>NC_054477.1:109451153-109754184 GCF_017639515.1 Carcharodon carcharias
CAACGACTCCCAATCAACTACTTCTGCCCAGAAAGTGAACAATTATAAATGTGCAATCTCATTCCTAAATGTTGTGAATTGTTTTAGGAGATTTAAAAATGTAACCTTGAAATTTTATTTTTTTCTTCATTTTTATTTCAATCCAATCTTTATTTCCCCCTCTATTTCTCATTCTGTACTTGATCTGGCACTGAATTCATCCATTCTATTCTACCATCCTTCTCAGGTCTTCCTCTGTTTGTTTCCAAATTCTTTAATCTCATTGGCTAAGAGTAAATTGTTTGTCCAGTTGTTCATCAAGGTTCAAGGTGCCCTGTTGTCCTCACTAGGGCGGGGGAGGACAGTTGTTGGGGTGAGTCCCAAGACAGTTTGGGAAAATGGTGGGAGGTGTAGGGGTGGGGGAGTTCCACCTGTGGTCAGGGAGTTCCTGTGGATGGTCAGGTGGACTGTAATGGGGGTGTGGGGGAAGTCCCATTGGGGGTCAGGGGGGTAGTGGGGGGAGTCCTGTAGAGGGTTTGGGTTTGAGGTGAGTCCCATGGGGGGGCCGAGGTGAATCAGTGCTATAATTACTCAGAAGCTAGGAGTGGGTTTCAATTCTTCTAACCTTCTCTAGGTAACTATTACTGTATGACAGATGGAGCCATGCAAAGTTTACGATTAAAATCACATTTTTGGATGGTTCCCAGAGAAGGGCAATTGCTCAAAGGAAGTTTGAACTTTTCAGGCAATTGTCATGCAATCCTTAACTGGAAACGTTTGGGGAGGGTGTTCCCCATGGGGTGTTCCCCAGTACAACTTTGGGGTATCCCCCCATTCCCCCCTCAAATACACTGCACTGGACCTCAAAACTAACTAAACACAAAGAAGTCCAACTAACAAGCAGCCCAGTGCCAGCAAAATCTGGGCCGTTATATTCTAATGCTTAATACAGCAACATCTCAGCAAATAATGCTTGAAAATTAGAATTTGGACAGTGGCCAGGATTTCCTCCTCAGCGATTTGGGGGCGGGGCCCACTCGCCGATGGGAAAATGACACGGGATGACGTCAGGAGGAATCCCCGACATCATCCCGGTCCCTTTAAATTTTTAGGAAGGCGGGCAGACAGCGAAGTTAGCTGTCCGCCCACTGATCTGTCAATGGCCAATTGAGGCCATTAACAGGCTAATTAAGATAATTAAAGACCTGCCCGTCCAAGCTTAAGGCTGGCGGGCAGGCCAGGAGCCCCTGTGGGCTGCAGATTATTCATGAAACTTCCACTGGCAGGATGAAGTTTCATGCCCATTTTTAAAAAATTTAATAAATTTTGTGTGTTTATTATTAACATGTCCCATCTCGTGTGACATTGTCACATCATGGGGACATGCTAATAGTTTTAATATTTATCTATTTTTAAACTTTATTTAACTCTCACGAATCTCCCTGAGACAGAACTTTGCCTTAGGGAGCAGTGTGCTCTTTCGCGTGCATGCGCAAAAGAGCGCACTTTGACAGATGGGGAATCCCTCCCCCTCCCCACACAGGAAGTGCATAGCATTTCCTGTCAGGCAGGCTGCTGGGCGGGCTCTAATTGCCCCGCCCACTCAAAATGGCAGCGAGTCGGTGGGGCCCGCACGCTATCCAAGGGCAAAATTCTGCCCAGTATGTCAGCATGAACATTCAGATTTAAAGTGTATTGGATTATTATCATCAGTCTTCCAGTTATCAAAAAATCAACCGGCAACAAGTTCTTGTTGTACCTTTTGAGATTTTTTGGTCATTGGGGTTTTTCAGAGTAAGGTGAGGAACAATGGGGAGAATTTTCCCCATGTCGGGTGGGCCAGTCGGGAGCGGGCGGGCGCGGAGCCAATCGTCGCCCGCAATCGGCTCCATGCTGCCATTTTACACGGGTAGGCCAATTAAGGCCCACCCAGCATGAAGCGCGGCCCCCAAGGATAGCGGGAGTGGGCCGGCGGCGGCAGGGGTGCAATGACCGCCAGGTCCAATGGAGACCTGGCTGCCTGTTTAAATGAAGCGCTGGCAGCCTTGTAAAGGCTGATCATAATGACCAGTAGAAAGGCTCACCAGAGCGCTGCTGGAGAACAGGCTAGGCTGGAGGATAGGGCAACAGGACAGTGTGCCCCTCAGTTTTCTGATGAGTGCCTGGCTGCTCTCCTGCAGGAGGTGGCAGCATGGAGGGAGGTCCTCATTCCGAGGGACGGGAGGCAGAGGCCCCCCCACCTGATCAAATGTGCCTGGAAGGAGGTGGCAGAGATAGTCAGCTCCCATGATGTGGTGCGACGCACGTGGGTCCAGTGCCGCAAGCGATTCAATGACATCTTGCACTTGGGGAGGGTGAGTACCATGTTGGCAGAGGTCACTTAATATGACCAGCAGCCTTTCTTCATAAAGACCCCCTGCACCCCACCTCAACTCTGAGCGCAGCTGCAGCATTGAATCCTTCACGGTATGTTTCCCTCGCTGGGTGGGCCAGCAGGCATTGCCCATGCCTAGTTCACCCTGAGAGGGAAGTGCTGAGATGGGTTCTGCACCCGCAGCATGTGTGACACTGACACCCAAAGTACTGTTTTGGGGGCAACCTCAAGGATCGGCACCTAGGCGCAGTGCTGAACTGCGAAACATGCCAAAGTCAGGGTGCTGACATGCAGGGAGGGGAGCTTCCAGGTGGCTGGGCACCAACCCATCTGCTGCTCCTGATGTTCTACGTGCTTGCGCCTCCTTACTTTGCAAGGTTAGACCATGCGGTGCCAAATGTTATGGAGGCAGCATTTGGGCAAGGGGGAGGGGGGGGTCAGCCCTGGCTTCTTGGTGTGAGTATGCAGCAGCTGCAGGGTGACGAAGCACTGGAGCCCTGCAATGTCCCACTCTGGATGGGTTGGCAGGGATGCAATGGGAATCCAGGTACAGGGTGAACTAATCAATGCTCTCCTCTCCTTTTCAGGAGAAGACCGCACACAATACTGCTGAGTGGATGCGGACTGGCGGAGGCCAGGCCCGGTTGGCTATCGTGACTAGACATGAGCAGGAGGCAATGGATCTGGAGAGGCGCCATGCACCCAGGTCCATCGATGGCAGAGAGGCTGGGGTGCCACAGGGAGGTATGATTGCCGAGCACTGAGGTCGCCATGTGTGTCCCAGCAGCCATGGCACTGCTGAATGCTCAGTGATTGAAGTTTGCATCATGGGTTGACCATTGATTAGGGAAGGATGAGTGCATACTGATCTGGGGGACTGGCATGCACATTGACATTGTCTCCACTTTAACTAACCAAATGTCCTTGTTCTTCCTTTCAGCATCACCAGAGCAGGGCCGAGAGGAGGAGGCAGAGAGAGACCCCCTCTCACACCTGAGGCCCCTGAACAATTGGACTCACCAACATCAAACCATCCCTGCCAGGCAGGCTCCAGCGCAGATACTAGCACCTCAATGGGAATTAGATCATCAGCTAGTGTACCGGGGCTGAGCAATGAGGGCACTTCACATTTGCTTGAGGTGCAGGCAAAGACAGAGAGTGCCCATGGTGTGAGCAGTTGGAGGACTGTTGGGGACCAGGCATATGCTCAGTCAGTGGCTGATGATGTGCCTCTGGAGTCATCCGTGAGGCAGCAGATGCTGGAAGTGCAGCAGGGTATGTGGGAGGATCTGGCGGAGACACATGAGGCTATATGTGACATGGTCTCCATGCTGGAGGAGTCCACGCGGACCATCACCGATGTAATGAGCCTCATGGCCGAGCGCCATGCTTCCTCCATGGAGAGAGTGGCGATTCTCATGGAGAGGCTCCTCCAGGAGAGCAATCAGGGCTTCCAGGGATTGCGCTTGGACCTGCAAGCCCTCACAGTGGCATTGACCTCAGCTGGTCACTGCCAGTGTGGGAGATGGTTTGGGCACCAAGTATCCCAGCTCGCTGCCCATCCTTCAACGGTGAGCAGGGAGGTCCAAAATGACCTCAGGTCAGTGCAACAGCTGCCTGTCATCTCTGCGGGCTCCTCTCAGGGTGCTCTAGATGAGAGCAGCAGCTCCTCCGACCCTCTGCCAGTGACCGTGGCATCCGATGACTGCAGTGACTGGGGAGATGCCAGCTGTGGAACTGGCCGCTCCCTCCCAGGCGGGGCCATCTACGGGCCAGAGGACAGCAGCCAAGGTCATTGAAGCCAACAAGACAGCACAGTAAGCAGGCTGTCCCAGATGCCAGTGCCAGCGAGAGGGTAGCACCTAGACGTAGCTCCCGAAAGCATAAACTTAAGGCACCTCAGGCACACCACGTGTTTGTCACTGGTGGTTTTAAGTTGCCCCGCTATTAGTTCATGACCATTTGGTGTGCTGCGTAACACCTTTGTAATTTTTTTTGTACTTCATTTTGTAAAAGCATTACATTTTGACATGTGAGCATGGCTCAGGATGACTCCTTACTGCTGCAGGTGGATGGGAACCCATGATGTTATGAGTAAGTTGTTTGACATTGAGCTTTATTGACAAGGCCCTTAGTTAATGTCCCTATGAAGGCAGATTTTGCACTCAGGTATTGAGTATGGAGCCTGCAGCCCTGGCTTGTGTCAGAGGTCCATCTGTGGTGTGCTAGCTGAAGGTTCATTGGATTAAAACCTCTCAATTGTCCCTGCCTCCCTGGAGTACACCCAGTCAGCGTCTAGCCCTCAGTGTTCTCCTGTGTGTGCTCATCCTCGGACTCACTACTGGACTCATCGTGTGAAGCCAGAGCAACTGCATCTACATCTTCTTCATCCACTGCGTTGCCCCTTTCCAGTAACAAATTGTGGAGAGCGCAGCATGCAATCACTATCAGTGACACATGATCTGGGGGGTATTGCAGTGCGCCCCCTGAACAGTCCAGGCATAGGAAGTGCATCTTGAGAAGACCGATGGTTCTCTCCGCCACAGCCCTTGTGGAGGTGTGGCTCCTATTGTACCGCTGCTCAGCTTCTGTTCTTGGATGGCAGAAAGGCGCCAAGAGCCACCTTCTGAGAGGATAGCCCTTGTCACCCAGCAGCCATCCATCCAGCCAGGCCGGAGCACTGAAGAGCCTTGGCTCCTGGGAGTGTCTGAGGATGTAGGCACATGGGAGCTGCCTGGGTACCTTGCACAGACTTATAGAATCTGCATCCTTTGATCACACACTATCTGCACGTTCATGGAGTGGAAGCCCTTCCTGTTGACGAAGGCACTGGGCTCACCTGCTGGCACCTTGATGGCCACATGTGTGCAGTCTATTGCACCCTGGACGCAGAACGCAGCAATCGCTGCGAAGGCTCTGGTTCGTTCTGTCTAGCTGGCCTCATCCCAGTGGCAGTGGACAAAATTCAATGCACGCCTGAACAGAGCGCCTGTCACCTGCTTGACACGTGTGGACAGCTGATTGGGAGGCTTCACAAAGATCATCCACCGACCCCCTGGAAAGAGCCAGAGGCATAGAAGTTGAGGACAGCTGTGAACTTCAGTGCCACTGGAATGAGGTGTCCATCCACACAGTTAGCACAGATCTCAGGGCCTATCATCTGACAGATGGATGTAACTGTCTGCCTTGAGAGATGGAGCCTCCTTTGACACTGCACCTTAGACATATTGAGGTAGCTGCTTTGCCGCCTGTATACCCTGGCAGCAAGATAGTGGCATCTTCTGCGGCTCCTTCCGCCTTGGACTTCCTGTTGGCCCTGCGCCCCTTGTGCCTGCGCCTCTCCTCCCAAAGGTGGCTTCCCTGGAAGCTGAACATGGACTCCTGGCTTCCTCCCCCTTCTGGCCCTCCCTTCCTCCTCAGAAAAGGTGCCTCCAGTGTATAGCACTTCCCATTCCCAGGCTAAGAAAGGCTTCCTGAAACCAGCAAGGCACCAGGAATGGTGTTTACTCAAGAATCCTGACCTGAGGCCGTTACTCCTGTCCAAGCAGCTGTGGAGAGGTTTGAAGTATTCCTGCTCACACAGGCAAGTATCAGTAACATTAACAATTAAATGTCTGACAAATAATATTTGCGACCCCACTCACCCCTTTTTTCCCACCAGTGGATGAGTTTTTTACAAATGTAGCCTACCCGTCTGCCCGCTGCGCTCATGTGACGTCCTGAAGATTGCATGGGCCACGAAAAATCCCTAACAATTGCTGCCTCAAGGGCCTTAAGTGGATCTTAATTAATGGCGGGCATGCATTGGAGAACATAGTGCGCCCGCCCACCTAAATACCGCAATGGCATGCGGTGACCTCGGGATGCTTGTCCAACATCACCGCGCGTCACTTTACACGTCGGCATGTGGGGCCCACCCCCACACGCCAACGAGAAAGTTCTGGCCAATAGCTTTTGGTATTTCAGTAGTAGACAATCCTGGAATGGGTTCAGATCAGGTTGAATAAGGATATACTGGCTCTGTAGTTGATAATGGCTAAAGCTTTCTCTAGCGAGCAAATGCTTGATGTGATGATTGCAATCCAACATCTTACATTTCACCTTATGTTTAAAGTTATTTGACGCAGTGGCACATAAATGAACCTTGAGGTAATTTGATTGAGGTTTGTAAATCTCCATATTTTTCACTCAGGATTTTAACTCTGAGTTAGAAGTGTGGGTTCAAGTCCCATCCCAGAGACTTGAGCACAAAGTCTAATTTGACATTCCAGTTCAATATTAAAGGGGTGCCATGATTCAGAAGTGTTATCTGAAAGATACCTCTGCATGCATTTAGTGAGTCAGCATTCAGACCTTTCTCACAAAGGGCCATAGAGCATGCAGTCGATGGCATGCTGCATCATTGGGGATCCTGCTAGCCTGGTAAGGCCATGTGTTTACTCCTCCTGAACATCGGAACACAGGACTTAAGAGCAAGAGTAGGCCATTTGATCCTTCAAGCCTGATCTGCCATTCAATAATATCATGGCTGATCTGGTTGTGCTATCAATTCCACTTTCCTGCCAGCCCTTCTTGACTCCTTTGTCTATCAAAAATCTATCTAACTCTGCCTTGAAGAAATTCAATGGCTCAGCCTCCACTGCTCTATGGGAAAGAGAATTCCACATACCAACGACCCTCTGAGAGAAAAAAATTATCCTCATCTCAGTGTTAACAGGGAAAGCTCTAATTCTTAAACAGTGTTCCCTAGTTGTAGTCTCCCCTCACAAGGGGATCCTCCCAGTATCTACCTATCAAGTCCTTTCAGGATCTTATGTTTCACTAAGATCCTCTCTCATTCTTCTAAACTTTAATGGGTAAAGGTCCAACCTGTTCAATCTTTCTTCATGGGATAAGCCCTTCATCCTAGGAGTGAATTGAGTGAACCTTCTCTATATGGTTTCTAACACAATTATATCTTTTTTCAAATAAGGAGGCCAAAACCGTACACAGTTATTTACTCTATTTTCAGTCTTTATTTTCTGCTTCTCCCTCATAAAAGAGATGACGTAGTCCCCTCTCCTTCTAGAGCTTTCAATCGCCCTGCTCTGGTGATGCACGACAGAAGCAAAATGTTGGAAACGGCAGCTACTCCATCTTGGAAGGATTGCTAGTGCAGAAATTAAGGGCCACAGTGATCTGGATGGCCACTAGCAATGCCATCCTTTCCCTGCTGTACAGTCACCAGTCTATTTGTCAGAGGTGGCACAGTTCAGTGACCACCTCCTTGGTGAAAGGTAGCCACTCCAAGCACTGCTCTTGGCTGAGTGGAGGTTGGAGCTCTTGGCTGAGTGGAGGTTGGAGAAGTGTCCCTGGAGACCTTTGGTGGTTTGGGCATTCTCTTCAGAGTCCGTCTCCTTCTCCCTCTGCGCACAGCTTCCCCTCTCTGCTGCCTCAGCTCCATCTCCAAGTCAGGCTGCAACCCAAGAGGAACTGCAACTATAGCCCTCATTATTGAAAGCCAGACTTCTTCTGAGTGGATTTAAATTATGAGGAGCAATTGTACAAACTAGGTTGGTATTCTCGGGAATTTAGAAGGTTAAAAGGTGATTTGATTGAGTTTACACAATATTAAGGAGAGTTGCTGGTAACTGGAGGGAAACTATTTCCACTGGTTGGGAAATCTAGAACTAAAGGACATATCCTAAAAAATAGAGCCAAGCATTTCAGAGGTGAAATTAGGAAGCACTTCTTTTCAGAAATATAAGTTTGGAAGTCACTCCTGCAAAAGGTAATTGATGCTAGATTGATTGTTAATTTTAAATCTGGGATTGATACATTTCTGTTATCAAGGGGTATTAATGAATATGAGACAAAAGCTAGTATATGGAGTTAAGTCACAGGTTAGCTGATCTCATGAAATGGAAGAACAGCTGGAGGGGCTAAATGGCCTAGTCCTGTTCCTACGTTGCCACACAAGTTTTGTATTTACTTCACCGTAATCAAGGTTTCAGGCTATAATAATAATTGCAATAACCCAAGAAGAAATGCTTTGGCAACAGCTATGAGGATGACACCAATTTCTCTCTTGTCTTATCTTGACCTTTGCTGCTACTACTAGAAAAATTGAAATATCTGATTACAGTTAGGTAGTGCTCCTGACTGCTTTCATATCAACCAACTCATTGTTTCACTGCGTAGTTGTGGTAGTTGCGAACTGTCGTCATGTCTTTGAAATAAGAGAAAACATTGGAAACTTTATAGTTGTGAGGGAAAAAAAATCTTAAAGGTGCATATATTTTTAATTTACTCTCAGGACGTAGACATCGTTGGTAAGACCAGCATTTATTGCGCACTCTTAGTTACCTACAAAAGATGGTGGTAGGTCACTTTCTTGAACTGGGGAGTCCAATTCTTGTTATTCTTTGTAGCAGCATGCTTGGCACTTCAAAGGGCAGTTAAGAGTCAACCATATTGATGTGGGATGGAGTCACCTATAGGCCAGACTTTCAAGTAGCATTTTGTCATGATCTGGAATGCATAACCTGAAAATATTATTTATTTATTTAGCCTGTACATAGTCACAAAGCCAAGTGGCTAGTGTCTTTAAGCCTGCCTTCAAATGTAGTCAATAGACACTCCTTCACAATTCGAGCCATTGTTTGGACTGCACCACAGCTGCAGCCTGGATTCGCTTGGTGGCTACATAGATGCCTTGGCCATCTGGAAGCAGTTTAAAAGGGCCTACTGTCGCCATGGGAGACCAAAGCTTAATGGTGAGCAGTGGGGCCTACGATGAGAGAGTGGTTTCTGGTGGGTGTTTTTTTCTGCCAACCTTCCTGTCATAGGTCCTTAGCTGTTATTCCTCAGTGTGGTGGGTTTAACTATATATAGTGGCATGAGGGAAGGTATACTGCTGGTGAGTTGAGGAGGTCCTTGAAAAAAGACAGGTTTGCATTGGAGTAGACCTTCTCCAGCTGTAGCAATGTTAATATTTTTTGGGTGGCAGTCAGTGTTCTTGTTACACCACAAATTAGTACCTGACCTACACAGGGGAAGCCAATGATCCTCCTAGCAAACCAAATTCAGCAAGTCTGCACTTGAAGAATCCCAGTATCACAGAATTAAAAACTGCCCGAAAGGGTGATGGAAGCAGATAACTTTCGAAAGAGAATTCGATATACAAGGAAAAGGTTTGTGGGGCTATGTAAAAAGAGTAGGGAAGTGGGTCTAATTGTATAGCTCTTTCAAAGAGCAGGTACGTGCACAAGGATCCAAAGTGCTGTACCATCCTATGATTATAACACCAACAAGCCTTCAATATCACTTGGATCTTTCATTTTTCCTATTGACTCTGGGGTCTTTGTAACATAGTGCACAATAGCGGTCCACATTCTGTTGTTTTTATCTCATGACATAGATAAAGACAATGATTGGGGTTATTGTCAAGCTAGAAGGAAAACTTATTTTTGTTCCAGAGCTGCTGTCTCTTAGGGTTAGTAGGGTTTTAACTCAACTGACACTCTACAAAGAAAGTGAAGTCTGTTCATCATACTTCTGAAAATGTAGTAAGGCAGCGGAAAAGCTTCGACTCAGGACAACAGCCTCTGATTTTAGGTCATTTAGTAAAGTTCTGAAGAGTGAACCATTGTTGCTGATTGCTCTGAGCGAGTTCAGCCAATCTGTCAATGAAGCTGAAAATTACAGTATTCAATCAGTATGCTGTATTTTTAAACACTATGATTAAGTATTAGTTACTAAAGGTTGATGGCTGATGTTGGCACACTAGTAGTTTTCAGGCAGGCAAAAAAAGCTTTGAAGATTTCTATTTCTCTACTTGTTACTGAGGTTGTGATTAAATGTATTCCTGGAGGTTTCATCATATGACTTGTCCCATGCTCCAGCCATGAGTCGGCCAACACATCCATCATTGTGACACACTGCCTTCCTATGCCAGTTTGATGATGCTTGACTGTCAGCCAAACAGCACTTTTTTTCCCATTTTCAATGTTTTTTCCATCTCAGAAAGAGAAATGATCAAAGAAAATTGCAAAAAAGCCCCCAATTTTTTTTTTATGTTCCTATGACTTTTCTCCAGGATTGCACACAGCAGTGTCCTGGAGATTGATCTTCAATTCCAAAAGTTTTAGCAGCTGTTTTGTCAATGGCTTTTTGACCCAACCTTGGCATCTGATTTCTTTGTTTCCTCACCAGTTGGAGCAGGCAGCTATGCTGGCATCCTGCTGTTTCAGCTCCACTATTTAAAGGGATCTTCCAAGGGTCAGAATTGAGAAATGATCACTGTGTCAGGGCAGAGCCAGGAAATTTACAGCTGGAGGCTCAATGTGGGAAAGCATCACTATGTTTTTCAGCTGTGCCACTGAGCATCATGCACTGCGGTTGTAAGGATCTACAGGGAAATTTTATTTCCTTCAGATGGGAGGAAGAAGGCAACCTCAGAGAACAAGCAAGTATGGCTGAAGGTTGCAGAGGAGGTCAGCAGCAAGGGTGTGGTGCCTCGCTCCCGGCTAGGGTGCCACAGTAGGTTCAATGATGTGATCAGGGGAGGATAGGTGAGTGGCATGACACATTCAATTCAGATCCTCTACTTTGCCTTGCCCGTGGTTCTCCTGCACATCATCCTTCAGACTAACAAACCTGGCAGGTGCACACATCCTTTTATGTCAAGCCACCTCCTCGCATTCCCATCTGACCAGCCAGTACTGTCACTTATCCTCATTTTATTGTAATATCACCACACCCATGCCTAATAGTGATTGCACAAATGTTACTATTCCATCCTCTTAAAACATTCCATTTCTCACACGTATAGATATCTCCATCCTCTCCTTGCAGGACATGAAAGCAGAAAACACCAAGGAGAGGCAGAGAACCTTGATAGCTGCAGAGAAGATGACTTGAGATAAGCTGGATCTCAGCATGCCTCGCTGTAAGTGATGGGGAAATAGGAGTCTCCCAGCTACCTAGTGACAGAATTGAATATAACACAGCCACATGGCATTCACCAGCACTCACTCCTGATGTCAGCAGCCACTGAAACATAATAATCTGCACAATGATGACTTGGAACCCTCTCACCTTGTCAGTTCTAAGTCATGTCTTTCATCTACCACAGGTCCAGCAAGCATGTCTCAGGAGGTGGTGCCGGAGGAAGAAAAAGTTTCCTCTGAGGGGGTCACTCACTCTGAGGATCCACCATCAATCACACAACTCATGCATGCCCTCCAGCAACTCAGATACACCTTGGTGATGCCTCCAAGATACGTTGTCAAATGGTGAAGACATCACAATTGAGCAGGACCAGGTGTTGGAGATAGGGACAGCAATGGAGAGTCCCAGTCTGAAGGTGCCAGATCCTCCAAGCTCTGCTCAACTGGACACAGATGTTGAACCTCATAGTTCATCAACAATAGTTGATAGCTTATAGTTTAAGGTCTTTTTGTGGTTTATAGTTTGTATATTCTGTAGTAACAAGGATCAGGAAAGAAGGGCCCTAGAGTAATTGATTTAAAAGGTTTAATTTAAAGGGATAAGTCATGGCGGGAGAGCTCAAAGCTGTGGTGTATTCCTCATGCTCCATGTGGAAGGCCGGGAACGCTTCCAGTGCCCGGGACCAGCATGTGCACAGGAAGTGTGTCCAGCTGCAGTTCCTGGAAGCTCGGGTTTCAGAGCAGGAACGGCAGCTGGGAACACTGTGGAGCATCCGTGGGTCTGAGAGCATCGTGGATAGCACGTTTAGAGAGGTGGTCACACCGCAGCTGAAGGGACTTGAGGAAGGAAGGGAATGGGTGACCACCAGGCAGTCCAAGAGAAACAGGCAGTTCATGAGTCCCCTGGGGTCCCGCTCACGAATCGTTATTCCATTTTGGAGGCTGATGAGGTGCTGGTTCCTCCAGGGAGTGCAGACAGAGCCAAGCTTCTGGCACCACAAGCAGCCTGTCGGTACAGGAGGGGAGGAAGAGAGAAAGAGCAATACTAATAGGGGATTCTATACTCAGGGGAACAGATAGGCGCTACTGTCGCCATCAATGTGACTGCAGGATGGTGTGTTGCCTCCCTGGTGCCAGGGTCTGGGGTGTCACTGAACAGCTGCAGGGCATCCTGAAGGGGGAGGGTGATAAGGCAGAAGTCATGGTACATGTTGGTAGAAAGAGGAATGAGATCTTGCATCAAGAATTCAGGGAGTTAGGCAGTAGACTAAAAAGCAAGACCTCTCGGGTTGTAATCTCTGGATTACTCCCAATGCCAGTTGCTAGCGAGCATAGAAATAGGAGAATAACGCAGATGAATATGTGGCTTAAGAGTTGGTGCAGGAAGGAGGGTTTTAGATTCCTGGATCACTGGGGCCATTTCTGGGGAAGGTGGGACCTGTACAAGCGGGACGGTCTACATCTGAAGCAGAGCGCGACTAACATCCTTGCGGGCGGGTTTGTTGAGAGGAGTTTAAACTAATTCAGCAGGGGGAGGGGACACAGAATGTTAGCAGAATAGGGAGACATCATAATACAGTAAAACAATCAAGTCAGAGGGAGTACAGCTGCATTAAGTTTCACTGGAGTAAGGCAAGGCTGGATGGCCTCTACTTGAATGCCAGGAGCATTACAGGTAAAATGGTTGAGTTAAGGGTGAGGATTGACAAGTGGAATTATGATATAGTAGCCATCTCAGAGACATGGTTGAGGGAGGAGCAGGATTGGCAGCTCAACATTCCAGGATATAGAATCTTCAGGCAAGACAGGGGTGGGGGTAAAAGAGGAGTCAGTTACTGCAGTAAGGAGAGGTGATATCTTGGAGGGGGCATCGAATGAAGCTTTGTGGGTAGAGCTTAGGAATAAAAAAGGGGCAGCCACATTGTTAGGTGTTTCTTATAGACCTCCAGATAGTCAGCAGGAAATTGAGGAGCAAATATGTGCACATTTCACAGAGATGTGTAAAAACAATAACAATATTAAGTGATTTCAACTTTCCCAACATTAATTGGGAAAGACATAATGTTAAGGGCTTGGATGGAGTGGATCTTTTGAAGTGTGTACGGAACAACTTTTTAGGTCAATATGTAGAGGGTCCAGTAAGGGAGGGCGCAGTGCTGGACCTAATTCTGAGGTGATGGTGGTGGTTGGGGGGGGGGGGGGCGCATTTTAGCGATAGAGATCACATCATGGTACAAAGAAATAGACAAGTTGCAAAAAAATGTTTTAGATTAGGGGAGAGTGGATTTTAGTAAAATAAGGCAGCATTTGGCCAAGGTAGACCAGGAACAGCTACTTGTAGGGAAATCTAGAGAAGAGCAGTGGGGGGGGCGCATTCAAAAAGGAAATGGGGAGGGTACAGGCTCAACATGTTCCCTCTATGGTGATAGGAAGGAGCAACCATGGATGACCAGAGATATTCATGATACGATGAGAAGGAAAAGAGAGGCTTTTAGCAGGTACAAGGGGAGCAAATCAAGTGGCATTAGTGGAGTACAGAAAGTGCAGGGAGGAGCTTAAGAAAGCAATTAGGAGAGCAAACAGGGGATATGAGAAAGCTCTGTCTGGTAAAAGTAGGGAAAATATCAAGATATTCTATATCATCAAGGGGAAGAGGATAACCAGGCCCATTAGGGACCAATCTATGGGTGGAGCCAGAGGACATTGTTAGAGTGTTGAACGAATACTTCACATCCATCTTCACCCAAGAGAATGAGGGTGAAGGTATGGAACTCGGGGAGAGAGACTACGAGGTTCTTGAGCAAATTGATATAGGGAGTGACAAGGTACTGGAGGTGTTGGCAGGCTTAAAAGTGGACAAATCTCCAGGTCTGGATGATCTGTGCTGAGGGAGGAGGCGAAGGAGGAGATTGCAGGAAATCTGACCTAAATTTTTAATTCCTCTCTAGCCACGGGGGAGGTGCCAGAGGACTGGAGAACAGCTAGTGTGGTTCTGCTATTTAAGAAGGGTTGTAGAGATAAGCCAGAGAACCATAGACTCGTGAGTCTCACATCAATGGTAGGGAAACTATTGGAGAAAATTCTGAAGGAGAGAATCTATCTCCACTTGGAGAGGCAAGGTTTGATCAGGGATAGTCAGCATGGCTTTGTCAGAGGGAGGTCATGCCTAACAAATTTGATTGAATTTTTTGAGGAGGTGACCAGGTGTGTAGATGAGGGGAGTGCAGTGGTAGTAGTTTATATGGATTTCAGCAAAGCCTTTGACAAGGTCCCACATGGGAGACTTATAAAGAAGAAAAATGCACATGGGATACAGGGTAATTTGATAAGGTGGATTCAAAATTGGCTTAGTTGTAGGAGACAGAGTGTGATAATAGAAGGCTGCTTTAGTGGCTGGGAGCCAGTGGCCAGTGGCATACTACAGTAATCTGTGCTGGGTCCCCTATTATTAGTTATTTATATAAACGACATAAGTGACTATGTGGGGGGTAGGATTAGTATATTTGGGGATGCCACAAAGATTGGCCGGGTGGTTAACGGTTAGCTTGAGTGTCTTGGGCTACAGGAAGATATAGAAAGGATGGTCAAATGGGCAGATAAGTGGCAGATGGAATTTAACGCTGAAAAGTGTGAGGTGGTACACTTTGGAAGGAATAATTTGACAAGGAAGTATTCAATGAATGGCATGACACTAGGAAGTTCTGAGGAACAAAGGGATCTTGGTATGTGTGTCCATAGATCTCTGAAGGCGGAGGAGCATGTTAGTGGGGTGATGAAAAAAGGCATATGGACGCTTGCCTTTATCAACCAATGCATGGATTACAAAAGTAGGGAGCTCATGTTGGAGTTGTATAGAACCTTTGTGAAGCCACAGTTGGAGTACTGTGTGCAGTTCTGGTCGCCACATTATAGGAAGGATGTGATTGCGCTGGAGGGGGTGCAGAGGAGATTCACCAGGATATTGCCTGGGATGAAACATTTAAGTTATGAAGAGGGTTTGGATAGACTTGGGTTGTTTTTGTTGGAGCAGAGAAGATTGAGGGGCGACCTGATCGAGGTGTACAAGATTATGAGGGACATGGACAGGGTGGATAGGGAGCAACTGTTCCTCTTAATTGAAGGGACATTCACGAGGAGACACAAGTTCAAGCTAAGGAGCAGGAGGTTTAGGGGAGATGTGAGGAAAAATTTTTTTACCCAGAGGGCAGTGACAGTCTGGAATGCGCTGCCTGGGAGGGTGGTGGAGGTGGGTTGCCTCACATCCTTTAAAAAGTACCTGGATGAGCACTTGGCACGTCATACCATTCAAGCTATGGGCCAAGTGCTGGTAAATGGGATTAGGTAGGTAGGTCAGGTGTTTCTCAATTGTCCGTGCAGACTCGATGGGCCGAAGGGCCTCTTCTGCACTGTGTGATTCTGAGAGAGAGTGACTCTGAAGCAGCAGCAGATAACGTGTGAAATTCTGTCAGCCTTTCCAGTTACATTGCATCCATTAGAGATGGATTGGAGGAGTCTGTCGCAAGCATGGGTGCCATAACGTTTCAGGCCTTTCTGCTCATCTATAAAAAGAATGGCTACATACATGAAGCACAGGTGCAATAGGAACAGAGTGCATGCCCTCACAAATGGCCAGCACACTCAGTCTACCACTTTAAACAGAATCGAAGACAGACTAACCTTAACCATTCAGTGCTTCACTGAAGTGCAGCAAAGTGCCCTCCAGTTCTTGATTAGCAGGGAAGTGCGGGTGGACATTAGAGGGAAGATGGAGAAAGAGCATTTGGAAGTTCAAGGTCTACTCAAAGCACTCCTTACTCCTTGCCTGCCCTCAGCTGGAGACCAAACTCTGTTCCTGTCCCAGTCCAAGTCTACCCTTGTACAGGTGCAGGTAAGGCAGTCTTTGGCAGGGCTCTCATGGGCTCCAAAACCAAGAGGACATCAGCCAAAAGCATCTGAGGAATCACAGCAGGAGAATGAGCAGCCTGCCTCAAGCTTAGCTGAAGCCACCAGGGTTGTATTGTGTAAGACTACTGGAAAAAGGAAGAAAAAGGGTTTATAGTTGTACAAGGGGCATATTGTTTTAACACAGTATTAGATTCTCACATTTCTCTTTCATGCCTATGAACCATAAATTTTATTTCAAGACTCAATTGCTCAATTACAATTCTGGTGCTTGTGTGACTTCACTTGTACAGTTTCTGGACACCATTGTTAGGGCACATTGCTAGGGCAAATGTCATCAGCTATTTACAGGATAGCCCTTCTCTCCAAGGAGTCATTTGCAGATACTACTTGGAGGTGCGAATATCTGTGGGAATTTTTGGCTGATGCAGAATGAAGGCATTGTGGCAGCTTCCTTGGAATCTTGCACACACATGCAGGATGATCTGTCAGTGGTTGCAGGCCAGCTGAACATTAGTAGAGTGGAATCCCTTTCGGTTGATGAATATCGCTGGGTGATCCAAGGGTTCCTTGATCAGTACATGTATATAATCGGTAAATCTGTGTACCTGTGGGAACCCAGGCAAAGCAACAAACCCAAGGGTCCTCTCATTCTGATCGAAATCATCATTATCAAGGTATATGTAAGTGCCAGTCCTGGCAAAGCTGGCATCTGTGATCTGGAAGATGCACTTGTGTGCAGCAGTTTGTGAAACTTGACAAACATCATCTGCAGATTCTTGGAAGGAACCAGAGGTGAAAAATTAAGGACGGAGATGACCTTGACTACCACAGGCAACGCCTGTCCACCTGGCCCGCTTGGCAGGAGTTCTTCTTCCAGGGGACTGCAAGTGTCAGCAACTGCCCGATAGGAAAGTCTCAGCCTCTGTTCAGTCATATCCAGGAAGACCATAAGACATAGAAGCAGAAATTAGGCCATTCGGCCCATCGAGTCTGCTCCGCCATTCAATCATGGCTGATAAGTTTCTAAACGCCTTCTCCCCGTAACCTTTGATCCCCTTACCAATCAAGAACCTATCCATCTCCGTCTTAAATATACTCAATGACCTGGCCTGCACAGCCTTCTGTGGCAATGAATTCCATAGATTCACCACTCTCTGGCTAAAGAAGTTTCTCCTCATCTCGGTTCTAAAAGGTTTTCCCTTTATTCTGAGGCTATGCCCTCAGGTCCTAGTCTCTCCTACTAATGGAAACGTCTTCCCCATGTCCACTCTATCCAGGCTTTTCAGTATTCTGTAAGTTTCAATCAGATCCCCCCCTCATCCTTCTAAACTCCATTGAGTATAGATCCAGAGTCCTCAAATGTTCCTCATATGTTAAGCCTTTCATTCCTGGGATCGTTCTCGTGGACCTCCTCTGGACACTCTCCAGGACCAGAACATCCTTCCTGAGATACGGGGCCCAAAATTGCTCACAATATTCTAAATGTGGTCTGACCAGAGCCTTATAAAGCCTCAGCAGCACATCCCTGCTTTTATATTCTAGTCCTCTTGAAATAAATGCCAACATTGCATTTGCCTTCCTAACTACTGACTCAACCTGCAAGTTAACCTTAAGAGAATCCTGGACTAGGACTCCCAAGTCCCTTTGCACTCCAGATTTCTGAATTCTCTCCCCATTTAGAAAATAGTCTTTGCCTCTTATTCTTCCTACCAAAGTGCATGACCTCAAACTTCCCCACATTGTATTCCACCTGCCACTTCTTTGCCCATTCTCCTAACCTGTCCAAATCCTTCTGTGGCCTCCCCACCTCCTCAATACTACCTGTCCCTCCACCTATCTTTGTATCATTTGCAAACTTAGTCAGGATGCCCTCAGTTCCTTCATCTAGACCATTAATGTATAAAGTGAAAAGTTGTGGTCCCAACACTGACCCCTGTGGAACTCCACTAGTCACCAGCCGCCATCCTGAGAAGGACCCCCATATCCCCACTCTCTGCCTCCTGCCAGACAGCCAATCTTCTATCCATGCTAGTACCTTGCCTCTAACACCATGGGCTCTTATCTTACTGAGCAGCCTCCGTGCGGCACCTTGTCAAAAACCTTCTGGATGTCCAATTGGTTCTCCTTTGTCTAACCTACTTGTTACCTCCTCAAAGAATTCTGACTTCAGGCTTGACGTCACCTTGATGAAACCATTCTGACTTTGCCCTATTTTGCCATGCACTTCCAAGTATTCTGAAATCTCATCCTTAATAATGGACTCTAAAATCTTACCAACGACCGAGGTCAGGCTAATCGGCCTGTAATTTCCCTTCTTAAACAGGGGGTTTATATTAGCAATTTTCCAGTCCTCTGGGACCCTCCCTGACTCGAGTGATTCCTGAAAGATCACCACTAACGCCTCCACTATCTCTTCAGCTATCTCCTTCAGAACTCTGGGGTGTAATCCATCTGGTCCAGGTGATTTATCCACCTTCAGACCATTCAGTTTTCCTAGCACCTTCTCCTTGGTAATGGCCACCATACTAACCTCTGCCCCCCGACTCTCCTGAACTTTGGGGATGTTACTCATGTATTCCACCGTGAAGACTGGCACAAAGTACCTATTCAGTTCCTCCGCCATTTTTTGTTCCCCCCTACTACTTCTCCAGCGTCATTTTCCAGCGACCCAATGTCCACTTTTGCCTCTCTCTTACCCAATATATATCTAAAAAACTCTTGTAATCTTCCCCTATATTACTGGCTAGTTTACCCTCATATTTAATCATTTCCCTCCTTATTTCTTTTTTAGTTGTCCTCTGTTGGTCTTTGTAGGCTTCTCAATCCCCTGGTTTCCCACTGCTCTTTGCCACATTGTATGCTTTCTCTTTAGCTTTTATTCTGACCCTGACTTCCCTTGTCAGCCATGGTTGCCTTGTCCTCCCTTTAGTAAGCTTCTTCCTAGGGATGAATTTTTGCTGTCTCTCCCAAATTACTCCCAGAAACTCCTGCCATTGCTGTTCCACTGTCTTTTCTGCTAGGCTCATCTCACAGTCAATTCTGGCCAGCTCCTCCCTCATGCCTCTTTAGTTGTCTTTATTCAACTGTAATACCGTTACATCTGATTCCACCTTTTTCCTCTCAAATTGCAGGGAAATTCTATCATATTATGGTCACTTCCTCCTAAGAGTTCCTTCACCTTAAGCTCTATCAAATCTGCCTCATTACACATCACTAAATCTGGAATTGCCTGTTCCCTAGTAGGCTCCACCTCAAGCTGCTCCAAAATGCCATCTCGTAGACATTCCACAAATTCCTTTTCTTGGGATCCACTACCAACCTGATTTTCCCAGTCTACCTGCATATTGAAATCCCTCATGATCACTGTAACCTTGCCTTTCTTACACGCATTTTCTATCTCCTGGTGTATCTTGTGCCCCACATCCTGACTACTGTTCGGAGGCCTATACATAACTCCCATTGTGGTTTTTTTACCTTTGCGGTTCCTCAACTCTACCCACACAGATTCTATATCATCTGACCCTATGTCATTTCTTGCTAACGATTTAATTTCATTTCTTACTAACAAAGCAACCCCACCCTCTCTGCCAACCTGCCTATCTTTTCAATTTATATCCTGGGATATTTAGCTCCCAGTCCTGATCCCCTTGCAGCCATGTCTCCATAATGCCCACCACATCACACCTGCCAATTTCAATCTGCACCACAAGCTCATTTACCTTATTTCGTACACTGCATGCATTCAGATATAACACCTTCAGTCCTGTATTTCCCATCCCCTTTCTCATTGTCGTCCCTTTATCTGATGTGCTTGAAGTTAAGATTCCTAGCCCTTTCCAAACACTCTGTCCTATTTTGTGTTCTGGAGACTTTAATAGCCTCTCCTGGGCTCTCCTTTCTTTTCAGTTTTTTCATAATTTTCCATGAAGTTGAATCCACCCCCCACACGCTAACCTGCTGCTTTGTTTCTCATTAGTCATACTTCTTGGAGTTTTACCCTTCCCTCCCCCCACTCCCCCACTTTCTAGTTTAAAGTCCTGTTGACCACCCTATTTACCCTTTTCACTAGAACATTGGTCCCAGATCGGTTCAGGTGGAGACCATCCCAACGGTAAAGATCCCTCCTGTTCCAATACTGATGCCAGTGCCCCACGAAATGGAACCCCTCTTTCCCGCACCACTCCTTTAGCCACGTGTTTACTTCCCTTATTCTCGCGTCCCTATGCCAATTCGCACATGGCTCGGGTAGTAATCCGGAGATTATAACCCTTGAGGTCCTGTTCTTTAATTTAATTCCTAGATCCTGATAATCCCCAAACAGGTCCTCTTTCCTAGTCTTACCTATGTTATTTGTCCCGACGTGAACCACAACAACTGGATCGTCCCCCTCCCTCTCCAATATCCTTTCAAGCCGGTCAGAGACGTCCCTCAACCTGGCACCGGGCAGGCAACATACCATGCGGGACTCTCGATCCTGCTTACAAAGGATGCTATCTATTCCCCTAATTATAGAATCCCCTACAACTACCACTTGTCTTTTTGCTTCCCCCCTCTTGAATGGCCTCCTGTGCCATGGTCAGCTGGCTCATCCTCCCTACAGCCCTCTTCCTCATCCACACAGGGAGCAAGTACCTCATACTTGTTGGACAAGGTCAAGAGCTGAGGTTCCTCTGTTCCTAAACACAGGATCCCCTCTACTTGTCTCACTTGCAGTCACACCCTGCTGACCCTGACCACTGACCGAACTTGAGGAACTTAATCTACTGGGTGTGACCGTCTCCTGAAACAAAGCATCCAGGTACCTCTCCCGCTCCCGGATGTGCCGCAGCGTCCAGAGCTCGGACTCCAGCTGATCAATTCTGAACCGTTGTTCCTCCAGTAACCAACACTTGCTGCAGATGTGGTCACTGCGGCTTGCAATGGGATCTGCCAGCTCCTACATCATACAGCTACAGCACATCACCTGCCCAGCCATCTCATCCTCTGGCAGTATTGCTTCCTGTGAGCTGAAGCTCTGTGTTCATCACCTCTGTCCCATGGAGCAGCAGGTAATTGAGAAGAAGGCTGCAGTTTCTTCTGTTGGTCCTGTTCATCTGAGGTCCAAGGTGGCAGCTCCCATGCTGCAATGAAGGCTGAACAGTTAGGAAGTGCAGATCAAAGGCAAAAAAAACCTCCAAGGTAACGGAAATGACATTCAATGTATTAGAAATCACCTCAAAAGCAGTGAAAACATTATCTCAGAAGAGGACCTGTAGCAAAAACCTTCCATTTAGGCAACGAACCAGCTGTCATATCTCAGCATTTAAAGTCTTTTTTGACTGCTAACTGCTCAGCTCTGTCAATCCCACTGCCCTTTAACCTTCGACATGACCATGGACCATAGCCCCAAATTACTTAAGGGCATATTGAACTTTTAATAAGACATGTGTTTTTTAAAAAAAGGACATACAAGCAAAAGCTGGCTGAGACTGAACTTGCTTGAAAATTTATATGTGGATTACATTTGAGCAAGTAGTCCAGAGATCGGAATGTCATGCCTAAAAAGGTATCAAGGCCTCCTTCAGGCAGAGAAACTTCAAAGGAAGAGATACAAAGCAAAAACTGAACTATGATCTCCTGTGGCTGCAGAGATAATGGAGACTGATTACCATCTCAGCAGTAACCACCTCCTGTGAGTTATATCCCAGGCTGTTGGACGTGATGTGAGTTGAAAAGAAAGCAGATCTGGGCATGTTTGTTTATTGCTTTCCAGGAATACACAAAAAAAGGATTAAAAAGCCAGCTGCAACCCTGGTCTCTCTGTGCTAGCTTGGTGTTCCAAGCCTGGTGCGTGAGGGTGTGCTGTGAAGGTCACAGCTGAAGAACATCAACTAGGCGTCCCTGCGCTTGCAGGTAAAAAAAAATCGTCTCTCTCTGATTGCTGGAGGCAAGTCACAAGTCAGCAAAGAAAGAGCTGAAAAGGAAACATGACAATTCCTTTCAGCTAACCTGCAGAGCCAAGAATCCCCAAACCCACTTCTCAGCTGCTGAAGTCAGACCTACCGGAGTCACCCAACTTAACGGCCATAGCGTTTTGCCATCTACACCTCACGAACAAGCCAAAAGGACTGATTTTTATATATTTTTTTAACCTTTATTTCTGGACTCACTTCTCATTTCTAAACTGTGTGTATGCGTGTTGCATTTTTATTATTGTTTCTGGTATTTTAGTAACTAATAAACTTACTCTTGCTTCGACTCAAGAAAGTTTGATTAAATGGCTCCTTGTATAAACAAGTGGGTTGAATAAAGAAGGGGAGCCAGTTCATCCCTCCTCACCCGGAAGCATAACAATTTGGGATACCTCATTCGAGATAATAACAAATTGGGGGAACCTCAGCTGGGGACCGGTCATAACAAATTGGGGCTTGGTGCTGGAATTGTTCCCAGACGAAACAAAAGAATTAAACTGGGGAAAGTAAGTTGTTCCTTTGAATCCAATTTTAAAAACTGCAAAAAGGCTTTCTTGAGTCTGTAATACTGAAGTTCAGAAATGGCCACATTTGATGCCAATGCTTTTTTAGAAGAATTAGGGGAAATTATTTTTGAGGAGTTAAAAGTTCTGTCCCTCAAACAGTTAAAAAAATTTAGAGAGGCATTTGGGATTAGAATTTCATCCAAAAGTCAGAAAACCTGAAAATTGAAAAGGAGGCCAACAGTCTATGGGTTGAAATTGAGGACGATGAAACGGTAGAGCAGCAGTAGAGAGATTAAAATTGGAGAAGTGGAAATTAGAATTTCAGGAAAGAGAAAAAGAAAGGGAAAGAGAAAGAGGAAAGACAGGAAAGGGCACAGAGAGGAGAACAAGAATTTCAGGACAGAGAAGGAAAGGGAGTTTAAACTAAAACAGCTCGAGCTGACAGGCAAGAATCCTACTGTGTCCCTTGAAGACACCACTAACTCAGGCTTAAGGGCTGAGGCAATCTGGTTTGCTCATTTAATCCCTAAATTTGATGAAGCAGAGATGGAAGCCTTCTTTACCTCTTTCGAGCAGTTAGCACAGCAGTTAAAGTGGCTAGTCCAACACTGGTCCTTATTATTGCAAAGTAAACTTTCGGGGAAAGCTCACAAGGTTTACTCCCTCTTGCCTGAGGAAAGTGTCACTGACTTTGAGGCAGTAAAAAGGGCTATTTTAAATGCGTACCAGTTGTGCCAGAGGCATATCGTCAGAAATTCCGTACCCTCAGGAAACGGCCTGACCAAACATACCTGGAATTTGAAAGGCTTAAGCAACTTGCTTTAACCAGTGGGTGTGGGCACTTAAAACAGAAGCCACTTAGGAAAACCTGCATGGAATAATTCTCCTTGAGGAGTTTAAAAACTCCATACCCTTCCCAATAAGAACACACCTAGAGGAACAGAGGGTAAAAGGGGCCAGGCAGGCACACACACTGGCCGATGATTATGAGCTGATCGCAAATCCTTGTTCCAGAAGAGACCCTCCTCTAGTCACCCACAACCAACTGGAAAGGATAGAGGTGAAGAGAGTGATAGGAAACTGAGACCCTTGGGAGAAAGGGAAATGCTGGGGGCGCTCCCCAGGATAAAAAGGGTGGTGCTGAGATGAAAAGTGAGGCCAAGGAGCCTGTGTATTTTAACTGCCAAAAGGTGGGGCACCTCCAGGCCAACTACTGGAGGTTATGGGAAAAACCAGCGAGATTTATTGGGGTGCATATGCCCTGTGCAGAGAATGAGAGTCAGAGACCATAGCAGACCAGGCTATGGCTCTGACTGTGACTGCAAATCCCTGTAGAGGCACTCCTGAGAGGGTGGATGAGGGTAAACAAATCCCTAAGAGTAACAAGGATGGGTGGCCCCATTTCCCCAGGGTGAGGCGAGTAAGCCTGTAGTGATACTGAGGGATAAAGAGGCCAGCCAAACTCTACTGCTGGGGGAAGGCATGACCTTTCCAGTAAGTCACAAGGTGTATGTAAAGGGGATTGAAGGAGGATACATGCCAATCCACTTATAACGGATGCATCTGGAGCACGACCTTGTGTCAGCTTAAGTGACCGTGGAAGTCATCCACAGTTTGTCTGTGGATGGGGTCAACCTACTCCTCAGCAATGGCTTGGCGGGGTCAAAGGTAATAGCATCCCTAGTGGTCTCAGAGAAGCCCACTGAGGTCAAAGAGACATAATAACTGTAGGAGGATTTATCTAACTGTGTGGTAATGTGGTCTGGGGCCAGACAAGCTCAATCAGTGGAGGTCGAGGTGGCACTGCAGGAGAAGACCCTACGGTCTGGTTAGCTGAAGTCTTTTTCAGGAGTCTAGAAGACTGTAAGGAGGTAATAAATAGGTCTTCCTTGGCAATGGCCCATCAAGCTGATCTACTGTTAAAAATATTAGTTCAGACTGCACACACTGAAGCTGAGGCAGAAGCAGTCTCTGAATGCTACTACATTAAAAATGAGATGCTGATGAGGAAATGAAGACCCTCCTCACAGACGTGCAAATAAGGAGTGATCAGTGATCCCCAGCAGGCAGTGAGGCTGCCGAGGTACTGTAGGGAAATATTATGGCTAGGTCATGAAATTCTGATGGCTAGGCATGTCGGTATACGTAAAACCTTAGGCCGCATCAGCCAACATTTTTACTGGCCACACCTCCACAGGGATGTAGTAAGGTTTTGCAAAACCTGTCACACGTGCCAGGTTGTGGGAAAACCCCACACTGCAATAAGACCTGCACCTATGATTCCCCTGATAGCTTTTGGGGAACCTTTTAGCAAGGTGTTAGTGGACTGAGTGGGACCCCCACCCAAAACAAAAGGGGGCTACCAATGTGTCCTTACCTTCATGGACGTGGCTACCCAATTCCCAGGAGCTGTTCCCCTGAGAACCATATCTGCCAAATCAGTGGTGAGGGAATTGGCCCAATTCTTTACCAGGTATGGTCTAACCACTGAGATCCAATCAGTTTGGGGCTCAAATTTCATGTCCAAAATATTTCAGGATGTCATGGGTAACTTGGGTGTGACCCAGCTGAAGTCTTCAGCGTATCACCCGCAGTCACAGGGGACGTTAGAATGGTACCACCAGGCCCTAAAAACAATGATCAGGGCATACTGTCACGGGTACCCCCATGACTGGGATAAACGACTGTTCATTACCAGGGAATCACCCAATGAGTCTACTGGTTTCATATTTATTTTGTTTTTCTTCTCCTTTTGTAATGAAATAAGAATGAGTCTCATTTAATTTGTCATATGGAGGAAGTGTCATGACCACAGATCAGAGTCCCAAATTAAATACGGGCATATTGAACTTATAAGTAAAACATTTTTTTTTAAAAAGAGGGCCTAAAAGCAAAAGCTGGCTGAGGCTGTAAAGTTAGCACATAATCCTATGTGGATTACACTTGACCAACAAGTCCAGAGAATGGAATGTCACATCTAAAAAGGTGTCAAGGCCTCCTTCAGACAGAGAAACTTTAAAGGAACAGATGCAATGCAAAAACTGAACTATAATCTCCTTTGGTTGCAGAGATAGTAGAGGCTGAGTGCCATCTCAGCAGAAACCACCTCTTGTCAGTTATATCCCAGACTGTGGACATGATGTGAGTTGAAAAAAAACAGATCTGGGCAAAATACATGTTTGTTTTTTTCTCTTCCAGGAATACACAAGAAAAGAGTTTAAAAAGCCAATTACAACCCTAGTCTCTGTGTGCTAGTTTTGGTGTTCCAGGCCTGGCGTGCGAAGATGTGCTGTGAAGGCCACAGCTGAAGAACATCAACTGGGTATTCCTGCACTTGCAGGTAAAAAAAAATCCTCTCTTTCTGATTGCTGGAGGCAAGTCACAAATCAGCAAAGCCACAGTCGAAAAGGAAACAGAACAACTCCTTTCAGGTAACCTGCAGAATCAAGAATCTCCAAGCCCACTGCTCACCTACCAAAGTCAGTTCTACTGGAATCGCCCAACTTAACGGCCACTACATTTTGCCATCTGTTCCTCATGGACAAGCCAAAGGACTGATTCGTGTATCTTTTTTGTAAAAACCTTTACTTCTGGACTGACTTTTCAGTTCTAATATGTGCTTACATGTGTTGCATTTTTATTATTTTTCCTTGCATTTTAGTAACTAGTAAACTCACACGCTGATTCATGAAAGCCTGGTTAATTGATTCCGTTTAAAACACAAATACATTTGGCACTAGGAAAATGTATCCATGACAGAAGGGATCCTTTTTAAATTCACGTTGTTGCGATCAACCGAGGGGGCTGAATAAAGAAGGGGAGCCAGTTCATCTCTCCTCACCCGGGAACGTAACAATTTGGCATACCTCATCTGGGATCATAATAAATTGGGGAAACCTCATTCGGGACCTTAATTTATCTGGCAAGTTCTAGTAAGACTGGGAAACCCATGCGTAGAGATAAAGACAGAATTTTGGGCTCTAACTGTAGTTAATTGTCAATTAACATTTAAATCTCTGACCCACATATCCCATTAGTGTTTCCCACATGCTAATGAACATGGTAGATTAAAGGCAGAACTCAGCAGGCTCCTGCCAGCTTGCAGGCACTTACTGCTCTTTCAATCTGCCATTTGCACAGAATACCCACCCTGGCAGGTTAAACCCCACACCCCGCCAAAGAGTGAATCATAGCTGCATTACTCAGGCCCAACCATATTATCAGAAGGCATTTGATAAGATTTTTCATGACAGGCTTGTCAGAAATATAGGCTTGGATTTTATGGCCCCTCACTGGCCTTGTTTTCAAAGCCAGGGGGTGGGATACAAAATAAAATACGATAGGTGGGTAGTCCATCTTCACACCTACCTCTAAGCTGTCCTCCATAACATGGTCAGGCACTGAAATCGGCAACCTGTTCACCATTTAAAATAAATAATAAAGTGCTAATTGAGCTTGTTAACAAGCCAATAGACCTGGATACTACCCTGCTCACACCATTCTATGGTTGGCATGGGCAGAAGTGGGCAGGCTATTTTTTTTTTTACACACTTGTTTAAAAGGCGGGATGGAAGGAAGGTAGGTCCTTTGGGGGTGTGTGCACTACGGGGACAGCCCCCCAACCAAAAATTTTACATTCCTTCATTCCTTCCAACATGCCCTCCATAACGAGTCCTCCTGGCACCTTGCACCCCTACCCAGGCTGCCCAATCCCTCTCCACCCAAAAAGGCCCGACATACCTGGCTTCAGCATCCATCTTCTCTTCCTTCTGGGCCTGCTTGCAGTCCCGGCAGTGCCAACTGCTGAACTCTGGTGCTGCTGGGACTACTGGAGCTGCCAGCCAATTTGATTGGCTGGCTGCTCTCGCAGGCGGAACTTCCTCCCACTGAGGGGCAAAAGTCTCACTATAACCTAGTTTCACCAGCCTGCCTGCCTACAGCTTTTATAGCTTTTGGGGCAGGCTTCTTTCAAGTTCACTACTGCTGGCCAATTTCTTTTGAGCAGTGTCAACCCCTCCCACATAAAATCCAGCCCATGAAGTGAGTGGAAGGAAATATGGTTTCTTAGATGGAAAGCTGGCTGATGATCATGAAACAAATATTTAAGATAATTGGGTGACTGGGTAAGGATGGAAATAGAGTACCAATACCCAAGAATCAGTTATGGAATGCTTTTATTCTTGCAATGTGCAGTTGATTTGAATGGGATGTACATAACATTAATGTAACACTTTCGGATGGCACCAAAGTAGGGTAAAAACAAAAAAACTGCGGATGCTGGAAATCCAAAACAAAAACAGAATTACCTGGAAAGCCGATGCTGCCAGACCTGCTGAGTTTTTCCAGGTAATTCTGTTTTTGTTTTGCCAAAGTAGGGTATTTGGATAGCAGTAAGGAAAGCTATTTAGAGAATGAAAGTAGAAACAGGCATGTTAACAGAAAGATGGGAATGTGGATCAGCACTAAAATGCCAGTACTTTGTACCTAATAGAGTACCTTCAAACAAACAATAGAACACAGATCCAAACAGAACATCAACACTAAAATACTGACACTCAAAGAGCAACAACAGCACATACAGTTCTAACAAAGAATCATCCAAACTAAACATAAGGTTGATTTCTTGATATTTTGTCGGTAAGAAACCCTCACCAATTACACATGATGCTTGCAGAATTGAGAAAGTTTCTCTCAATGAGTTCAGCATTTAGTATGGGAGATGTTCATCAAGTTTTGAAGGCCAAAGTACTTGTTTGCTCTGCACTCATTCCAAGTTACCACTTAAATTCATTTGTTGAAAATTGGTTTTACGAAAAGTAAGTGCAGTCCCTGACACACTGGACACCAGAATAAAATGAGGACTGTGTGGACCACAAACTGTTCATACCAGAACTCCACCCTTAAAAATTGATTGCATTTTCTGCAAGAATTACACTTTGGCAGATGTTTCCAACTTTTCAAATTAAACTTTGTGTTGTATAGCTAAAGCACTTAGTCTGCTTTTTGCTCTTGTTTGGCTTGCACACCAACAGAATTCTTAATGCAAGCACAACACTCAGCATTGGCATCCCATCAGCTTTGCTCTACTGAATTGGGAGGTAGAAGAGGAATTCCTGAGGAGGGAAGAAAAGTAGACAAGTTTTGTGTCTGTCATCAAGTGTCCACTTCTAGTTGGCCTAAAACTCACATGATCTGACCTAGACACAATATCTGGAGCACTTTGGAATATATGTGCCTTGCCAATTATCAATCACTGAAGAGGCAGTCACCAGTTGCTCCATCTCCCACACCTTGGCCTGCAGACTATATCCAGCACATGGATAACAATACTCAATGCGGCCAAAGTAACCACAACAATGAATGTCATTTCAAGCCACCTCAGATGATGTTAGAAAATGTTATTCACAAATCTGCATCAGGCATGATAACAAGTGTATATGTTAGCTTCAGTTGCCAGGGCAACATGTTTATATGCTACTTTGCCCACCGAATGAAAGGTACATTTTCAGAGGGTGCAGCAGTTCTGTAGGTGATAGTTTCCAAAAGTGCAGATCATCTTTGATCCCATCCAATTAAAACATACCAAACACTCCTGTGGAAAATATATTTCTATTCCATCTGTGTCATAGCAAA
Organism: Carcharodon carcharias; assembly: GCF_017639515.1. NCBI lineage: Eukaryota > Metazoa > Chordata > Chondrichthyes > Lamniformes > Lamnidae > Carcharodon > Carcharodon carcharias. Next base: position 109,480,432 of record NC_054477.1, read on the forward strand.
CAGAAAACACAATGGTTTGATCTTGCAATGGGTCACCATCTCATAACTGAGGAGCAGGACAAAGCAATCTGATTAATCGGCAGTTCATTCATCATCTTGAACACCCACTGGTATACCTTGACTATGGTAAGTACCACCTACAAGGTGTAATGCAGCTCACCTAGGCTTCTTCAATACCATCCCCCAAACCTATAATTTTCATTGAGAAGGACTAGGGTAACAGACATATGGGAATACCACCACCTATGAGTTCCCATTCTAAGTAACACACTATCTCAACTTGGGCTTATAGCACCATCCCTTTATCATGACTGGGTCAAAATTGTGCAGCTCTCTACCTGACAGCACAGACAATGTGAATACCTTCAGGACACAGACTGCAGCAGTACAAGGCAGCAGCTCACCAGTACATTGTCAAGGGAAACTAGGGTTGGAAATAAATGCTGATCTCAACAGTAACACACATATCCTACGAAGCAATGATTAAAAATACAAACTGAATGGCAATGTCAGGGGAAACAAGGTTACCCTTTTCTGTGCTGGCTATCAACAGCAGTCAGAAGTCCCCACAGGGAAGTGGAGTTAAAAGGCAATGAGGCTTATGGCTCCACCAGAATTATGGTGGAATGTGTCACCAGTGTACTTCTGGTTATCTGAAGTGGGGCCCTACTCCATAAATCTATCTGCTGTGGACTGCATAACTCTTCCATCCAGAGAGGGAAGGCCAGGCAGCCAGAAGACTGCAAAGAAAGCCTGTAGCCTGGAGTACAGCACAGGAAGAGAAAGAAGAAGCAGCTAAGGGTGATCCATGGCAGGCAGACTGTTAACAGATTTTCAGTTAGAACATCCCTCAAGCTCTCAAGGGACAGTCGAATTGTCTTCTTTGTAACACACTGGCCCAAGACCAATTGGTTGAATGCCCTGTCCGCATCTTCATTACCAGCCCCTCTACACCTTTGCTTCCAATACTTAATTTCATATCCTCTACCCAAAAAAATCATGTTAACATTCCAAAAAAGTGCATCTAATTTGTTCTCCCGCATATGTATTGCTGCATTAATGTTTGCTTTCCATCTGTTTTCCCTTGGTGAACCACATAGAATGTTTGCCATATACTTTCTAAGCACATGCTTCATTCTAATTACCATTGAGGTGTGGAAGTGAAGTTTTACACCACTGCTTCTCAATGGGATACCCATGACTTGCCTATGTGAGTGCCAGTTTCTGTTGTGAAACAAGATGGCCCTGCCATTGATCGTGCCTGTTGGCTTTTCTTCTCCCTTACTTTCTCATTCTGCAATCCTCTAAAGAGTTGGTCGTGGAGGTGCAAATGGCTCCTCAACCTAAGAGGTCATGTTCTCATCCATCTCTCTTCCTGCCATAGCTCAACTGTTGATGCCACTTGTGATTGTGTGGGGAAAGATCCTTGACTGCCACTAAGAGCATGAAGTTTGCTATGATGGTCCTCTAAAGTCCTCTTCTAGTCTCTATAGACTGGAAATGAGAATCCTGTGTAAATTTGAGTGCAAAGTCTCAATTGCAATGGAAATAATGCTGATGAACAAAAACTACAGCAGCGTTTATGCTCTCTGCCATTGTGGGGAGGGGAGGGTGTGTGACCATACATGGTACCATGGAGTTTCCAATTGTTCTGTGGTACTGAGTAGGTTTTCAAAACCCTGTTGTATGTCAACAAAATCACTTCTGCATATTATCCAACATTCTGTGAAGATTCTCAAAGGGCTGCAGGAAAAGCTCCTATTACTTCATCAGTGCAGCTCAGTATGCACCCTCTATAAGATAGGAACCCATAGGTGCTTCAATAGCTGCCCAATTGACCCTAACCCTCCCTTTACTGCTTCTCTGTTCTCATCTTCACTTGTTCCTCTTTAACAAGTGCTTTGCTTAGTGCTCCCTTCTGATTTCCCCTATTTCATTTCCCTTAGGTGATTTGTCTGGTGCTGGTGTTTGTGATCTGGGGTGCTTGACAGATGCTTGTGCGATGGGTCTGCTTCCTGCTCCTCTCTGTTGCCAGATTCCTCATCTTGGGAGACCCCTACACAAAGAGAAAGGGAACATAAGTGAACAGAGGTTTAGCAGCCCATAGCTTTGCGCACATGAACAAGGTCATGATGGCGCCATGAAGCAGAGTGGCAAATATGACTGCCTGTTAGTTACTGAATGAGTGTTAGATGTTACCAAGAAGACAGAATTGAAGTTACACTCACCTTGCTGGGTTGGCATGAAATTAATCGGCCTTCCCTCACCCACTCCTACAGCCTTCTCCTACAAAAATAGAGCAAATAGATGCTTTCAGCATTTGCACTGAAAACAGGGTACAACCTATACTCAGTCAACATTCCTTGTAGAGTGAAAGAAATGGAAAACATGCAAGTAGCTTCAGAAACCACAATGGGTGGATTGTCAATCACACAGGAGTTCTGAGAATGAAAGGAAGCCTTAACTTTCACTTGGCATCCATCTGGAGCTGCACCATTACTGAGAGAGTAGTGATGGAGTGGTAAGATGTCAGGGTTGGGGCCTGTGCTTTGTATTGCTGGCATGGCATCATGCTAAGATCAGGATGCATGATGCAGTCGTGATATAGGCTTATCCTTCCCTTTCAGGGGGCTGCCCTTTATTAATACCACTATGGTATTCTTCCTAACTCCTGAGAACTTTTTCACTTGAACTAAGGACTGCAATTCTTCATTCCCTCTGTTACTTTTGTTCTACTTTGGAGGATCTTGCAAAATGGCCATGTTCAAGTGCCATCTCTTCTCGCACCATCTCTAGGCTTTTTTTGATGAAGATGACAATTCCTCCAGTTCCTCTAGGGATTCACACAAATGTTGGACTCCCACAGAGCAGCAGTTCAGGACAAGAACTCTTTTGGTGCTGTTGCACTTCACTTTCCTCCCCTCCCCTTCCAGGGTTATGCAGGGGAATACAGGTTATAATAAGCAATCCTCAAGGATTGAAAACCCATCAACCAGCATAGGCGTGGATGAGAATCCTTCAAGTGATTATTTGGCACACTTGCTGAATTAGTCCAATTGAACCAAATTGATTTTAAAATAACAGCATTCACACATCCAGACAATGCAATGCCAACTTCAAAATAACAGTACAAATACCAGGGTGCAGCAACACCTATTCCTGAATATGAACACTAATACCCACCCAAACAGTGCAGCACCACCTCTGGAATAACAACATTCACATGTGAATACAGCAACAGCAACTCCAGAATAATGGCCTTCACATGCAAACAGGCTATCATCTACTGAATGACAGCATTAACACCTGAATAGAACAATATTAACTCTGGAATAACAGCATTCACACCTGAATGGAACACCAACTTGAGAATTTGCATCGAAAGGTAGCAACACCAACTTCTGAATAATGCACAGAATAATGCCAACTCCAGAGTATTACACATAACTGCACAGAGTGACACTTACTGCACACACACAATTAAACAGAGGAACACCTACTCCAAATTAACAGCACACAGCTGAAAAGAACAACAGCAAATCCAGAATAACAGCATTGGCAGGCAAAGAGAATAACACCAACACCAAAATAATACACATAACTGTCCAGAGTCACACTATCTCTAGAATTCTAGCAATCACTCTCAAACTGAACATTAACATCTCCAGAATACTATTGATACTCATGTAAAAGTCAAATTTTTGAGACCAATATTTTAGTTCAAAAGTCAGGGGGTTGACTTTTACATGGGTAATATTTTCGAGGGATTGATAGGCATACTTGATTTGACCAGAAAAATATTGTTGCAATGGGATAAAGTAAAAAATCAACAACATTAAAGAATTCACATTAATTCTTTAACATTTATTTACTTTAGAACATTGCAAACTATATACATTTCAACACACTATAAATAAAGACCATAACAAATTAACCACAGCACTTCGTGTTGAAATCCTTCGAAATCACTCTGGTCAACATCTGAATCACCAAACATTCATCCCAATAGCCTGATCTTCCTCATCTTCATGTTATTATCATCACCATCAGTCATTCCATAATCTTCAGCATCATCATTCCATAAGTAATCGCCCTCTGCACTATCAAACGCATTCGATATTCAACATTTCGGAGATAATTTTTTTGGCAATATTGGGATTAAGTTCATTTCATGCTTCTAGGACCCACTGGTACAATGGGCTGGATTTTACGGAGCATTGTGTTGTCTTTACCCCCCCCACCACCCCCCCCACCCCAGCCACCTGGTCTAAAAGGTCAGTCTGTAGTCCCAGCAGCTCCAGGTTTGAGCAATGGCCACTGCTGGCACTACATCTACTTCCTGAAGAAGAGGAGCTAATGGAAGCTAGACAGGGTATTAGTGGGACCTGGCTGGCAGGCCAAGTGAGAGGGGTGAGGAGGGTGGGGAGCTGGGCTTTAGAGGCCAGGGGGGTATGACCTTTGGGGGATGCCTTTGATTGGCACAGGGGACCTCCCCCCACCAGAGAAGGTTCCCCCCATTTCTTGCCCTACACAAGCTCACCCAGTAAAACCTGCCGGGCTACCTAGTTGGTCTGGGTATCCCCCTGCCGTGGGTAAAATATCGGTAGAGGCAGAATGAGGCATTTAAATAGTATTAATTGGCTACTTAAGGGCCTCAATAGGCTCAAGGTAGACCGGGCCACTGACATCTCCACCAGCCCATGCAAAATGGGAGACAGGCTTGGGGCAGGTGGGAAGGCAGTGAACAAGCCTTGAGCTTCATTTTACGAGCCTCCCCCCCACCGCCCCACCACCTCAAACCCACCGATGGTGGGTCGTAAAATCCGACCCAATGTTGCTAGTGAGAGTGCTCACATACTTCCACCCTTTCATCTTCCAACATCCAAATGTCCGACACCTTTTGGATACTCTCTTTGAGAGGTTTTTTATACACACATCCAAGGGTTGAACAACACTCTAAGACTCTGAAGAAGTCATATGGACTTGAAATGTTAACTCTGCTTCTTGCTCCATAGATGCTGCCCAACCTGCTGAGTTTTTCCAGCATTTTTTGTTTTTATTTCAGATTTCCAGCATCCGCAGTATTTTGCTTTTGTCTTTTTGCTTTTAACACTCACTGCTGGGAATAACTGCCACATCAGTGTTGGTTGATCTCTCAACATGGACTGCTTTGTCAACAAGGTGGGATTTGAACATGTCCCAGATGGGCAAATTTTTATCCTTGCTTAGAACTCCTGGTCTCAAATTTCACACTTTTGTGATCCATTTCTTGCAACTGCCTTCATCCATCCAGCCTATCTCTTGAACCAGAACGGCAACACAATTCTGAAATTTCACTTTGGGAGAGTTTTGTGCTTAAGTATCACCATCAGCCTTAATTTTGTGCATTTCACTTTTCAACACTGTGAACCGTGTCTTCTCGTGGTCAGTCCCTTTCCAAGGGCAGCCATTTCACCAATCTTGGTAACAGTCTTATTTGCTGGCTGGTCAAAGTTCTTCAGTTTTTAATTCATATTTCCAACACAGGCCAATTGATGCACATTCTTTTCTCGATGTCAGGTAACAAAACAGTAGTATTTAATGATTTTATCATTGAGTTCAGGCAACAGATGCTGTGAAATTTTTGCTTTCTGACAGAGTACAAAATAATGCATTTTCATGAATCTTGTACAACATCCAGCACTGGCTCTGAATTTTGCAGTACCATTTTTCTTTGCTTCTCTAGGGGCATATTGTCTAAAAGCTCCATGGGTGATTATATCACCATTTTGCTGATACACATTAGCCCACTCTGCCGCTTTGTTTTTCCCAGGTGAGGCCATTGCTTGGTCTGCCTCTGCTGACGCATTTATTATTTGTCATCTTATCTAGTTGATTGGATATCTTTATCAAGTCTCCAATTATTTTCTCGGGAACATTAAACTCTTGCTGCTGCACAATTATTGGGTTCCTCAGAAAATGCTACAACTTATTGTATTATCGGATTGAATGGTGGAGCAGGCTCAAAGGGCCGAATGACCTACTCCTGCTCCTATTTTCTATGTTTCTAACTTTCATTTTAAATTGAGCCACTTAATTAGTGGCCCAACTCTTCCAGTCTGTGGATCGTTGGAAACCAGGCGTACGACTGAAGATGCGTGTCACAACCCTGTGGAAGTCAACAAATGCAGAACAATATGGGAATTGGAATTGGAAAGTTTAAATTTCTGGTGAGCAATTCCCCTGCTTCCCAGGACCCAGTGTAAACATCCCCGACTCTGAACTGGAGTTGGATACTTGGGGCAATTCCACAGTACTTACCTGAACAGTTACCCAGGAAATGTTGAACAGATTAAAACCTAGTCTAATGTCCGGGTACTTCCACACCCAAACCCCTAAACAGCCCCACGTCCTCCAGACAACCCCCAACCCACGACTACCCCACCCTCTGACCACCTAACTACCTCCTCAACCCGACCTAATTATCCCTCGACCACCTGACTATCCCCTCCCAGCCTAACCTCATCCATCTACCTCCGCAACCCAATCCGGCCACATGCCCAGCCACGTGGCTACCTCCCACCCCAAACCGACCTGACTACCCACTCCAACCAACTGGCTAACCCCCAACCACCTGACTACCTCCCAGCCACCCAAATATCCAGCGCACCCACACACCGACCTACTCACCCAGCAACTCACCCAACTACCATCTACTCACCTACACAACTACAAACCTCACCCAACTCATCCATTTACCAACCTACTTACCGGACCACTCACCCACCCATCCACCTCATCCAACTATCCATTCTCCCACTTCCTAACTCACTCATGCATATTTCTGTGACAGCTGGGATTGGAAGATTCCAGAAGAAATGTGCAGCAGCGTCGGGCTGGGAAAATCTTCACGGATAGTGGCATTGCACCCAGCACCGTTGCTGCTTGGAAGATTCAGGCTGTTATTCTTTCACAAAGACATTGTGATAGGTTATGTGGTATACAATAGCCTTGCTGATTGATGGTATAGTTGGTGAAGGGAATATCTAAAGACTCCCATGTGTACCTTCAAATTAATGAACTGTAGTAATTATCGGAAAGTAATTAATAATCACAAGATTTGATCCCTGAAAAACTAAGGTTGGACATGAGGTACACGAAAAAAATATTTTCTCTAGGCCTAAAGTCATGGGGCTAAATTTTACATCCAGTGGGCGAGCAAGTGCCCGACCTGATCGGGCAGAAAATCACATGTGCACCCTGACATCATCACATACTCAAGTAATATTTCACTCAGCGGGCATGTGCAAAAGTCAGAAGCACATCTGTCTACAATTAAGGAGCAATTAAGCCCATTAATGGTGCAATTGTCTCTGATTTTTCGTGGCCCGTCCAAACTTATGGTTGGCGGATGGGCAAACCGGCCAGGCGGACTTTGCATTTTTCTTCAAACCTGATCCAACAGTGGGAGGGAATATCTGTTATGAAATAAAATAAAAATGAAAACCTGTGGGCAGCATTTTTATCAGATATATTTTCACGTGATTGATTGTGATGCATGGGCAGTTTTTTTTTTACAGTTTTTAAAAACTTTTATTTTAGCATTTTCAGGTCTGCAGCTCCCTGAGGCAGCTATCTGCATTCAGCGAGCTTTCTCGCAGCGCTCACATGCGCCAGTGGAAACGTCATTGTTCGCAGCCCACCTCCCCCCCCCAATTCACCCACCAGCAGCACTGAGCTTTTCAGCGTGCATTTCGCACTGGCTGGTCGTTAATTGGCCTGCCAGCGTGAAATCGCGGTCGGGTGCCGATCATGGTCAGTGGCCCATTTCCTGACTGCTCCTGAGCCCGCGGATCGTGTGCACCCACCAAAGGTAAAATTCAGGCCACAGAGTGGACTTTTACATGAGATTGACTTTTACACAATTATACACTCATATGCGCATCGGAACAAAGCAAAACCAACTCCAGAATAACACGCACAATTGTACAAAGTAGCATCAAATGCAGAACAATATTCACATCTGGATAGAACAAATGCAAATCCAGCAAAGCATCATTCACACCTGAAGAAAGATCTACCCATCCCAGAATAAGAATAACAGCACTCAACACTTATGTATAAATGCTTACACAATGCAGAAGTTAAGCATATAAGGGAGAAGGAAAGAGAAGTGGATAATATGGGGTGAGGCCTGAGTGGTGTGTAAATGCCAGCATGGGCTGCTTGGGCCAAATAGCCAGTTTCTGTGTTGTATATTCTATGTAATTCTATATAACAGAATTCTGTACAACAGAGAAACACCTGCTCCAGTATAACACACAATTGAACAGAGTAACAACTGCAAGACAAGAACATTCACACGCAAACAGCAATTCGAGCCTAGAATATCAAACACAACTGAACAGAGCAACATTCACTCCAGAATAAGACTATGCATATCCAGGCAGAACAAAACCAAGTCCAGAATAACATTTTCACCTAAACCGACCACCAACTCCAAAGTAACAGCACACATACACTCTAATATTGCAACACCAAATCCAAAGTGAAAGCATTCAGACCAGAAAAGATCAAAGGAAAATTCAGAATAACAGCACTCACACATAAACAGAGCAACATCTACTTCAATCTAACAAACATAATCGAACAGTACACTACAGGCTCCAGAATAATAGCATACAGACCCTAATAGAGCCAAATCAAAACTGGAATATCGTACACAACCAAACATCACTAAGCCTAGTAAAGCATAACGGCATTCACATCCAAATAGAGCTACACTAACTCCAGAATGAAACACATACACTACTGAATACAGGGTCACCAATTCCAGAGCAACAGCACACACGCAACTGAACAGAACAACACCCATTTCAAAACAGGAACATTTGCATGAAAATAATCCAATCCAGAATAATGACATTTACCACTTGAACTGAGTTTCACCAAAACCAAAAGCAATCACAGCTCACACCAAATCCAGGGGGAGAATTTTCTCTCCATCGGGGGGGGATTGTGAAGGAGCGGGCATGCTGCCAATCGGTGCCTGCCATCAGCTGGGTGCCACCATTTTACTTGGGTGGGACAATTAAGGCCGACCCAGCATGACGTGTGCCCAGAAGCGCTGAGCGCTCCTTGTGTGGGTTGGGGGTGGGGAGGGTGGGGCGGAGCGGTTGCCTGAGTCAGGGCCTGCGCTCTTTTGCGCATGCGTCTGAAAGAGCGCAGAAATCTCCCCGAGGCACAGAGCTGCTTCAGGGAGATTAGTTTAAGCTTAAAAAATTTTATTAAAGGGAAAAGAAAAATTTTAGGGCATGTCCCCTCATGTGAAACTGTCACATGAGTTGGGACATGTCTATGAATTTTATTGAACATTTTCTCATACCTTTAAATCCCTCTATGAAACCCCATTCCCGCCTGTGGATGAGGTTCCATGAAAAATGCGAAGGCCCCCGGGCTCTTCGCCTGCCCATCAACCTTAAGGTTGGACAGGCAGCTCAGTTTATTGATTTAATTCAAAACAAAAACAGAATTACCTGGAAAAACTCAGCAGGTCTGGCAGCATCGGCGGAGAAGAAAAGAGTTGACATTTCGAGTCCTCACGACCCTTCAACAGAACTAGGTGAATCCAAGGAAAGGGGTGAAATATATTGATTTAACTGATAGTTAACTGGCCTTAATAGGGCTTTGACAGTTCGGCGAGCCCACAGCCAACTCGGGTGCATGCCCGCCAAACTGAAAATTTAAATGACGCGTGGAGATGTTGGGATGCGTGCCTGATGCCACCGCACATCATTTTACTTCTCGGCAAGCCAAAGATTCTGCCCCAGAAAAACAGCACACAAACCTGAGTGGAGCAACAGCAGCAGCTCCATAAAACCACATTCACACTTGAGAAAAACAATGTTAACTCCAGAATAAATGCATATGGCCAGAAGAGAACAATACCAATTGTTGAATAATGCACATAACTAAACAGACCAGTACATATTTCAGAATAACCCACATAATCAAACAGAACAATACCTACTCTGGAATAACCCACATAATCAAATAAAGCTATACCTATATCAGAATAATCCACATAATCAAAGACAGGATAGTTCTCCTCAGAGAACTATCTAACAGAACAACTACACTTACACCCAGATAGGGCAACAGCATCTTTAAATTAAATATATAGCCACCCAAGCAGAGATACATCAACCACAACGCATCACATAACTCAAAATAAATTAACAACCTCAGAGTAACAGCTTTTAAACCAAAATAGAGCAACACCAACTCCAGAATAACACACAGAATTGAACAGAGCATTTACAACCAGAATAAAACCAACTTCAGAATTGCACACAATCCAAACAACATGCACGGACAGATCAACAGTGTATCATATACTGCAGAATAACATACAACCCCAAGCAGAACAATACCTACTCCAGAATAACAGCAATCACAACCTGAAGAGAATAATAGCAACTCAGAATAACATTCACACATGAACAGAGCAACAACTGTTCCAAAATAATACAGCCACACAGAGCAGCAGAGTAACAGCATTCACCCGCAGAAGATCAACACCAACTCCAGAAAGAAAAACAGCATTCACACCCAAACAGAGAAAAAAGAGCTCCAGGTAAATGTGCAGGTGAACAGAATAACAGAATGCACCTTAAAACAGAGTAACATCTACTCCAGAATAAAAGCAATTATAACCTGAACAGAATGACAGTAATTGCAGAATAATTCAAACATCCACACGAAGCAACACCCACTCCAGAATAAGAACACCCAGAGCCTGAACAGAGCAACAGTAACTCCAGAAAAATACACACAATTTCAGAGATGAACACTCACTCCATGCAGATAACTGAGCAGAAGAACAAATGCTCCAGATTAGAACTCACAGCCAAACAGAGCAACACCTATTCTAGAATAATGTCATTCACACTTGAACAAAGAAACACCAACTCCCGAATAAAAGCATGCACTCCCAAATAAAGCAAAAGCAATTTGAGAATAAACACATCACACAGATCTACTCCAGAATAACATCATGTACACACAAACAGAGCAATACTAATGCACTCACAGAACAAAACAATACCAAAAGCAGAAAGAGCAATTCCAGAATAATTATGCAGACCTGAACAGAGCAACAACATAGAATCACAGAATTCGCATCATCTAAAAGAGTAGCATCAACTCCAGAAAAATAGTAGGCACACTGAAAATGTGACAAATTCCAGAATAACAATGCATGCATTTGAACAAACCAACAACAGCTCCAGGATAACTGCATGCACATACAGAGTAAGACCAACTCCTAGAGATCTACAACAAGGAGTTACATTTATATAGTGCATATAGTTTTTTTATTCAGTTACAGGATGTGATCTTCGCTAGCTAGGACAGCATTTATTGTACACCCCTAATTGCCCTTGAGCAGGTGGTGGTGAGCTGCCATCTTGAACCACTGTAGTCCCTGATCACCCACAGTGCTGTTAGGGAGGAAGTTCCAGGATTATGACCTAGCAACAGTGAAGGAATGGCAATATATTTCCAAGTCAGAATGGTGAGTGGCTTGGAGGGGAACGACCAGGTGGTGGTATTCCAATGTGTCTGCTGCCCTTCATCTTCTAGATGGCAGTGGTCGTGAGTTTGGAAGGTGCAACCTAAGGAGCCTTGGTGAGTTCCTGCAGTGCATCTTGTAGATGGTACACACTGCTGCTACTGTGCGTTGGTGCTGGAGGAAGCGAATGTTGGTGAAAGGGGTGCCAATTAAGCAGGCTGCTTTGTCCTGGATGGTGTCAAGCTTCTTGAGTTTTGTTGGAGCTGCACTCATCCAGGCAAGTGGAGATTATTCCATCATACCCCTGACTTGTGCCTGGTAGATGGTGGACAGGATCTAGGGTGACAGGAGGTGAGTCTCACCGCAGGATTCCTAGCTCTGACCTGCTCTTGTAGCCACAGTATTTTAAGGTAGTAAAACACCCCAAGTGGATAACAAGACCGATATCAATACAAATATTTTTGACATGCTTGACACAGAATATCAAAAATCTGAATAATGAAGCAAGTTTTAATGTACATCCTAAAAGAGGAGATCGAGGTAGAGAGGTTTAAGGAGGAAATTCCAGAACTTAGGGCAAAGGCAGTTGAAAGTATGGCTGCCAGTGATATAGTGATTAAAATCAGGAATGCACAAGAGGTCAGAATTGAAAGAACATAGACATCTTGAACTCTTGTAGGGCTGAAGGAGGGGGGGCAAGGTCAAAACATGCATGAGGATTTTGTCATACTCATACGATATGAGCTTATGAGCTAAATGTGAACTTACGAAGTATAAACCCAAAATGAACACTTTCCTGTAGAGCAAAATGGAGTTGAGAGGGCAGGTGACCTACTCTTTCCTGTCAATACACATGGAACTATAATCTCCACATCTGGATAAGTTTTGATGTGGTGATTAAAAGTGCAAATGACCTTTCTGGACCTATCTTTGAGAGGTCATCAAAATGCAAACAACCCTTCCTGTGGTTGATAGCTGCCCTTTTCCAACTAATTAAAAGGTTTTTTCACAATACTGTTTGCAGAGACTTTAACTCCAAATCTGAAATCCAGAAAATGGGTATGAAAAGCTTTATCTTGTCAATAAGATATGTGGGTGAGTGATGCCTGAACTCCATTATCTAATGGTCTAACCATTAGAAACTATTTATGGGGGCAATGTTACATGACAGAAACTAAGTTTCTGATAAAGATATTGAATAAGGCATATTCTTCTCACGCAGAGACAGAAACATCTAGATCAATGAAGGAAAAAGATCCTGCCAAAGAAACACCAGAAGGCAGTGACTCGGGTTGGCCTTGATCTCTCTACCTTAGCAATGATACCAAGGCTTCACTATTGTGCCCTGACTGGAATGGGACAAGAGATATCTGCTACTGCAATCATAAAAAAAAGCAACCAATCCATCTTCCTAAGCCTCCAAATTCTTTTCTTCATACAACAAATGACAAAGGTTACAGCTTTACACCATCTTAAGTCTTCACCCCAGGGAAAGAAGTGTAACAGAGAACTCTTGAAATCCTAAGGCCTAAAGGGACGTTACTTCTGTTACCACAATCTTTTCCTAAGTGTCTGTGTATCTGTATGAATGTGAGAATGTAGTTGCGTATATATTCGACTGCTGAATAACAAACATTTATCCTTCTTTTAACACTTATGAGAAAGCCTGCCATTTATCTGCTGCCGATAGATTAGGACTCAGGGGTTAAAAAATTAATTTTATAAGAACACTCTGGGTGGGATTTTCTGGTCCCACCAGCATCAGGCATTGTTGCAGGTAGGATGGGAAACACGTGCCCACTTACTGGTGGGTTGAAAGGTGAAGAAGAGAGGAACCATTCCTTTCATCTCCCCCCACCCCGTCCATAATAATTAAAAATTGAGGTGTTATTGGAAGCTAGTGAAATTCAGCAAGCACAGGCAGAATGGGTGAATGAGAATTAAAGCAAGTTAAGAGAGGGGTAGCAGAGTTTTGGATGAAGGGTGGAAGATGGGAGGCTCACTAAGAAAGCATTGGAATAGTCAAGCCTAGAGGTAACAATGGCTTGGATGGGGGTTTCAGCAGCACCTGAGCTGAAACAAGCTCAAAGCTGAACAATGCTATGGAAATAGAAGTAGGCAATCTTGATAGTGTGGATTTGTGGTCAAATACAACACCAAGATTGGGGATAGTCTCTGTCAGATTAAGGCAATTCCCAGGGATGGAAAAAAGGCAGGGAATGGAGATTGTGGTGGGGTCAAAGACTATGGCTTTAGTCTTCCCAATATTTAATTGGAGGATATTTATGTTTATCCATTATTGGATGTTAAACAAGCAGTGTGTCAAATCAGAGACAGTGGAGTGATCCAAGAAGATGGTGGTGAAATCCTGATTGTCATTGTTATACATGTGGAACTTGATATTATGCTTTTGGACGATATCGCTGTGGAACAGCACATAGATGAGAAATGGGCAGGGGTGCTAGGGTAGATCGTTGGGGAATTCCAGAGTTAACAGAGTGAGAGTGAGAGTGGGAAGAGAAGCCATTGCAGATGATTCTCTGGCTATGATTAGAAAAATAAAGGTGCATCCAAGCTAGAGCAGTTACAGCTGGATGATGGAAGAGAGGCATTGGAGGGGGATGGTGTGGTCAACTGGTGCCGATATGTTGTGAAGGATGAGAGGGGATAGATTGTCACAGTCACAAAGAATGCCATTTGTGACTTTAACCTAGCACTGCTTTGGTGCTTTGACTGGGCTAAAAAAGATCGGAGGGATTCAATCATTGAATTGCAGGGGAGATGAGCATGGATTTCAAACGCAACAACACATTCAAGGACCTTGGAGACAAAAGGAAGGTTGGAAATGGAACAGTATTTTGCAGGTACAGAGGGGTCAAAAGATGGGGTTTTTTTTGAGTAGGTGGCGATGATAGCAGATTTGAATGTACCTGAGGAGAGGAACCAATAAAAATATTAGCTAATGTGGGACCCAGTAAGGGAAGTTGAATTGTCAAGTTTGGTCAGAAAAGGATTGAGGGTGCAAGAGGTGAACCTAATGGATAAGATTAGGTCAGAGAGAGCATTACAGGAAAAGGGATAAAATATAGAGAAAGATGCAAATTTAGGCCACTTTTTAGATGTTTATTCTGGCATGCTAAGGAAAGGGAAGGAAGAGACAGAAGCAGTCAAGTGGATGGTCTTATCATTGTGACAAAAAGTGCCACGAGCTCCTAAAATGTATTGTTTGAGGTGTGGGCAAGGGAGGCCTGGGGAGTGTTTTTTTTTTAATATCCATTCATGGGATGGGGGTTGCTGGCTAGGACAGAATTTATTGCCCATCCCTAATTGCCTTTGAGAACTAAGTGGTTTTCTATTGCAATTAAGAGTCAACCACACTGCTGTGGGCCTGGAGTCATGTGTAGGCTAGATAATCACTTTTAAAACAATTGTTTAGTGGTCATCATTAGACTTTTAATTCCAGATTTTTTATTGAATACTAATTTCACTATCTGCTCTGGTGGGATTTAAACCCAGGTCCCCAGGGCATTACGCTGGGTCTCATGAATTACTTGCCCAGCAACAATACACTACACCACCACCTCCAGAGAGAAAAAAGAGCAGGGATCATCTTTCTATGGGATATAGAAATATGGAATAGAGAGCAGTTTTAATGATGGAGAGCATAACCCAATAATACTTTGAGTGGTCTAGCCAATTCTGGCAATGGATGGTTAAACCAGTTGTTTGCCAAATGCATTCAAATCTGTCTTCCCTTGACTTAAGGGAGCAGATATGGTGGTATACTTGGGGAATGACTAGGGTGAGTGAGAGCAATAGTACTAATGGAGCCAAGTTTATTAAAGATAGTACAGAGAGTGTGATTTTAAATATTGATAGTTGAAATGACATGAAGAATTTTCAGCCAAAGGTTAGACAGTTGGGAATTTGAAAATGCTGTGCAGAGTGAGTGTCTTGAGGGAGTGGGATTTTACAGGGATGGACAAAGAAAGAAGTGGGTTTCAGGAAGGAGAAGTTCAGTACTGGGGGAGAGCGATAAATTGAAATGATCAGAGATTGTCAGTGAAATTAGAAGATATTTCAGTAAAAATCTTGTGATACTTGGGTGAGCAGTGCAGTACAAAGGTTTTAAATGAGGAGCTTGAAGGGTACTTCAAAGTGAGGTGCTCAAAAGAGGAGAAGTTGCCAGAGGAGTAGGAAAACAGATCAAGGTGTGACTTAAAAATAAGAGCAACACCCTCATCTGACCTGGCTGAGTAGGGCAAGTGGTAGAAGGTATAGACTGGTGGTGAAACTTCATTAAGGGGAAAGGTATCATTGCCCCTCAACCATGTTTCTGTCAAGGGCATAATGCTGATGTGATCATCCACAATAAGCTCCTGGATGGCAAGGGCTTTATTCATAAGTAAATATACATCTTTGAGGGAGAAGCGGAGAAGGGCAGAGATAGCCGATCTACTGGCAGATTTCATATGGTCAGAGCTGGGATTAATGAGAGAAATTTACCCAGTATACACACTGTACCGAATCAATAAACTATATAGTAACAATATCATGTGCGGAAAAGCTTAAAAATTGAATGAATTGGCTGAGAGCCCAGAAATGTATTAATCTGTTGCAACAGGTGCTCACAGGGGAAAACATTGTTTGATTGGCAGCTTTTTCTCTTCAAGATATTTTGTAAATTGCTCTATGTTTATTTTTACAAGAAAATGTCAAATGCTTGTAGTTTCTGCTATTGATATTCTAAAAGTCTGGTTAATTGACAATTTTATAGGTTGGCAAGATTAGCCTCAGCAAGTGCGCAAGGCCAGTCGGGTGAGGAGAGAATAGGATGGGCCAATTGAGGTTGTTGCTTTAGAGGACACCTAGAGATGCATACGCAGAAGCTCTTGGATTATTTAAGTGGTAGTTAATCTTGGGTTGGTGGTATGAGAGTAGGGAAGATGATGAATGCTGAAGAATTGGGATTTTTGAGGACAGATTACCCAAGGGAAAGAAAGGAAGCATGATGATGTGAGAAAAGAAAAGGAGAGGAAAGGGACAGTAGAAGTGATGGTGTCCTTCTTCTGCACTGTAAAGATTCCGTGATTCTGTGACTCGAGTCTGGAGCAGTAGCCAATTTAAGCTACATCTGTGGCAAGGTTCCATGCTAGATCAAGACAACTATGCTTTGAAATACATGTGGAAAAGAGAGAAGGTAACATATGGGTAAAACTAAATTTAAAGTTAAAGGTTTGTAAAGTCCATGTAGTGAACTCAGCGATGATTTGATGACCAGGTGCTGAGGCAGGCGAATGAGACAACAGGCATTTTGATATACAGAACAATGAGATGTGCATTTCCAAAAATTTAGTCTTTTCTGTGTCCATAATAACATAGCTGTTGCTGGAACCAAGACTTCCACTGGTGCATGTGGATGATCCTCAGGGATCAATGCAGAAAAATCTAACAGCTGAAATAATGAGGTGTCATTTCTTCAATAGTCAAACAGTAGATCAAAGCTTTTGTTCAAACAATTGGTTGAGTTATGAAGATGAAACCTCATGAGACCATGAAGCAATTTCTTCAATGACAGTTTCTCCTGCTTAGTCTATACAAGGAGAACAATGACAGCTTCTGATGGATCAATGTCAATATTGTTACTGTTAATTTCAGTTACTCTAATGGTTGAAGTGATTAAATGATAGCAGCATTTCTCCAAAGGACAGATATGGTCCAACTAGTTCTCATTTGCAATGACTATCTTCTTAGACAACATCTCCTCCCCGGTGATGTAAGATGTGAGATTCCTGGCACCCCTTTAGCCAAACCCCAGTTCAGCCAAAGAGAGCCAAGATACAACCTTAGTGCAGTGGAAGCTGAGGAGCACCACTACAGATCACTGTCAGAACAGCCATGTTCCAATTATTTTGAATCAATTCAAAACTCCAGAATAAGAGCATACAGACCCGATTGGGCCAAGACCAACTTCAGAATAAGATCATTCACACCAAGAGATGCAACAGCAAAAGAATCTCCAGAAAAACAGCACATTGCATCAAACAGAACAGCTTAACAGTATCCACACCAGAACAAAGAAAGACAGGATTGAATCTAAAAGGAATCACATTTGCAAATAGAACAAGACTGACTCTGAAATGTCGTCTTTCATACAGAATAAAACCGACTCCAGAATAACAGCACTCAGAATAACAACACTCACGCCCAAACAGAATGGCATGAGGCTGGGTTTCCGCAGAGTTGGAGAAATTCCGCAGGTCTTTAAAAATGGTGGATGGGTCCCAGTTCCAGGATTCCCACCCCAATTTTTGGTAGCTCAGGAGAAGGGTGTGGGCAGTGAGCTCAGACCCTGCATCCAGACCAGGCTGGCTCCATTGCAGGGATAAGCATCTCCTAACACCGCTATTTTCATGGAGTAGGGCCAGCTTCTGAATGACTCAAGGGCCATGACACCTCAGAGGAGTCACGGACAATAATCTGGATGTGGGAACCTTTTGAAAGATAACATCATAAGGTATTACTCATGCCCCCCTGCCAACTCATGCCCCCCACCCACCCCCATAGTCCTTCATACCCTCCATGCCAATGCCTGTCCCTTCACACATCCCCAATTGCCCCATGTTCCCTCCATTCCAACCCATGTCCCTTCACTCACCCCCAATGGTCCCTCATACCTTGCTAACTCATAGCAATTCCATGTCCATTTACCCAGTATACGCTCTGTACAGAATCAATAAACTATATAGTAACAGTAGCATGCGTGGAAAAGCTTAAAAATAAGTCTAATTGGCTGAGAGCCCAGAAATGTATTAATCTGTTGCAACAGGTGCTCACAAGGGAAAACATTGTTTGATTGACAGCTTTTTTTTCAATATATTTTGTAAATTGCTCTATGTTTATTTTTACAAGAAAATGTCAAGTGCTTAGAGTTTCCGCTATTGATATTTTAACGGTCTAGTTGATTGACAATTTTATAGGGTTGCAGTACAGAAAATTATGAATGGTTGTTTTTTTAAGCTTTTCCAGACATGCTATTGTTACAGTACAGTTCATTGGTTCTGTACAGATGTATACTGGTGAATGGGCATGTAAGTGCTATGAGTTGACAGGCAAGGTATGAGGGGGGCATAGTTGGCATGGATGGGGCATGGGGAGGGGGTGGGGAGGGTGAGCGGACGTGAAGGGGGAGAGCTAAAGGGTCCAATATTGAATAAAAACAGCAGGGGTGAAGTCTCAGAAAACAGAGGGAGGTTTTTTAACCTTGACACTTGGCAGCTCCAGTGGTTGCCTCCGATCTGCGTCTGCAGGCAATGGATCAGACTCCAGCACGCACCTGCGCCTTTGGATGAAAATCACGCCTTTCGAGGCAATTTTTCCTCCCTGAGGCAGGCATGCCAAGCTGAGAAATTTCCCAACTCCCGCTACCCACTTTTAACATGAAAGTCCAGCCCATCAGTTCCACAATAACAAGAATGATAACAACTCTAGAATAACAGCATGCACGACTGAACAGAATGACACCAAGTTCAGAGTAACAACACTCAAGACAACAAACAGGTCAATGCAAACCAAAGAAAGAGAAAAGCCTGATCAACAGCACACATCCAAACAAAGCAACACCACGTCCAGAATAAGGGCATTCACACATGAGAAGAGCAACAGTAGCTTTAGAATAACAGACACTTAAATCAGAGAAATAATTGCACAATAAGAGCATTCACACCCAAACATCACCAAATCAACTCTGGAATAACAGCATTCATACCTGAACAGAGCAACACCTACACCAGAATAACACACACAACTAAACAGAGCAACACCTAAACCAGAATAACATACACAACTGAACAGAGCAACACCTACACCAGAATAACACACACAACTGAGCAGAGCAACACCTACACCAGAATAACACACACAACTGAACAGAATAACACCTACACCAGAGTAACACACACAACTGAATAGAGCAACACCTACTCCAGAATAATAGCACTCACATACCCAAAGAGTAACACAATCTCCAGAGTAACAGCATGCACACATGAACAGAGCAATACCAACTCCAGAACAAAAATACTCTACCCAAACACCAATTCCACCCATGCACCAAAGCAGAGTTACAACAACTGTAGAATAACAGCAAACACAACAACAGAGCAACACTAACTCCAGAGTAACAGCATTCAGAATTAAACCGAGCAACATCAACTCTAGATTAATACACACATCGAACAGAACAATATCAAGTCCAGAATAACGGCATGTACACCCAATACATCAATTCCTAATCCAGACTAACAAACAGATAGGACAGAGCAACACTACCGCCAGAATAACAACAAACACACTCAAACAGAATAACACCAACTCCAGAGTAATGACACGCACACCCGAACAGAGTAACAGCAACTCCAGAATAATGGCATGCACTCCCAACAGAACTAATACAGAGTAACATACACAGAATAAAGCAACACTATTATCAGAGTAACGAACACACTTGAACACAGCACCAGCTGTAGAGTAACACACCAACCAAAGAGCAGTGCTAATTGCAGCATAACAGCATTCACACCCAGAGTAACACTAATTTGAGAATGATGGCATGCACACCCTAATACAGTAAGTCCTACTCCAGAATAGCCCACACACACAGCAGAGAAAGAACATGATCAGAATAACAGCATTCACACACACACACACACACACACACACACACACACACACACACACACACACACACACACACACACACACACACACACACACACACACACCCCCTACACTAGAATAAAACTATTCACACGCAAACAGCGCAACAAGAGATCCAGATTGATAACATTCACAATTAAACAGAACAGAGCAATCTCCAAAGCAGCAGCATTTACACAAGTACAGAGCAACAACTCCAAAAAAACAGCACTCCAAAATACCCATCAAATTCTTGATCGCCACTCACACATCAGAACAGAGCAACTTCAAAATAATAAAATCATACGCTCGAACAGAGCCACAGCAATGCCAGAAAAATAAACACTCACTAACAGAGCAACGCCTACTCCGAAGGCAATCGCACGTGAACAAAGCTAGTACTCTCAATTAACAATACTCATACACAGTCAACATAGCAACAACAACTCCAGAATAATAACATTCACACACAAACAGAATGACACCAACTCTAAAATAACAGCACTCACACATGAACAGAGCAACACACACTCCAAAATAGCAGTATTCACAAACCCAAACAGAATTACATCAACACCAGAATAAGAACACAGCAACAGCTCCAAAATAGAAGCTTGCATACTGAGAAAACAACATGAACTCCAGAATAACAGCATTCACAAGCAACAGAGGAACAACACTTCCAGAATAACAGCGTTCACACACCTAAGCAAAGTAACATGAACACCACTCACAACCAAACTGAACAAGATTGCCATCAAAATATAGCCCTCACACAACCAAATACAGCAAAACTAATTCTAATATTCCAGAGTTATATTAAAGTAAAACTGACTGTAAAACAAACACCTTTCATACACCTGAAAAAAATCAATATTGACTTCATAACAACAGCATTCACACAACCAAATAGAGCAAATCAGACTCTAATGTAACGGCACACATGCCCAAGCAGAATAATCAGGAGGCCAAGACATAAACTCAAATAGAGCAATATTTATACCAAAATCACATCATTCGCACACCCAGGCAGGGCAAAAAAGCATCTAAATAACAGCACTCACAAACCTGGATGCAGCAATACCAACTCCAAAATCACATCACTCATACACCCGAGCAGAGCAACGTGGAAATAAAATCATAAAAGATAGTCAATATGGATTCATGAAGGGAAAGTCTTTCCAATCTAACTTACTGGTTTTCTTTGAGGATGTGACAAAGGAGCTTGATCGGGGTAAGGCTGTGGTTGAAGTATACTTGGAATTCAGTAAGGCCTTGGATACTGTTCTTCTGGCCAAGCTGGTACTGAAAATAAAGAAAGCGGGTATCAGTGGAAATATTTTACAATGGATACGTAATTGGTTGACCGATAGAACCCAGAATGTACTGGTACATGGATCATAAGCAGCCTAGGAGAATGATACCAGTGAGTGCCCATAATGGTCTGTTTTGGAACCTCTTTTTTTACTATCTTCATAAAAATCTGGAGCTAGGAGCTACAAGCACACTGGCTAAATTTGCAAATGACACAAAGCTAATGAAGGTGGTAGACTCAAAAGCTAAGCAGGATAAGCTAAGGAGGATTAAAAAATACTTTGAAATTGGGCAAACAAGTGGCCGATGAAATTCACTCAAGAGAAATGCAAAGTGTTTCACAAGGGGTCAAAATATCTAGGTGTATTACTTAAAAAGAAATAAATATTATGTATGGAAAATGAAAAAGAGATCTGGATAATAAATTGAAGCGATCACAACAATGTTCTGTGGCAGTGAGTAAAGCAAATTAGATGTTGGAATATATTAAACAGTCAATATTGAGCCAAAAAAGCTACGTAATTTTGCCACTTTGTAAATCATTGATGAGACTGTACTTAAAATATATGTTCTGATCGCCACTGTAAAGAAAGGACATTCCAGCTCTTAAAATGTTACAAAAGGGGGCAACCAAATTGATGCAGCCGATGAAGGGATTGGATTTTTATGTAAATTGGGTGTTTTATTATAGTTGAAGAGAATTCTGAGGGGTGATATGATTGCTGCTTTTAGGAATCTAAAGGGACTAGATAATGTAAATCATGACAAGATGTCTCACCTTGTCCAAAACAGAAGAACTGGAGAAAATGGCCTGCACTCGAAGGGGGAAAAATTCAAAAGTTATCTATGGAAACTGAGTGAGTGGTCAATCTATAGAACCGGTTCTTTAGGAAGATGGTGAAAGTGGTTGATATTAATTAATCGAAGGAAAACTGGATATTTCTTTCATAAAATAATATTTGGGATACACTACACGAGTAATTTGAGACTTGACAAATGGTAAGTAGAGTATGCTTGGGAAGAACAAATGACTTTGCATCCATAGGCCAGGATTTTCCTGTTGGCGATTTGGGGGCGGGGCCCGCTTGCCGACGGGTAAATGATTCAGGATGACGTCGGGAGGAAGCCGTGACGTCATTCCGGTCCCTTTAAATTTTCAGGAAGGCGGGCGGACAACGAAATCAGCTGTCCACCCGCTGACCTGTCAATGGCCAATTAAGGCCATTGACAGGCTAATTAAAATTGTTAAAGGCCCTGCCCGTCCAACCTTAAGGTTGGTGGGCAGGCCAGGAGCCCCAGCGCGCTCCTGATTATACTTGAAACTTCACCCACTGGCGGGATGAGGTTTCATGTCCGTTTTTAAAAAGTTTCATAAAGTTTATGTGTTTCTTATTAACATGTCCCATCACATGAGGGGGGCATGTTAATAATTTTGATTTTTTCTATTTTTGGAGTTTTTTTTAACCTGTCAGTAATCTCCCTAAGACAGCACTTGGTCTCAGGGAGCAGTGCGCTCTTTCGCGTGCATGCGTGAAAGAGCACACTTTGACAGATGGGGAATCCCCCCCCCCCCCCGCACACAGGAAGTGCATAGCGCTTCTTGTCGGGCAGGCTACTGGACAGGACTTAATTGGCCCACCCACTCAAAATGGCGGCGGGCCCCGTTTCAGCGGCGCAGTTTGGCTGCCCACCTGCCCACCAAGGGCAAAATTCTGCCCATAGTTTCCGAAGTTTTCAACTACTTGAGTATTCCTCAACTCCTGTTTTGATCTGTTATAGACTAATTTATGAAGATTGATTGTCATGATTAGTCAACAAGTCCATTAACATTGTAGCATGTGACTATCAGGATGGTAGAAGACAAACTAGATATACTTGGCCTTTTTCTCACCCATCGATCCTTGTGTTTCTAGGAGTAACCCTAAAGTGACAGAACTCCTGCACTCAAACAGATATAACCAACTCTAAAATGACAGAACCCATATCTGAACAGAGCAACGCCAAACCTAAAATAACAGAACTCAAAAGCAAACTGAACAATATTGACTCGAAAATAACTTGTGTACCTAAGCGGAGTAACACTGACTCTAAAATACCATTACTCACACACTTAACAGAGCAACACTGACTGTAAGTTAACAATTAAAATCCAATTAGAGCAATACTAATTCTAATTTATTATCCCTCATAACACACAAGCCCAGAAACACCCCACATGCAAACCTGAACATAGCAATATTAACTGTACAATAACACCACACATCCACTAGCAGATTTCTCAAATGACACACATACCCAAAGAGAGCAACACTGACTCTAAAATAACAACACTCACACGACTGACTCCAAAACAAAAGCACTATCAGAGCAAAGCAAACTCTAAAATAACAGCACTCACAAGCATAAGACAGCAACACTGACACTAAAATAACAGTACTTACCCACTAGAACTGAGCACAAACAGTATAAAAGCCACACACACCAGAACAGGGCTACTCCAGCTCTACAATAATAGTAATCACATTCCTGAACAGAGCAACACCAACTCAATAACATCACTCACACATCCGCAACAGAGCGACACCAACACCACAATAACAGTAATCACTCTCCCAAACAGAGCAAGACTTATTCAAAATAATAGCACTCACTCGTCTGAAGAGTGCAACATGAACACCACTCACAGACCCAAAGGCAGCAACACCAATTATTAAACAACGGCATTCATGCATCTGAAGATAACAATACTAACTATTAAATCACATCATATTCATCCAAACAGAGCAAAACAAACTATAAAATATTAGTACTCACACACCATAACAAAGCACCAGTGACTCTACAATAACAGCATACACACATCTAAGCCAAGTGAGGCTGTCTTTAATGTAGCGCGCCACACACATCTTAACCGAACAATACCAATTCTAAAATAATACCACTTCCCGAACAGAGAAACACCAGCTTCATTAACATCAGTGTGATGTGGTACATTCTGGTGGGAAGAGATCACGTACTTCTTCAGAAATATGTATCTATATAGAGTAGAGGAGCAAGGGATCTGGGGGTGCATTTATATAAATCAATAGAAGTAGTGATGTAGGTAACTAAAGCCTTATAAAAACAAAAACAGCACTGGGGTTGATTTTTAAAAAATAGAACTGAAAAGCAGAGATGTTAAACCTGAGTTGAACCTTGGAGAACTGTGAATATTTCTGATCTCCTTAATATAAAAAGGATATGGAGGCATTGGAGGTGATGCAAAAATGATTTACTAGAATGATCCAGAACTGAGGTTATACACACAAGGAAAGATTGAATAGGCTGAGGTATTTTTTTATAGAAAAGTAAAGACTGTGGACTGATCTAATAGAGATTTAGGATTGTGAACGGGTTTTAAAGGGCAGATTTAGAAAACAGGATCCCAATTGTGGGAGACACCAAAACTAAATATAAGACAGTCATTAATAAATCCAATAGGGGATTCATGAGAAACTTCTTTACTCAGAGAATGCTTAGAATGTAGAACTCACTACTACAAGGAGCAGATGAGGTGACTAACATAGACGCCATTAAAGGGAAGCTACGCAAAGTAGAAAGGAATAGAGGGTTATGTTGAATGCATTACATGAGGAAGGATAGGAGGAGGCTTGTGAAGAGAATAAACTCCAGCATGGACATTTTAGGATGGATAGCCTATTTCTTTGCAATAAACAGCATGTCAACAACACCACACACATTCCCGAACAGCGCAACACAGCCCCTAAAATGAAACAGCTCCGCTCACACACCCAAACAGAGCAACACAAACCCTAAAATAGCAGCTCTCACACTCCCAACAGAATAGGACAGTATCTAAAGTAACAGGTCTCACATTCCCAACACAGCAAGACTGAATCTCAGACGACAGTAATATCACTTCCAAACAGATCAAGCAGAATTAACCTAAAATAACAGCTCTCATATGAACAGAGTAACACCAATCCTAAAATAACACCACTCACATGACAGAATTAAGCAAACAGACTGCAAAATAACAGCAGACACACACACCCAAATGGAGAAAAAATAACTGTAAAATAACAGCACTCACAACAGAATAAAGCAAAGCAAACTATAAAATAGCTGCACACATATGCCAAAACAGAAGAAAACTAATTCTAAACAGCAGGGGATTTTTTTCCCAGTGTCCTGGCCAATACTTATCCTTCAATCAACATCACGTAAACAGATTTTCTGGTCATTATCACATTGCTGTTTGTGGGAGTTTGCTCCATACAAATTGGCTGCCACATTTCCTACATTACAATGGTGACTTTCAAAATAGTACTTCAGTGGCTGTAAAATGCTTTCCGAAGAGCTGTTGTTGTGAACTGTACCATATAAATGTAAGTCTCTCTGTCCTTTCTAAAATAACGATTTACGCATACACATCAGAACAGAGCAAAATAAATTATAAAATAGCAGCATTTATTCGCCAAGCAGATCCAATTGAATGGGAAATGATACCACCCACACACCCAAAAAGAGCAATACCAACTGTTAACTAATGTCACTCGTTCACCCAAACGGAGCAACATGAACTTCGATATAGGTAAGTGAGAGACGGTAGTTTGATACGAAGGATGAGGAGGCCACATACCTCTTGGAAAATGAGGCCTGGATTGTTGCTTACCTGGCCCACTGGGAGTAAAAGGGTTGGAAGGACATGGGGAATATCGAAGTCAGATTCCCCCATATGCTGAGAATTTTAACTCCACATCAGGGACTGGACATCATCAATCTGTTCTGCAGCCAGAGAACAGGTCAGTGGAAATGACATGACAAGGTAGGTTCATAATGTGGGGATCAATTTCAGAATGGGGAGGGGTACCAGTATGGGTGGGGTGGGGCAGAGTTAACTGGGGAGGCAAAAGAGTGTCAATAGGGAGGACGATCCTGTTGATCCTTAACTGGGAGAGCAGGGGTTGGAGCCCTTGGCTCTGGGATCAGAGACTTGAGGAGTAGGGAAGTTGAGGTCTTGTGTGGAAGGTTGTGGAGAGGGGCTACCTAACGATAGGGGTTGCTCAGGCAGGCATGCTGGATCCAGGAAGTAGGTGTAAAGACACTAATCACCTGAAACTGCTACATTCCCAGAGGCTGCTTAGAACGGGTTGCTCATCCACCCACCTTGTTACCTCAGTTAAAGTCAGAAGTGGATTGATTGAAGGTGGGTATGGGTTAAGAATCTGATTTTCCAAGACTTTAACCAACATTCCCGCCCCACCCCCCCACCCCCCCATCCAACCACTACCCAATCCAACCCTGCCTTTCTTTAGGGTAAAATTCCCCTGTAAGTATCTAAATAGGGTTGAGGAGCAGAGGGATCTGGGGGGTAAAGATACACAAATGAATTAAACTAGTGACACTGGTTAATAAAGCCATTAAAATCAAATAAAGCCATAGGGCTCTTTATTAGACGGATAAAACAGAAAATCAGGAAAATGTCATTAAACTTCTATACTTCTAAGAAATAGGAGCAGAAGTCGGCCGTTCAGCCCCTCGAGCATGCTCTACCATTCAATAAGATCATGAATGATCAGATCTTGGCCTCAAAACCTCTTTCCTGCCTGCCCCTCTATCACACAACTCTCTTCTAGGTCAAACACCTGTCTAACTTAGCCTTGAATATATTCAATGACCCAGCCCTCACTGCTCTCTTGAGTAGAGCATTCTAAACATTAATGACCCCCTAAGAGAAGAATTTTTTCCTCATCCCCTCTTAAATGGGAGGCCCCTTATTCTGAAGCTTTGTCCCCCAATTCTCGATTCCCTCACACATGGAAATATTCTCTTAGCCTGTCAAACCCCCTCAGAATTTTTTGTGTTATTCAGCAAGACCTCCTCTCGTTCTTCTAAACTCTAATCAGTATAGGCCCAACATGCTCAGCACTTTCTCATAAGATAACACCTTCATCCCAAGAATCAATCAAGTGAACTTTCTCTGAACTCCTTCCAATTCCAGCATTTAAATAAGACCAAAACTGTGTGCAGTTCTGTAGGTGTGTTATCACCAATGTCCTTTACAATTACAAAATTTCCCTACTTAGTTATTCCATCCCCCTCAAGGCCAACATTCCATTTATCTTCCTAATTACTTGCTGTACGCTAACTTTTGGTGGTTCATGTATGAGGGCATCTAGATCCTTTTGTACCACACATTTTGCAGTATTTCTCCATTTGAGCAATATTTTGCTTTTCAATTTTTCCTACCAAAATGGAAAATGTCATATTTTCCCACTTAATACTCCATGTGTCAATTTTTTTCCCACTCACTCAATCTAACTGTATTCCTTTGTAAACTCACTGGCCTGAATTATACGAGGAGCACCCCCACACACTACCTCCCCACACCTGGCCATAAAGTCAGTCAGGGGAAGCGCATCAAGGGGAAGAATTAGCCATTTAATGGCCAATTGGCCAGTAATAGGTTGGAGGCAGAATATATGCCCCTCAGGACAGAAAGTCCCATCTCAGAGACGGGCAACTCTTGGAACTCAGATCTAAGCTATTCCCTTACTGTCACTGGGTCAAAATCCTGAAACCCCCTCCCTAACGTCACTGTGGGTGTACCTATGCCATATGGACTGCAGCAGTTCAAGAAGGCAGCTCACCATCACCTTCTCAAGGACAATTAGGGATGGGCAATAAATACTGGCCTAGCCAGAAACACCCACATCCCATGACAAAATAAATGAAGAAAAGTACCAGCAATGCCACCATGGACACTGCACATACTGCACTCGGGTCTTGAGGAGGCATTCAGCAACGTATCGAAGTTTATAAATGTTTGCAGGTCAGGGAGGGCAGGGTTCAGCGAAAGGGTGGGGGCTGGGATTTGAGAGGCTATGGATGGGTGGGAACTTGCAAGGGGGGGAACACCATGTGAAGGCCCTCTGATGACCCCAGGGAGCCAGTTCAGGAGGGACGTTCCCACCCCATCCACCACCAGTCAGTACAGGAAAATCTGCCAGGCTGACTTTTTTTATTTATTCACGGGATGTGGGCTTCGCTGGCTGGGCCAGCATTTATTGCCCATCCCTAGTTGCCCTCAAGAAGCTGATGATGAGCTGCCTTCTTGAACCACTGCAGTCCAAGTAATGTAGATACACCTACAGTGCTGGTAGAGAGGGAGTTCCAGGATTTTGATCCAGAGACAGTGAAGGAACGGCGATATATTTCCAAATCAGGATGGTGAACGACTTGGAGGAGAACTACCATGTGGTGGTGATCCCATGTACCTGCTGCCCTTGTCCTTCTAGATGGTAGTAGTGGAGGGTTTGGAAGATGCTGTCTATGGAGGCTTGGTGAATTTGTGTAATGCATCTTGTAGATGATACACACTGCTGCTATGGTGCGTCGGTGGTGGAGGAAGTGAATGTTTGTGGACATGGTGCCAATCAAGCAGACAGCTTTGTTCTGGACTGTATCAAGCTTCTTGAGTGTTGTGGGAGCTGCACTCATCCAGGCAAGTGGGGAGTGTTCCATCACATTCCTGATTTGTGTCATGTAGATGATGGACAGGCTTTGGGGAGTCAGAAGGGAAATTAATGGTCAGAGGATTCCTAGCCTCCGACCTGCTCTTGCAGCCACAGTATTTATATGGCGGGTCCAGTTCAGTTTCTGGTCAATGGTAACCCTCAGGATGTTGACAGCAGGGAATTCAGTGATGGTAATGCCATTGAACGTCAAGGGAGTGATGGTCAGATTGTTTCTTGTTGGAGGTGGTCATTGCCTGACACTTGTGTGGCGTGAATGTTATTTGTCACCTGTCAGCCCAAGCCAGGATATTGTCCAGGTCTTGCTGCATTTGGACATGGACTGCTTCAGTATCTGAGGAGTCGCGAATGGTGCTGAACATTGTACAATCATCAACAAACATCCGCGCTTCTGAGCTTATAGTGAAAGGAAGGTCATTGATGAAGCAGCTGAGGATGGTAGGGCCGAGGACACTGCCCTGAGGAACTCCTGCAGTGATGTCCTGGAGCTGATATGACTGACCTCCAACAACCACAAACATCTTTCTTTGTGCTAGGTATGACCTCAACCAGTGGAGAGTTTTCCCTCCCCAACCACCCTGGTTCCCATTGATTCCAGTTTTGCTAGGGTTCTTTGATGTCGCACTCCATCAAATGCAGCCTTGATGTCAAGGACAGTCACTCTTACCTCACCTTGGGAGTTCAGCTCTTTTGTCTATCTTTGAACCAAGGCCGTTCAGTGTGGGCCTCTCCCACCACTGGTTTAATCTTGGTGGCAGCAGGATGAGGTCCTTAACTGTGTGTAATTGTCCACCTAAAGGTTTCAAATGGCCCACTAATGGGCAGGCCACCTGAAGCAACTCCTACCACTAGTAAAATTGTGGTGGAGGCAGGGATGGGCACTTGGCAGTGGGCAGGTTGCCTGCTGGATTAACATGCCCCCAACCCTCTCCCGCCTTCAAACCTGTTAATGGGGGAGCATTAAATCCAGCACATTGTGTCCTCCTCACAACTTGTTTTTCCAACTAACTCCTTATCATCAGCAAGTATGGCTACAATACCTTCAGTCCCTTCATCCAAGTCATTAATATAGATTGTAACTACTTGAGGTCCCAGCATGATCCCTGAGACACCTCACTAGTTACAGCATTAGGCCATAGTTGGAGAGCAATCGATAATATATAAAGCATATAGAAGCATTGGTGAAGGCATCAAAAAGATTACTAGAAAGATACCAAAACTGAGAGGTTACACCTATGAAAGCTTGTACAGGCTTTCTTTAGAAAGGAGAATACTGAGGGCTGACTTAGGTCTTTTAGATTATGAAACTGTATGATCAGACAAAGTCAATATGGTTTGCTGAAAGGGAAATCATGTCTGACGACGTTATAACAGTTTTTGACGATATAAATAATAGGTTGATAAAGGGGTACCATCTGACATAATACATTTGCTTTTTTCTAAAATGCATTCGATAAAGTGCCACACACAAGAATAATTTGAAAGATAAGGCCACATGGAGTTTGGGGTAATTTATTAGCATGGATGTTAGCATGTTAGCATGGATCTTAGGAAGGATGTGAGGGTTCCTGAGAGGATACGGAGGAGATTTACCAAAATGGTTCCAGGGATGAGCGATTTTGGCGACAAGGTTAGCCTGGAGACCCTGGGTTGTTCTCCTTGGAGCAAAGGAGATTGTCGGGAGATTTGGTAGAGGTGTACAAGATAATGACAGGTTTAGATATGGTGGCCAAAAAAAAGGTGTTCCCATTAGCTGATGGCACAAGGACTAGGGGACACAGATTTAAAGTTTTGGGCAAGGGATGCATGGTGGGGTGGATGTGAGGAATAACATTTTCAAGCAACAAATACTAATGCCTATGAGGGTGGTGGAAGTGGAGATGATTAATAAAATCAAAAGGAAATTGAATATATGTGATGGAAATAAACTTGCAGGGCTACAGGGATAGAATGAGCGAATGGGACTTACTAGATTGCTCTACAGACAGCCAGCATGAGCTGAATGAACTCTTTCAATGCCATAATGACTCTATGGGCAGAATTTTCTGTCGGGTGGGCCGGTCGGGAGCGGGCGCAGGCAGGCGTAGAGCTAATCGCCGCTTGCTATCGGCTGTGTGCCGCCATTTTACGTGGGCGGGCCAGGCCCGCCCCCGCACGCCGACATGAAAATTCTGGCCCATGAATTGGTGTGAAAAGCGTAAATGTAGAGAAGATGCTTCCTCTTTCAAAGAGGACCAGACTAGAGGCTATAAATGTTAAGATAGTCACAGATAAATTCAATAGGGAGTTTAGGATATACTTCATTACCCAGAGAGTGGTTAGAATGTGGAACTCACTACCACAAAGTTGTTGAGGTGACTAACACAGGTGCATTTAAGGGGAAGCTAGATGAACACAAGTAAGAAATAAATAGGATATATTGATGGGGTCAGATGAATAAGGGTAAAAGCTGGATCCTGTGGAGAATAAACACAGCAAAGTCCTGTTGGGCTGAAGGACCTATTTCTGTGTAATAAATGTGATGTAAATAATAGCAAATACACTCCCAAACAGAGCAACACTGACACTACAATATCACAACTCACACACTTGAACAGAGTAGTAGCAACCCGTATAACAGCACTCTCATACCCAAACAGAGCTACACTGATCCTGCAATAACAGCACTCACACACTCAAGAAAAGAAAGACTGACTCTAAAATAACATTTCACACAACTGACCAGGGCAACACCAACTCTAAAATAACCGTAATCACACATCAATATCTACTCTAACACATCACCACTCACACAATTGAACAGAGCCCATAACAGCTTTAAATAAAAGCACTCACACATCCCACCAGAGCAACACCTAGCCTAACCTATTACCGCTCATTTTAGAACGTGCAACAAAGACTTTAAAATAATATCGCTCACATGCCCAACCAGAGCAATAGTGAGGGGAATTTTAACACGGAGAATGCATGCGTTTGTTTATCGGTGCAGGGTTAAAGTCGGTAAAAATGCAAGCATGCCCAAGACCAACTCCAATTCTCCGACTTTCGCACTGAACTCCAGCATATTGGATTACTTGCGTGCAACTGCCTCAGGAAATGCAGGTTACATCTTAATAATTGGCGCAATATTTCAACAGACTTTTAAATTTATCGCATGTTGATGGATTTTCCAAGTTTTCTGAAACATGCCATTGAAATAAGCGAGAACACGATGGCAATTGACAGATCTGATTAAAAGTCATGGATATACTCCAAAAAAATACTCAGTACACAAAGCTTCCTTCTTACCTACTAGTGAGAAACGGTTTGTTCAGAGTACTTTAGTTGATAGTTTACTTTCTACACTTAAAGTTTCTGAATCAGATCAGGGTGAGGGCTGCCTTAACTATCTTACGTACATACATATGAACATGCAAACAAACAAATTAGAAGCAAGACTAGGCAATTCGCCCCATCGAGCCTGCTCCGCTTTTTGATAAGATCACGGCTGATCTGATTGTGGCTTCAACTCTACTTTCCTGTCTATCTCCAATAACCTTTGAGTCACTTTCAATCAAGAAGCTATCTAACTCAGCCTTAATAATATTCAATGACCTTGTCTTCATTGCACTAGATTGCATCTTAGATGAGGAGCAAGATGAGTCAGTATCAGCAACAGGGTGTTGTTGACAGACCTGCAGCTGAACAATTAGGGAGCAACACAGAGAGGAGTAGCGCCAACAAAACAGGATGTACAGGTAAAGGCTGAATTTCCTTGACCTGTCAGAACAGCAGTACTTCTGAAGGACCAGATTACAGCATCAGGTAGCGACATTAACAGACTCCTAGAAGAAGACCTAGTTCCTGCTGGACCTGGTAACCACATGTTAGCAGGACGTGGCAAATTGACCACGAAGGTCAAATTTTTTTGGTGCTTTGGTCCTGCGGCAGTCTAAACTCCCTGAAGCTTTCAGGCCTACAGAAGCCTAATGGGGTAGTTGCTAGCAGACAAGGGATAAGCACTTCAAACTTGGCTGATAACACCAGTCAGACACCAGGTCTTTTTACCAGCCTCCTAACTCCTGCAGGTCTGGCAGCATCTGTAACTCTTTCGAGTACAAACCCGTTTCCATCTGTTTCAGATGAAGTTACATTGTTTCATAGTTTGCCATTGTGAGATTTGAACTCTTGATCTCAGGGTTACAAACCCAGTACCATAACCACTTGGCTATTTAGGCCAAACCAGTCAGACACCAGACCTATGAAGCCCAACAGCGCTACAATGAAAGCAACATGACCACCACATGTGTGACTGAACAAGCCATCAACATGCTGAAGATGTGCTTCAGGTGCCTGACGACACCTTTCTGCTTTCACCGGCCAGAGCATCCAGAATAACTATGGCATGTTGCACTCTGAATAACATTGCACAGCAATGTGAGTTGGAGCTGCAGGAGGAACGAGGAGTTGAGTGCATATCTGAGGAGGACACAGAGGAAAATAATGAGGAGTAAGGTGATGATGCAAATGCAGCTCCAGCTACTCAAATTGCTGCCTGGATGCCAGTGATACCCTTATTAATGCAAGGTTCACTTTGCAACCACCACTGGGCTGATGTTAGAATGACAGGTATCCCCATTATCTCCGACACAAAGCAATTCTACAAACATCCAAGCACACATTGTACATTTCCCAACAGTCAATTCAGGTCTTCCCATTCAGCAAGTGAAAAGGTGAGTTGCCATCCAGCAATCAAGAATAGGCAAGATGGGAAAGTGATTCAAATAAATTTTATGTAATTCTACTAAAGAACAAAAACCTCACAACATAACATTTTCTCATGTGCCCATGTGCATACACTTCTGCAGTGACAAAGGTTTCCACTTCCTTAACTTCTCACTCCCACATGGTGAAACCCCTGTGACTTCAGCACAGGTGGAGCCTCTGACTCTTGAGATCCTCTTGACCAATGACCTTTGTGGTCTTGGCACCTATGAGGATTCTGCCAATGACCACCTCATCTGCACCCACGCAGTGGCAAATTCAATCACTGGGAGATGAGACAGCACATCTGCTGGAGACTGAGGTCGGGGAAACCAGTGAAAAGTTGAAGCACTTTGGGTGGAATACTCACCTCCATGTCATCATCCCTTTTGTCATCATCCTCTCAAATGCCAAGTGCATTTCATTGCTAGCGGTCTGCTGCAGAACAGTTTAGAACAGATCAGTGATGTACTGCAAGGCCAAGACTAAGGCTTATCTCATCCTAATTAAGGTGGCAGACATGCTGTCATCCAGGTGTTTCATAGTCATGGTCAAGCCAGGTGTGCTCAGTTGGTTGCTACAATTGATTTTCCATGAAGTTGGCCATTCTATCCATGTAAGAAGGCACTGTTGCAATGCCCTGTAATATCAACCCACTTATGTTGGATGCAGACTGCTGCATCCTTTCTACAGTTAGTTTGCTTGCAAGGCCTGTCAGTGCATCATACATTCTCTGTTGTTGTTCAATGATTCCCTTTATCATCAATGCCAAAACAGAGATTTATTTGTACTTCTTTCAATTTAGTATTTTGTATTTACTTAATCTTGCAGGAGACAAGCTGTCTGGGAACCAACAACCCAACCCACAGGGGAGGGCATATTAAGGCCCTACTTAGGGGCCATTTCCAAAACTTGCAGGCATCTTCCCAAGGTCGATGGCCCCCAATAAGGCCAGAGCCCAGCAATCACCTGGGAGCAACCTCCCAGCAGCAGGCCAGAGGGCGATTGATGCCTCCTCTCAATTCCCCCAATCATGGAATTGCTGGGATGAGAAGGCCACAGCTACAGCCATAAACAATCTTTTGGAGGGGTTTTCTCTCCATAATGATGGCCCTAACAGTTGTGGGTATTCTTCATTTAAAATTTTCAACATGCTTCAGATAGTGCCTTCATTTGAAGGTGACCTCATGGTCCAGTCCCTGCCTCAGCAAAGCCCATCTATCCCAATGGCTGTCCAGTGCTATAGGCCCTCTAACTGAGCTTCCCACTTTGGGAACCCTCCCACTGTCCTTACTTGGGTGGTGAAAAGTGTTTGCCTGTTTAACCCCCTCACTCCCAAGGCCTCTAAAGTTTGCGCACCACAGGGCCAGCAGATACCAACAGAATTGAAACCCACATGTAGGGCAGGATTTTCCACACCCACCCGCTGCCAGGATCTTTCAATGGACTTGTGGTTGGGGTGCCGCCTAACCTGCGGCAGGTGCCGCCTGCGACAGGGCCAGAAAATCTGGGCCTTAGTCCCATTGCCTGAAAAATTATAAAGCCGGTAAGATTCCGCCCATTGACTCTATTTCCCTCGCCAAAGTCCGGAGAGACCTGCTGAGTATTTCCAGCACTTTCTGTTTTTATTTCTTTTCATTTGTTTGGTGCTGAATGTGAAGACATGAATTGACTGAGCCCAATTGACAGATGTGGAAGGGGTAAATGATTGGTTACATGACTGCCTGTGTAAGTTGGGGAAGGGAGTGAGGGATGTGACAGTTACATTGGTCCAGTGTGATTGACTGACTGAACCTTAGTGTTAGAATATCTGAAGCATCCTGGGCAGCAATATAATTGGCTGCTCTGGCACTGGGGGCCCAATCGTCCTACTTCTCACCATAGAGTCATAATGGCATAGAAGGCCCCATCAAGTCCATGTCTGCTCCCTGTAGAGCAATCCAGTCAGTCCCATTTCCCTGCTCCAACCCTGTAGCACTGTAAGTTTATTTTCCTGAAGTGCTTATTCAATTTCCTTTTGAATTAATTATCTTTGTTTCCACAACCCTTTTTAGGCTGCAGGTTTCCAGGTCATTACCAATCGTTGCGTTAAAGTTCTTCCTCATATCCCCCATGTTTCTTGCCCAAAACCTTAAACCTGTGTTCCATTGTTCTGTACCATTAACTAATGAGAAAAGATTTTCTTTGTCTACCTTGTCTAAACCTGTCATAATCCTATACATCTGTTAACAGATCTCTGCCCAACCTTTCCTCCAAGGAGAAAAGCCCCAGCTTCTCCAACCTAACTTTGTAGCTAAATTACCTTATCCCTGTGTAATGGACAGAATGTATTTGCTCCCTTACTGCATGTAATCTGTATGTTTTGCAAGGAAAGAGACGCGCCTTTTCTAACCTTTGGAGTGTGCATGCCAATTAAATAATTCAGCAGCAAGCTTTCATGAGTTTAAAATAAAGAAGATTACTTATTCTCACACACCCAAATGAACAAAACATCACACTTGGTCTCACACAGACATGCATAAACACAACGATTGGATAAAGATAAAAATAGTGGACTTTTACAAATAACACCAAATGAACAGGCTGGCCAGCAGGCAGGTTCAGAAAGAAGTGACGAGAGGACACAGTCGGGTACCCTTGAGGATGATGACAGCTAACAGGGTAGCCACTGTCGGAGGCCAATAATACCAGATACCATTGCAACACATGGGGATAACATCATGACATGCGGGGAGGTGATGTTATCATGTATAGGGTGACATCATAACTTGTGGGGATGATGTAATCTCATCACAGGGTGATGTCATCATGTATGGGGGTGGTATCATTGTGCATACGGTGTGTCATCATGTATGGGTAATGTAATCACGTGTGGGGTGACATCATCATGCACGGAGATGGCATCATCACACATGGGGGTGACGTCATCACATATGGGGTAACATCACCATTGACACGGTGGCATTATTGTGTATGGAGATTCATCGCACTTTGAGAGACAATGGGGGTGGGGGAGAGATGGGGAAAAAAATATGAAAACTAACCTGCTTTCAATGTTCCAGTCACTTTAAGACTGCTACAGATGGGAAAAGGAAGGAGCACAGGTGAATCACACTTTACAGGTGAACCTGAGCAGAGAGTGGTGGCAGGAACAGCTGTGGAGAGTTCATGTCAGAGGGCATGGTTCTCTCTAAGCTCTGCTCAACTAGGTACAACTGTGGAACCTGGGAAGTCATTAGGGAAAAGGAAGATGACAGCAGGTCAGCAGCTGTTGGGGTACTTGCTCTCTCCACAGGATCACAGAGAATAGAGTAGTCCAGCTCAAATATTTGTGCAGCAATGTCACAGGTCTTTGCAAAGATACAACCTTCCATCAAAAACTGGTCTCCTTTTTGGAACTAGAATCATGGTGGACTAATGAGTCTGTGCAGACCCTGTTGGTGATCTTTCAAACTCTGAATGGCAACATGTCTACTGCCTTACGTAGATTAACAGATAGATTAGATGTGGGCTTCCAAGACATCACTGACCTGTTTGAAGCTGCTCTCCTGTAAAGAGGAAAGAGTGATGTTCTGCTGGCCCAGGATAGCAAGGGTGGTGATAAATGTGGAGATGAATGCGTGGACTCTTCTCAAAGCATTTGCACATCTCATCCATTCCCCGTTCCAAACCAGCACCTGATATTTAATCTCCTCTCCTGCTGTTTCTGCACAGGTGCAGATGGAGTAGTCTTTGGTTGGGCCTTCATGGCTCCAACACTCAGAGGTTATGAGAATCTCAAATATCGGGCAAGGAACAGAATAGCCAGTCTACCTCTGCTAAAGCTGCACGGATTACAGCACATAGGTGTGCTAGAGAGAAAAATAAATCTGTCATTAGGTGTTTTGGAATATTTATTAACAAAATTAATTTCTTAAATCACACTAAAGTACTACTTAGCCCCACTTTCCCTTGTCCCTCTTTTTTGAATGGAGAATACCAGCTCTGATTTTCAGTTGTTTGGTGCTGAATGTAAAAAAATGAATTAACTGAGACCAAGTGGTGGACATGCAATGGGTAAATGTTAGTTAGAGGATAGTTTGTGTAAGTGGGTAGGGTGGTGGCAGGGGATGTGATAGTTTCTTTGTACTGTCTTATGCAGAACATAGTACGCCACGATTATTCTAGAGATCTTCATTGATTGATACTGAATGGTGCCTCCAGTCCCTCCCAGAAACCTAAAGTGCAACTTTAATAAACCAATGGTTTATTTGATGACACATCTGATTGTCATATGGCTTCTGTTGTAATGCTCCAGGTGTTCATCGATGGGGTTCCTCAGCCTGATTTGAAGGTGCCTTATTTTATCCCACTTTCAGGCTGGTTCCAGCTCTGTTTATGTTGGGGATGTTGAGTTGATGCAGTACCATGGCAGCTCCCAGGGAATCTGATGCAGACCTGTGGCTGCACACCAGCTGAAATTGGATGCAATAAAATCCCATGCAGTGAATGAGTACACATGGTTGGTTAGGTGACACCCTGCATCTGTGATTAACCAGCCAGAGACACAACCCCAGTGTCTGATCATTCTGTCCATTGTCATCACAGGGAATGTTTATATAACTCATAGCCCTGACAAATAATCCATCTGTCACTGGCCTTATTGATTTATATGCTGCCAAGTGTGACATCCTTACTCTGTCTCTGGTAGCGCCCTGGAATGAACTGGAGGCAAATAAATTGAGGGCTTTGGTGACATTCACAGCCACTAGGTCCAACAGGTATAAAGTCTTCTTGTAGATAAGGCTTAAGACTCTGTGACCAGCTAGGGGAAAATCTCAGCCTTCAGAAGCGCTGCTCCTCTGACTGGCCAAGGAAGCTGTGCCCCTGTCCTTGGGCCTTGTTAGGTGGGTAGTACCTCCCGAAAACTCAACCTCTGTGTTGTTCTCTTCTCTGTTGCAACTTCCTCCACATCTTCTTGATGCTCTTTTTCCAATCTCACCCCTTCAGGCTTAAACCTTGCTGGGGTGTCCGGTTTTCTTGGACAACAGCACAGTCTGGATGTTGGGCAGGACCCCACCCTGGGGTACAGTGACCCATCCTGGCAGCTTGTTGAGCTCCTCATCATTGCAGATGGTGAGCTGCAGGTGGCGGGGGATGATGCGGGTCTTCTTGTCCCGGGCAACTTTGCTGGCCAGCTTGAAGATCTCGGCTGTCAGGTATACGAGGATGGCAGCCAGGAGCTCCAGCCCCAACACGCTCGGCATAGTGACCCTTGCGCAGCAGCTGGTGGATACGGCTGGCGGAGAACTGGAGTCCAGCTCTGGAGGAGTGAGTCTTGGCCTTGGCGCGCCCTGTGCCTCCGGTTTCACCGCGACCAGACATTTTGTTCTCGTCTCTGCTGAAAGTCTTCACCAATATTTCTTCCTCTACTGAAGTCCAATCAAAAACTGCCATGACGTGACTCAGCTTCACTATATAAACTACTCAAATCTTTACAAATAAGTTTCTCACACCAGAGAGAATTGAGACAGCACCTGTGAGCACCGATCCTTTAACCGCCCCAATAAAGTGTACTTCAATCTCACCTCAGTTTCACTACCAAGATTCCCAACCCGCAGGAAACAGCAGATGTTCATTCCAAAACAAGCTCTAAATTACAATCTAGCAGCCCAATAAAATATGTTAATGACTGTCCTACTTCTCCAAGCAGTTTATTTGAATGTCCTGATATCCAAGGCCATAAATTAGATGGTGTGCATGACAGATTAGGGATGCATTTCAGGTATTTGGCTGTCAACTGCCCTCCCCCATCATAGGATAGCCACGGAGAAGGTTAACATTTATGATTCTAAAATAACAATGTTCACACACCCAAACAGAACAACAATGAATGTAAAATAACATCACACAGCCGTAAACAGGATAAAATTAAAATAACATCACCCACACATCTGCAGAGTAATACCAACTCTAAATAACATCAATCACACCAGCAAACAGAACAAAACTGTCACCAAAATAACATCACTCACATACCTGACCACTGCAACACAAATCCAAAATAACCATTCACTCCTGTTTTTATTTCAGATTTCCAGCATCTGCAATATATTGCTTCTGTTTATTATATAATAGTGCAATTTCTCTTCCAGAAATTTCTACCTTTAAGAAGTTCTGCTCTTTTCGATAGGATTACTGTTTATCCATTGTTATCTTTTTCACCTTTATTGCTATCTGTTTCCCTTTTGTGTTTGATCGTGCTTTGTTAAATATTGCTTCCACAATCATATTTCATTCATTAGCCAGTCTTTGATCTATCCTTGGTCACATCTGTCTCTGTGATATTCAGTGTTCCTTAAACACTGCACTCACCAATTCCTGAGCTCCATGTGTTGCTACATGCATGCACTCAAACTCTTTTTACAGCAGCACCATCTTACTTAATTTCAGAGCTTTCGTGATATTCAGCTCCATTTCATTCTTGTGCTTTAACTAAAAACCCCCCTTCTTCCTTTCAGGTGTCAAGGATTGCAAACTTCACCGACTCTTAGGTACCAACTATGTCCTTGATCTTTCTTCCTCTTCACTTTCTTTTGACGCCATGCCTTCTTTCAATCTCACCTTTTGTATGTTTTCATTATGCCTTTTGACATTCTCCTACCTGACCCTAAATGGTCAGTCCTCAGCAACGGCTGTAGCTTCAATCCTTTACATTGAATTTTGAGTCGAATGATTCCAAGTTCTTCAATGGTTGCCTTCACCTGTGTGCCCATTTCTTAGGCCTGTCAGGCTTTCACTTTAAGTTCAGCAAACCTAAACTTTTACCATTGCTTTGATTAGAAGAAAAGATCAAAGACACATCAATGTATTTAAGGTGGATGGGAGAAAGGCCATTGCTGAATGAAACAAACTTAGAAAGGAAAAATATTTGGTCTGGATGAATTGCATCTAACATATTCAATAGAAAAGGGCCAGACAATTAATATACTTCTGGAGATAGGATATATCCAGGGAAATATTGACTAGTTAGCTTAATCTCAGTGGGAGGAAATAGATTGGAATCTTTGCTCAAAGATGTAACAGTAAACTGTCTAAAAACTGAACATATAATAGTAGTCACCACATATTTACAAAGGGAAGCATTGATACATGATGCCTAATCAACCTTATTGAATTCTTTGAAGAAGTAACGAAAGAGTAGACAAGGGTAATGTGGTAGGTGTGGTAAACATGGACTTTCAAAAGACCTTCAATATAGTAACATAGTAGACTCATACAAAGGTCAGAACTGGTGGAGTTAGGAGACAAGTAGCAGAATGGATATTAAACTAGAATTAAACAGAAAACAGAGAGTAGAAGGTTTACATAAATTATTTGGACTTGGAAATCAGAAGTAACATATCAGAATTATAGTGGAGTAAATGGAACCTATCAATTAGGAGGAAAAATTCCAAAGCATCAAAGACTGGCAATAGGGAGGGAGAAAATGGGGCTCGGGGGGGTTGGCAGGGTACAGGGAAGATAGCTTGAAATTGGGGATCAGTGGGCAGGTATCAGCTAATTGCTGTAGGGAGTGAAGGCCATGATCAAAAGAAGGTTTGCTTAAGGAAAC
This sequence comes from Carcharodon carcharias, assembly GCF_017639515.1. Lineage (NCBI taxonomy): Eukaryota > Metazoa > Chordata > Chondrichthyes > Lamniformes > Lamnidae > Carcharodon > Carcharodon carcharias. The sequence continues at coordinate 109,521,869 of NC_054477.1, forward strand.
AGGGTAACACATTCCTCTGTTAATTCATTCTGAAGCCAGTGAAGTAGGAAACCAGGCATCAATCTTTTTGCTTAATACTAGATTTATTTACAGATGTAGCATATCTGCCTCCTTCCAAACCAACGTGTCCCAGAAGTCTTTCTTTATTTGTGCTCAAGATACATAATCAAATCAATGCCCTACACCTGTATATCCTTAACCTTAATAATAAAATTAATATACCATTAACACCTTCTAGTGGCTCACAAGGTATGTTCTAAAAAACATTTACCAGTTACTCCCATCTCCTTTTTGCTGCTGGGTTTCCCGAGGACCAACAATTGGTAAATTTGAATCAGATTCCCAAATAAACTGTGGGAGCTTAATTTAGGTACAATAATAATGGGATACAAATACTCCAAGCAACCTATTGCTACAGAATTGTTGACAGATATGTACATGATGAGCAGGGGGGGGGGGGTCAATGGATTGATCAGATTTTGTTTTGGGGAAGAAAAGGCTCCTTTCCAATGGCATCTTGCTCTAACACATGCAATTCTCCTTAAAATCTTTGCAGAATAAATGGTTTTATGTGGTTTCATTTCCAAACTTCAAAGAATCTCATCAGTTTTCAGGCTTTGCTTCATATCTCTATAACCATCTGCATTGTTTCTTCATACCAATTGCATCAAGTATAATCTTATGAAGGCTCTATTTCATCTGGCTTATGAATATAGCACTCTCTCTCTCTCTCTCAGCATTCCAGATAATATGCACCCTGACTTTGGTCAAGCTAATGGATGTGTTCATTATCAAGGAAACAAGGGTTTCATTCCAAGTTCATTACTTTAGTTCTTTCACAAAAAAACAAACAACAAACATCAAAAATCCTCTTCACCTATTCGTTTTTCTCAATGGAGAGGTCCACACTCTTTGGGTCTACCCAACTTTCTTAGTCACGTTCCTGGGCAGTGGGAGTCTTGTCCACTTTGCCATAATTTCCATTCTTCTAAACTCCAATGAATAAAGGACTAGCTTGTTTAGCCATTCTGGATAAGTCAACCCCTTCATCCCAGGAATCAGCCCAGTGAATCTCTTTTGAAAGCAGCTGCGTGTGTGGGAATTGCTGTTCTTTTCGATAACCTAAGGAGCTTAAGAGGTGCCGAAATATCTTGAAACACCTAAACAGAGAAAAAAGGAGTAGGAGTAGGTCAGTCAGCCCTTCAGCCTGCTCCGCCATTGAATATGGTCATAGCTGACCTCTATCTCAATGCCATACTCCTGCTCTTTCCCCACACCCCTTGACACCTTTTGAGTCCAGAAATCTATTTTCTTCTTAAATATATGCAGTAACTTGGCCTCCACAGCATTCTGTGGTAGAGAATTCCATAGGTCCACCATCCTCTGAGACAAGAAGCTACTCCTCATCTCAGTCCTAAATGGCCTACCCTGTATCCTGAGACTGTGACCCCCTGTTCTCGACCCCCCCAGCCAGAGGAAACATCATCCCCGCATCCAGTATGTCCAGCCCTGTGAGAATTTTATACATTTCAATGAGATCCCCTCTCATTCTTCTAAAGTCGAGTGAATACAGTCTTGTTCAGCCCAATCTCTCCTTGTACAACAATCCTGCCATCCCAGGAATCAGTCTGGTGAACCATGCTGTACTCCCTCTATGCTAAGTATATCCTTTCTTAGGTAAGGAGACCAAAACTGCACACATTACTCCAGGTGTGGTCTCACCAACACCCTGTACAGGTACAGTAAGACATCCTTGCTCCTGTACTCAAGTCCTCTCGCAATGAAGGCCAATATACCTTTTGCCTTCTTATCTGCTTGCTTCACCTGCATGCTTGCTATCAGTAGTTGGTCTACAAGGACACCCGTGTCGCTTTGTCATTCAACATCTCCCAATCTATCACCATTTAAATAATACTTTGCCATTCTGTTTTTCCCATCAAAGTGGATAGGTTCACACTTATCCATGTTATACTGCATCTGCCATTCACTCAACCTGTCTAAATCTTCTTGAAGCCTCTTAATACCCTCCTCACCACTCACATTCCCACCAAGTTTCATGCCATCAGCAAACTTGGAAATATTACATTTGATTCCCTCATCCAAATCATTGATATGTACTGTCAATAGCTGGGGCCCAAGCACTGATCCCTGCAGTGCCCACTAGTCACTGCCTGCCATTCTGAAAAAGACACATTTTTCCCTTCTCTGTTTCCTGTCTGCTAACTCATTCACAATCCATGCCAATATGTTACCACCAATCCCATGCGCTTTAATTTTCCCACTAACCTCTTGTGTGGCACTTTGTCAAAAGCTTTCTGAAAATCCAAATACACCACATCCATTGGCTCTCCCTTATTTATTCTGCTAGTTACATCCTCAAAAAACTGAAGTAGGTTTGTCAGCTTGGACCTTCTTGTAGCGTGCTCTGCAGCAATGCCTTAAATTATACTCATGAACCATATCCAGAAAGCAATGAGCCTTATTGCCCAGTAGATACAACCTGCAACTTAACAGCCTAGTTGGAATAAAGGTACACAAAGGACTGGTAGAGGATGAATGAGTCATGATTGCTGCTGGGCTCAGATTTGCATTTTGTGCTGCTTGTGGTCACAAACAATATATTGAAGGAGCAAAACACTTCTGATTGATAAAACACCAGGATAGTGAAAGGGGATATCCATGACAATGTGGCTACAGTCTATGGCATCTTACATCCTATTGAAGCTTGCCATGCAGGAAAAGTCTAATGCTTTCTCATCCTGCAGTGATTGTCCATAGGGAAGGAAATATAGATACTCTGGCTGATGTCAAGAGCCTTGGTGATCTCCGTGATACAGCAGTGAACTGTGAGCTAAGATATGTTGCTCATGTCACCAACTGTAGATTGGAAGGAGCATGTGGCAGAAAATGTAATGACCACAGTTTATTTGACAGTCAAAGAAGGGTCTTGATTCGATGTGGAGAGAATGTTTTCTCTTGTGGGAGAATGTAGTATTAGGGGCCACTGTTTAAAAATAAGAGGTCAGCTATTTAGGACAGAGTTGAATCGAGTTGTGGCTGCAGCAGGTGGCATAGCTCAGTGACATCCTCCGATGTGAAACAACGGAGCCTTGTACATTTTTCCCCAATAAAATTCACGTTGGGAGAAATGCTCCTTGAGTACTTGCTGTGAGTGTGGCCTCCTGCACACTGCCCTCCTGCTCTCCCTTGTAGCAGTTGTTCCTGCTTGCTGCTGCCTCTCCCACAGTCACAAAGGCAGCCTGAGCAGACCACCCAAGACTGCAGTCAAACTATTTCTGTGGCTGCTATCAAATCCTTGATGGACAAATTTAACTCCTAACAGTCAAAAAACACACCAAAGTAAACCCATAAGTTAACTAGCAGCTTTGACAATACAGTAGCTAACACAGAAATATAGAATGCTACAGCATAGATGGAGGTCCATCATGCCGGGGCTGGCTCCTCAAAAGAACTGACGTTAGTCCAACTATCCTGCTCTTTCCCCATAGCCTTACATTGTTTCCCCTTCATGTATTTATCCAATTCCCTTTGGAAGTCAAGATTGAATTTGCTTCCAATGCACTTTCAGTGCATTCCAGATCATAGCAATTCCATACATTAAAAAAATTCTCTCAGCTTGCTATTGGTCCTTTTGCCAGTTACTCTGGTTATTGGTCACCAGCCGCTGGATATAATTTATTGTTATTTATTGATTTCATGATTTTGAACACCTCTGTCAACTCTCCCCTTAACCATTTCTGTTCTATGGAGAATAACTTCAGCTTCTCTCATCTCTCTATGCAACTTAAGTCCCACATCCCTGGTACCATTCTGTTCTACATCCTTTCAAAGGCCTTGGCATCTTTCCAGAATTGGATACAATGGATCCAATAACAATGCAGAGCCATATTCTGAGTGGGGATGGTATTCACGGTAGGAAACCCGGAGGAACTTTAAGCACCTGGGAATGTCCAATTCCAATATGGATTCCTGTTAATATTGCTTCTGAGTTTCATGTCTCCAATGAGAGTCAGCGGATGTGATGCTCGACCTGAAGATACAATTTCAACTCAACTATTTAAAGGGCCAATTCAGATAGAATGTGAAGAATTAGGGAGCATTTGGAAAGAGACTGTAAGCACAAGGATGCAGTACGTTCAAAGGCTGTGACCTTTTTCAATGATACCTCATTTAATTATTGCTGGGTGCACTAAAGAACAGGAAGGAGGTAATGTTCCCCAGGAATGCGAAGAAGAAATCTGCTACTGTCGTCAAGACGCTATGGTTCCTGACGGCTGAAGAGGTCCATTGCAGGCGTATTGTGCCTCACACCTGGATCCAGTGTAGGAAGTGGCTTAATGACCTATGTCAGGAAAAGTGGATACAGTTGCAGATTCACCTACATTCTTTAAGGCACCTCTAGCACTGTGTATCACCACACTACCCCCACACACCGCCCCCCCCCACTCCAAACAATTCCCTTTCAAAAGCTAAATACAGCAGATGTTGTAAATCTAAAATAAGAACAGAAAATTCAGGAAATATTCAACAGGTGAGACAGCATCTGTGGAAAGAGAAACTGAGTTAACGTTTAAGGTCAGATGACCTTTTGTCAGAACATCATCAGCATCCATGAGCTGAAACATTAACTCTGTTGTACTTTTCACAGTTATTCCCAGCATTTCTGTTTTTATCTCCTCCATCTCATTTTGTCTTGTCAAGTGTACTCAATCCATCACTCCTCACACCAACTTAAGTTTGAAGAGCAGTGATCATTCACTTTCCATGCACTTCCCCAACCTTCCTATTTATCCATTCACCATTGATAATCACTCCGATCCTGGTACAAATTAACACGTCTTCCTGATTGTCATCCTCACTGAATCCACTGCAACTGTCAGATGAACACATGCCTTACAGATATTCATTGGGAAGACTCAGTCATGATAACTTGAGTTTAGCACCGAGTGAAGTATGAACATCTTAATTTTGCAGTGGCAATGTTTTTACATTGTTATTAGATCTGTCTCTTCTTTCCTTCAGGGCCCTCATGTGATGAACAGCAATCCATGGACTTTCTGAGTGACGAGCGTTCAAAGGTACTGATTGCTTCTGAGCGTGAACCATCACAGAATGCTTGACTATCATGCGGCAGCACAGTTCACAAACAAGTATGAACAGAGAGTGGTGCAGGGGATTGCTGAGTCTGTGTCAGAGGACAGCCCTTTCTAAACTCTGTTCAGCTGGATGCTGAAGGAGCCATCAACGTAAAGGATAATCATTTGCAAGTTACTGGCAGTCCTGTCACACACATTCTCTACAATAACCAAGAAAACAGAGGCATCTGGCTCCACATTTTAACAGCACTTAAACTCCTCCCCTCTCAGCTGATCTCCCCTTGGCTACCCTAATGCATTGCTGGCCAGCTCATATATTTTACACTCTATAGATATGAGGTTATTCAAAACTCCGCACCTAACTCACACCAAGACTTATTCACTCATCAGCCCTGCGCTCGCTGGTCTACTTAGGTTCTGGGTTAAGCATCATCTCAATTTTAAAATTCTCAACCTTGATTTCAAATTCCTCCATGGCCTCACCCCTCTCTATTTCTAATCTTCTCCAGTCCTACAATGCAGGTACAAAAACAGAATTACCTGGAAAAACTCAGCAGGTCTGGCAGCAGCGGCGGGGAAGAAAAGCCGATGCTGCCAGACCTGCTGAGTTTTTCCAAGTAATTCTGTTTTTGTTTTGGATTTCCAGCATCCGCAGTTTTTTTTGTTTTTATCTACAATACAGGTATCTGTATTTCCTCCAATTCTGGCTGCTTCAATATCTCTGATTTTAATTGCCTCACTATCGGTGGCTGTGCCTTAAGCTGCCACAGTTCTAAACCCTGGAATTCCCTCCCTAACCCTCTCCACCATTCTTTCTTCTTTCAAGTTTTATGCCACACAAGTGCCAGACAATGACCATCTCCAAAAAGAGAATCTCACCATCTCTCCTTGACATTCAATGACAATAATATCGCCATCCTGGGGATTACCACCGACCAGAAACAGCCACATAAATACTGTGGCTATAAGAGCAGATCAAAGATTGGGAATTCTGCAATGAGTAACTCATCTCCTGACTCGCCAAAGCCTGTCCACAATCTACAAGGCATAGACAGTAGTGTAGTGGAATACTCTTCACCTGTCTGGATGAGTGCAGCTCCAACAACACTCAAGGTGCTCAACACCATCCAGGTCAAAGCAGCCCACTTGATCAGCACCTCAACCTCCATCTCAAACATCCACTCCCACCACCAACAACAACATACAGTAACAGCAGTATGTACCATATATAAAATGCTCCTCAGAAACTTACTAAGCCTCCTTCAACAGCATCTTCTAAACTCGCGACCTCTACTCCCTCTACCAAGGACAAGGGCTGCAGACACATGCAGACATCACGAGCTACAAGTTCTCCCCCAAGCCATAACTATCTTGACTTGGAACTATATCGCAGTTCCCTCACTGTCGCTGGATTAAAATCCTGGAACTCCCTTCCTAACAGCACTATGGGTATACCTACATGGCATGGACCGCAGTAGTTCAAGAAGGTGGATCACCATCACCTTCTCAAGGGCAATTAGGGATGGACCACAAATGCTGGCCTGGCCAGTAACACACACACCCCAAGAATGAATAAAAAAAGATGCTCCTTAAAAACTCTTTCTTTAAACATCTATCTCATGTGGTTCAGTGTAAATTCAGTTTGATAACCCTCCTGTGATGTATCTTGGGCTGTTTTACTGTGTTAAAGGCACTACAGAAATACAAATTGTGTTTTGAACATTAGTGGATTAATATTGCAAGTCATTCCAACAATACCTTCCATGGTTGGACTGGCCTCCGCTGTGGAACTTCAATTTTAGCAACTGAATGAGTTGATGCAGGCCCTGACCAGGGATATACAGACTTTGGATGCCGATACTTCTGTTACCTTAAACAGGATGACAGAGGTATTAGCTGTGGCCTTACAACACATCACTGATTTGCACCAAGTTGCTCCCCACAGGGTAGTAGCAGTGATGTACTGCTGGCCTAGGAGCGGGCTTACAGTGAAAGGGGACTGCATTCAAAGCACTCTGACATCTCATCCATTGCCCACCCACTCCCCCATCAGACCTCCTGACTCTGCTCCTGCACAGGTGGAAGGGGAGCAGTCTTTTGACAGAACCTTCATAGATTTCAATGTCCAGAAGCCATCAGACAACAGCATCTTAATAGTTAGAGCAGGGATCTGAGAAGTGTTCCTCATCCACTACTGAAGCCATAGAGTCCGCACCACACAGGAGCAGAAGCAAGAGAGAAAAAGCATTGTAATTCACAAAGGGTATGCATAAGATTGTTTATGGAAATATGTTACTTAGATTCCATTTTTAAAATCAGATCACATAAAATTTATTCACTTACACCACTTTCCCATGTTGTCCATTCTAGGCTGCTGGGTGTTAATTCACCTTTTTAATTCCTTGGTGATGATTGTGAAGACATGAATTGATGGAGAACAATGAAGCAGCTGGACAATGGCTGGATCATTGGTTACAGAAGTGCTTTTTAGTGGGGTGGTGGAAGAGGGGTGGGGAGGTGGTTATTACTTTGGTCCAGTGCGAGTTATTAGAGAAAATCCCTGACGTAACTTTCTCCTTTCCCACTCATCCTCCTCCTATCCTTTGGAATCTTTATCAGATGATGAGTAACAAGTAGACTGTTGCTCCTGAACTTATAGTCCTCACTGGTGCACATATTTTTGTGCAGAACGCAGCACACCCCTATTATCCTGGAGGCCCTTGCAGGTGAGCATTGAGGGGCACCTCCCACTCTGTCCAGGCACCTGAAGTGGATCTTGAGCATGCCAGTGCTCGGTGACACATTTGGTTGTCATATGGTTGTTGCGGCACACTTGTCTTAATTGAAGGGGTTCCTCAAAAGTATCATCAGTCAGGTTTGAAGTGGGTTTCCTTTGTCACCGAGCAACCACCCAGTAAGAATATTACAACGTATGACCATGCCACGGAAGTAGGCCTTCCACAGTAAGAAACTATCAATGGCAGCTCCTAGGAAATCTAGTGCAGACCTGCATGAACCTTTCTTTGTGGTCACAGACCCCAGCTGAACATTAATGAAATGAAATTGCAATTTATGAAATGTGCCGGTTGATCTGCATTTGCTGGAATAGCATTCTACATGCAATCGATGGCACCCTGTATCTGTGATAAGTCAACCAGAGATATAAATCTGAGTGCTTGCTCATTTTGGCCATTGTCATCAAATGGAAAGCCCTGGCAAACAATCTATCCAACAACTGTCTTACTCATTTATGTGGAGGCAACTGTGAAGCCCTTGCTTTGTCTCGGTAGTGCTCTGGATGATAGCCCAAAATTGATGGCAGTTGACTTTCACGGCCACTGCCAATGTTTGGCTTCCAGGTCCAATTGAGGGCAGGTCTTCTTCTAGGAGGCTACAAATATTTGTGATCACTTGATGTAACAGCCTCCGCCTTGAGAAGAACTAGTCGACGGAGAGATCAAAGAAGCTGAGCCTCTGCCCATACACCCCGTTAGGCAGATAATGCATCCTGTGAACTCAACCGTTCTGTTGTCTACCTCACATCACTCCCTCCACAGCAGACTCTTGCTACTGCTGATTGCTTTCCTCGCCTGAAGTCCAGTTAAAACAGTCATGATGCCACACATGCTGATGTGTGTATGAAGACCTCCAAACTGTAAAAAGTCTCATGCAAGTGGTCTTACTAATCATTTCCCAGAGGGAACTGTGAAATCATCTGTGAGCACTGAACCTTTAATAATCACAGACTGCTAACCTTAAACTAGATGCTGAACATCGCCTCCACTTTAACAGCAAGTTTCCCCACCTGTGTATGAGGCATTAATACAATTGCAGTGAAAAATATCATCTGAATTGAGACTATTTGAAAAAGCAAAATCACTAACCTGCCTTTCTGGAAAGGGTTACTCATACATACCCACTGTGATTTAAACAGGAAATAAACAGACTGCACTTGCATTTTAGATTTCTGCTAATTTAATGACCCTTAAAATCCACCCTCCCCATCCCAACCCCCCCAACATTCCAGCCGTGGCCTTATCAGTGATTTATAATGTACTACATGGTGATAATTTTAAATCCCTCACAATAGGCAGAAAGCATCAGAGAGGATGGGGGTGGGTGGATTTGCAAACCCTTCCCAACCACTTTGAATGCGCCTGCTTCTGCTTTAATTGCAATTGGTTTTCTGATGCCCAAGTAATACACTAGAAGTGGATCCCTCATGATAATATTTAAATATGGCTCTGTTCCTGATATTTAATGCCTCTTGCACAGGCTTCTCAGGGTTCATAAAATCCAAAAGGGAGGCAAGAGAAGCTGGATTCAGCAGGAAAGGGCTTTGTGGGCAAGGAGGAGCAGGGCTGCTCCTCCTCGCATCCCCCACCCACCCACCCATCATCCCTGGCCTTTCAAGCAAATCTTCTGCCAGGATTGTTGACCCATCCAACTCACTCCTTCAAATCCACAATCCCTCCTGCTCCCCTCTCTCCAACTTACCAACATTTCCCTTCACCAACCTCAGGATCTCTCCCAGTCCCATTTCTCCTTTTGATCATCAGTCTGACTCCCCTCCACCACCTACATATTAAATTCAGTAGGTTATTTGTTTCCTCAGGATTGATGAGATTATGGTGCCCCACTCCCTCCCAGTAAATATCAGAGTCAGTGCCTCTACTTTTAAGCTCAAGCAACCCAAAAGCTTTTTTAACAACTTTCTCAACTTGCTCTCTGACCTTCAAGGATTTGTACACGCATACACCCTATTCCCTCTGTTCCTGCACACCACCTGAAGTTATACCATTTTGTTTATCTTGTCTCTCCTCATTCCACCTCCCAAAATGCCTCTCTTCATATGCCTCTGCATTAAATTTCACCTGTCACGTGTCTGCCCAATTCACCAGTCTTCTTGTGCCAGCCTGCAATCTGTTACTATCCTACTCACTGCTTAAATGCAGTGACTGTGGCTCAGTTGGCAGCATTCTCACCTCTGAATCAGAACATTGTAGGTATAAGCCCCTCCCCCTTCAGAGACATACACACAAAAATCTAGGCTGACCCTCTGGTACAATACTGAGGGAATACTATATTGTCAAAGGTGCTGTCCGTTGGATGAGATGTTATACCGTAGTTTTGCCCGCTCCCTCAGGTGAATGTGAAAGATCCTGTAGCACTATTCAAAAGACGGACAGGGGGGTGATGGCTGATGTTCTAGCCAATATTTATTCCTTAATCAATATCATTAAAGTAGATGACCACATGTGCTTCATTGGTTGTAAAACACTTTGGTTGTCCTGAGGTAGTGAAAGCAGTTGTATAATTGCAAGTCTTTCTCTCTTAAATACATCTCTAAGCATTATGTCATATAAAAACTTTGAAATTATACCCGTTATAGTCAATATCTATCAAAATGAGCAGTGTCTGCCCTGGAAGACTCCGCTATATATTTCCTGAAAAGCATACGTTCATCAACACACTCTTTGTGTCCCTTAACTAATTCCATATCCATGCTGCCATCTGGTGGTGGCGAGATTGGTGGCTCAGCACACCAAAGCGACTGATTTAATCTTAGACCCCTTTATTTCCCACAACCGACTGTGCCTTCAGCTGACTTCTGTGGTTAAGTTTTCAACATGCAAATTTACATTTTCTTATTGTTATTATTTACTCTTTTTTAAACTCTATTTTTGCTTTGCTCCAGAATTTTCATATGAAGAACACTCCTGGGAGGAGTTCTTCCTTCCTGAAGATATCATCAAATGCTACATCTGTTGTAAGCACTGTATACTGTATAGAGTCTGGCATTGGATGGGCTGGCATCTAGTGAATCTTACAATACAAGTAAGCAGAGGAGTGGTGGTGAGAACAGCTATGGAGGCGAGGATGTGCTGGAGGGTGCTGTCTTCTCAGCAATGTAAAACACTGTAAACCATGAAAAGGAGAATACTGAAGGTACAAGGACAAATGAGTGGGGTATTGGCAGTCCTGCCAGGCACTGTCTCCGCTCTAGTAGGGTGGATGGAGAAGCCCACTTCCACCATCTGTAGGGTGCCTTTTCAGGAGTTATCAACTCTGTAGCTATCATGGAACATATGGCCACCTCCATGGACATTGCAGCTGAGTCCTCACAGCAGAAATCATTGCTTCCAACCTTTGCAGCTTGCCTAGAAGCTCAAATGGCAACAATACAGACTAGGTTCCAATATCTTTCACCTTAGAAAAGCTGGTGAACTGAGTGGACTTCCATGATGTCACTGCGTGCTCTCCGCAGACTAGTGGCACTGATGAGCCACAGTCACCATGGAAGAAAAGTTAGCAGAACAAGTACAGTCTCTCAGAATTTCAGCATGTCTCTTCTCTCACCACCCCTTCAACCAGTACCCAACATGGTGCCTGGATTTTTGCTGGTCAGGTTGTCCCTCTGGAAGTCAAGAATCAGCAGTCTGTACCAGGCTGCAGCCCTCAGAGATTGTTGGCTGCATGCACTTCAACAGTATCAAGAAGGTGCTCAACTGCCTACCACCAGATCTCTTCAGGGTATTAAGGCTGAACCTTGTGGGAATGGTAGGCCTCAGAAACCATTGATTTAAAAGGGCACTGAGGGCACTTCATTACTTAATACGCAACTATTTGTTTTCCTTTGCATATTAAAAGCCTTTTCACTTTTGTCACTTTGGTGGGCATAGTGCTTTCAAGGCACATTCTATGCCTGACTTGGCATTATGCTATTTATTGTGGAAGTTGGATCAATGATTTTAAAGTAAGAAAGTTGAGAATTCATAATGGAATGAGGGCTCTAGAGTAATTAGCGCAAAGGGGTCTGATCACAGAAGAGTTTTGAAGACATGCAATCAGCCATGATAGAAGGTGATATCCCTTTTCCCAAGGAGCAATTCTCTAAGACTGGTCCCACATGGAAACGTGTGGCAGGTAGAGTACAGGGAATGAAGGAGGGAAGACTTTTGGACTGCCTTAAAATGAAGACACACAAGTTGCATATCTATTGAGTGAAAACCCTTCCTGTTAACAAAAGCTCGGTGTTGGTCACAAGATGCCCTGATGGCTGTGCGTGTGCAGCCTACTGCACCCTGCACTTGCAGAAAACAAGCTAAAGTGGTGGTTACTTTCCTTGGTAGTCATGGTATGGCTGTCCAGTGCAGCAAGCAGCAAGACTTTTTACAGGGAGGTTGCAGGAGACAAGGCAGTGATTCACGACTACTTGACAATTGGAGCCTCTTGAGGCACTGCTCCTCAGACAGTACAGGTAAAGGAAGCTGATCCTCTGTCAGTACGTTCTGTGTGGTGGGTAAGGCCTTCCGAGTTGCTGCATCTCTGTTGCCCTCCTGCAGCTCCTTCTTCATTCCTTTGTTGTTGCTGCTGGTGCACTTTGTCCTCTTCACTCCAAACCACCTATACTAGGCTTTGTCCACTTTTTTTTGAAAGTCAGTCTCCAAATTATACCAAAAGCCTAATAGTGTCCACGAAATCAGAAGCCACAATGAAGCAAAAGAGCACCTGGGTGTATTGCAACGTTACGGATATTGTGTCCGGTTTACATTCAGCATGTTGAACAATCATGATCCAGTCCCACCTGGGTTCCCCTAACAATTAAGTCAATCTCTCTGAATCCCGGATGACAGTAATTAATATCACACTGGGGTCTGGATTGCATCAGTGGGCCCAGAATTGCACGTTACTCATGGGGGAGAAATTTCTCCCCGTTTGCGGGGGGGGGGGGGGGGGGGGGGGGGGGGTTGAGTAGGAGCGGGTACAGGTGGCCACGCAGCCGATCGCTGCCCGCATTTGGATGTGCACCGCCATTTTACGTGAGCGAGCCAATTAAGGCCCGCCCAGCGTGACGTGCTCCCTGTGCGGGAGAGGGGAATTGGCTGAGTCGGAGCCTGTGCTCTTTCATGCGCATGCGCACGAAAAAGCGCAGAAATCGCCCTGAGCTGCCTCAGGGAGATTACTTTGGTTTTTAAAAATTTTAATAAAAGAAAAAAAAATTAAAGACATGTCCTCTCATGTGATAGTGTCACATGAGCTGGGACATGTCTATGAATTTTATTAGAAGTTTCTATTAATGTTTTAAAACTCTCATGAAACCTCACACTTTATCCCTTAATCTTCTATACTCGAGGGAACATGAGCATACTTGATGCAACCTGTCCCTACCTTTTCAGCCCCTTGAAGCATTCTGGTGAATCTGTGCTATACCCACTCCAAGACCCATATATCCCTCCTGAGGGGACGTGTCCAAAGCTGAATGCAGTACTACGGATTCAGTCTAACTAACTGAAGCATAATTTCCAACCATTTATAGTCAAGCCACTTTTCTCTTGGACAACTCTGTATCAAAATGCTGTCACTCATCATCTCTGCTTTTGCTGCCCTTGATGTCGATGATATGGAACATTCACTGTTTAATAACATCTTACATCAAAAAACACCTTTCCTGAATCTACTTGGAGCTGTCAATTCGTCCAGTTGAAAGCAGGCAACAAAATTCGATAGTGAGGGGTCAGTGTTCCATCATGAGTTCCAATATCTGAAGCCGTGAGCATGGGACTATGTTCCAGAAGATCCACTATTGTGTTGGAGTTCTGCCTTTATTTTTTCTACCTGAAGGCACAACTCATTCTATGATACCTATTTTGTTCACACTCATTGCTTCGGCCTCTGCTCTGACTGTTTCTTTGGTCGCTATCATTTCTTCCTTAGCCTGGATACATATCAGGTGTACAATCCCAGCAATAGCCTTGGGGTTGTCCCTTCAGCAACCTAGTCCCTTCCACTTCAAAGATCCATGCTTCATCAACTGACCTCCACCCTTAATCTTCAAATATCACAGAATCTTCACAGTACAGAGGGAGACCATTAGGCCCAGAGTCTGCACAACGGCCCACAGTGTGTACTGGCTCTCTGAAACAGCATTCCAACTAGTCCCCTGCCTTAACCCCATAACCTTACACGTTACTTCTTTTCAGGTAGCAATCCTATTCTCCTTTGAATACCTTGAGCAAACCTGCCTTCACCATGCTTTTAGGAGGCTCGTTCCAGACTCCAACCACTCTCTGGGTGAAAAATTTTCCTCACACATTTACTCCTTTTGCCAATATTTTGAATCTGTGCCTCGAGTTCTTGATGTTCTCTTGAGTGGGAATAGTTTTTCACTATTTACCCTGTCCATACCCTTCAGAATCATGAGTACCTCTATTGAGTCTCCTCTCAGCCTTCTTTTCGCCAAAGAAAATAGTGCCAGCCTCTCCAATCTATCTTCATAGGTACAGTTCTTTATCCTTGGAATCATTCTTGTGAATTTCCTCTGTACTCTCTCTACCGCCTTCACAACCTTCCTCAAGTATGGTGTCCAGAACTGGATGCAGTACTCCAGATGAGGCCTAACTAGTGTCTTATACAAGTTCAACATGACCTCCTTACTCTTGCACTCAATGCCCCTATAACAATATGCTTTAACTGCTCTCTCAACACGCCCTGCCATCTTCAGTGACCTATGTACATATACACCGAGGTTCCTCTGTTCCTGATTCTCCTTTAGAGTTCCTACCTTTATTTCATACTGTCTCACCATATTCTTCCTGCCAAAATGCTTCACCTCACATTTCCTGCATTGAACTTTATCTGCCACTTGTCTGCCCAATCTAGTATCTTCTTTACAATGCAGAAGGAGCCCATTCGACCCAGCGTCTGCACTGACTCTCTGAAAGATCATTCCACCTAGTCCCACTCTCCTGCCTTATCCCCATAATCTTGCACATTCTTTTTTTCCAGGTAGCAATCCAATTCCCTTTTGAATATCTCAATCGAACCTGCCTCTACCACCCTTTCAGGAAGTTTGTTCCAGACTCCAACCACCCTCTGGGTGAACAATTTTTCCTCACATCACATTTACTCCTTTAGCCAATTATTTTGAAACATGACCTCCTTACTGTTGTACTCAATACCCCTATTAATAAAACCTAAGATGCTATATGCTTTATTAGCTGCTCTCTCGACATGCCCTGCCATCTTCAATGACCTATGTACATACACTCCAAGATCTCTCTGTTCCTGCACCTCCTTTAGAGGGTCTTTTATTTTATACCGTCTTACCATATTTTTTCTGCCAAAACAAATCATCTCACACTTCTCTACATTGAACTTCATCCGCCATTTGTCTGCCCAATCCAACATGTCTATGTCCTTTTGAAGTTCAAGACTACCCTCATCACAGTTGACAACATTTCCAACCTTCGTGTCATCTTCAAATTTTGAAATCATGCCCTGCACACCACATTCTCAGTCATTAATATATATCAGGAAAAGCAAGGGTCCCAACACTGACCCCTGGGAAACTCCACTACAAACCTTCCTCCAATCTGAAAAACAACCATTTGTCACTACTCTCTGTTTCCTGTTAGTTAGCCAATTTCTTATCCAAGTGCCTACTTTCCCTTTTATTCCATGACCTAGAATTTTGCTCACAAGTCTGTTGTGTGACACTGTATGAAATGCCTTTTGAAAATCCATATACACCACATTGACAGCATTTCCCTTATCAATCTTCTGTTATCCCCTCAAATACTCCAGCAAGTTAGTTAAACATAATTTTCCCTTAATGAATCCATGCTGGCTTAATTATCCTGCACTTGTTTAAATGGCTACTGATTTTATCCCAAACTATAATTTCCAGAGGTTTCCCTACCACTGAGTTTAAACTGACCGGTCTGTGGTTGCAAGCTGTACCCTTGCACCACTTTGAACAAGGGTGTAACATTCACAATTCTCCTGTCCTCTGGCACCTCCCCTGTGCCTAAGGAAGACTGGAAGATTATCACTAGTGCCTCTGCAATTTCCACCCTCACTTCACTCAGATGCATCTCATCCAGTTCTGGTACCTTATCTATTTTAAGTAAAGATAACCTTTCTAACACCTCCACCTTCTCAATTGTAAATTCTTCTAGTGTACCAGTTACCTCCTCTCTCACCTCGGCCTGGGTAGCATCTTCTTCCTTTGTAAAGATAGGTGTAAAGTACTTGTTCAACACCTCCGCTACTTCTCCAGCCTCCACATGCAGGTCTATTTTTTTGTCCCTGATATTGGTGCTACTCTTTCTTTTATCACCCTTTTATTATTTACATGCTTATAGAAGTCCTTGGGATTCCCTTTTATGTAAGCTGCTGACCACTTTTCATGCTCTCTCCTTGCTTTTCTTATTAGTTTATTCACTCCCCTCTGGTCCCTGAATATTCAGCCTGACAAGAACATAACAGTAGCTTTCTTCAGGAGGTCCCCAACAGCTCAGCTCTGAGACCAGACTGAGCTTTGATTTGTACCATTAAGCCCTTAAGCAGGTAACAGGCTACATCAGTTCTTTAAGAATTACCCTGATACCTAGAATAAGTGAGCCATTTCTAGTCTTCATAATTGCATGCTAATTCTTTGGGTCTCTATTTAATCATAGCTAAAATTCTAATCTAGGAACATAGGAATAGGAGTGAGCCACTTAGCCCTTTGAGCCAGTTCTGCCATTCAATGAGATCATCTGCAATCTAACTGCATATTCTCAATGTTCTCGCACTATATCATTGGTTGACAAAAATCTATCATTCTCAGTTTTAAAATTAATCATTGATCCCACATTAATTGTGCTTTGTGGAAGAGAGTTACAAACTTCTACCCCACTTTGCATGTAGAAGTGCTTCCTAATTTCATTCACGAAAGTCTGGCTCTAATTTTAGACTACACCATTAGTCATAACCTCCCAAACCAGTGGAAATAGCTTCCTTGTATCAACCCTGTCTGTTAGGACCACAGGAACATAGGAACCCCTTGAGCCATACAATGAGATCATGGCTGATCACTGTCCTAACCCACCTTTGCCCCATATCTCTTAATACATTTGGATAACAAAAATCTATCAATCTCAGATTTTAAATTTACAATTGATCTAGCATCAACCGCCATTCATGGAAGAGAGTTCCAAATTTCTACCATCTTTTGTATGTAGAAGTGGTTCCTATAATTTCTCACCTATAATAACTCACAAAAGATCGGGTTCCAATTTTAGACTACACCCTAGCCCTAGTTTCTCTCTATCTGTTCCCCTAGATATCTTGAACACTATGATCAAATCTCCCCTTAACCTTCTAAATTCCAGGGAATACAATCTGAATCAACAGAACTTTAGAAGATTATAGTTATCCCATCTGCATCTCACTTAGGAATGTACCTGGTCCTGGGGATCTGTCACTCTTTAGTGCTATTATTTTCTTCATTACTGTTATTTTGCTTATATTAATTTTGTTGAGTTCCTCCTACATTTGTTTTCTTGAGCTGTCTGGCATGCTGGCCTCTTCCTCTACTATTAATGCTGATACAAAGTAATCATTCAATTCCTTATCACTCACTTTTCCAGAACTGCTTCATCCAATTCAGGGTAGTGGGGAGTCAGAGCCTATCCTGACAGGTGATGGGTGCATCCAGAATGGGACACCAATCCATCACAAGGTACACATTCAAACAAACACAGAGGGACAATTTACTGTAGCCAATCCATCTAACCAGCAAATCTTTGAATGGTGGGAGGAAACCAGAGCACCTGGCAGAAACCCACACAGACAAGGGAGAACATCCAAACGCCACACAGACAGTGACTTGAGGTCAGGATTGAATCCAGGTCGCTGGAGCTGTAAGGCAGCAGCACTAACCACTGCACCACCCTTTATTTCCTTATTTTCATTGATAATATCACTATTATCAGTTTTCAAGGAACCTGCATTACTCCTGACCACCATCTTTTGTCTAATATAATTGTAGAATGTTTTTGTGTTAGTTTTGATATCCTTACAAGTTTCTTTTCATATTCCTTTTCTGGAGCTCTGATGATCTGTTTTTGTCACTTCTTGCTGCTCTTTGCAAGTTTGGAAAGGCTATGTCAGGATCTGTGCTTTTTTGTATTTTTGCATGTTTTTTTCTCTTAATTTTATGTTGTCTCTTACCTCTTTAGTCACCATAGCTGTTTTTTTGGGAGCAGGGAAAGCTCCTTGGGGCATTAGGGGCATAAATTAGTTCTGCATCATGTTAAATTCTCTTTTGAACGCCTCCCACAGATCTTCTGTTGTATCACCCATTATAGACATGTCCAGTTTACACAGGAATAGAGAAACCTAGGAACAGGAGTAGGCCATTCAGCCCATTAAGCCTGCTTCACCATTCAATAAGATCACGGCAGATCATCCACTTCTTTTTCCTTTCTCCCAAACTATCCCCATATCCCTTTTTGTCACTGATATTTAGAAATCAATCTCTGCTTTAATGAGTGAACTTCCACAGTCCTCTGGGACAAAGATCCACGACACTCTGAGTAAAAAAAAGCTCCTCATCTTGGTCCTAAGTGGCTTTCCCCTTATTTTAAAATTATATCCCCTGGTTCTAGACTCCCCATCCAGGGGAAACATTTTACCTGCATCAACCCTGTCTATCCCTTTAAGTATTTTGTAGGTTTTAATGAGATCACCTCCCATTTTTCGAAACTCTAGAGAATAAAAGCCCAGTCTCTCTAATCTCTCTTCATAGAACAGTCCCACCACCCCAGTCTGGTGAACAAGTCTGGTGAACCTTTGTTGCACTCCCGCTAAGGCAATAATGTCCTCCCTAAGGTAAGGGGACAAAAAACGCACACAGTACTCCAGATGCAGTCTAACCAAGGTTCTATACAATTGAAGCAGGACTTTGCTACTCCTGTATTTAAATCCTCTTGCGATAAAGGCTAACATTCTATTAGCCTTCCTAATTGCTTGATGCACCTGCATGTTAGTCTTCAGTGAATTACTGAAGAGGACACTCAGGTCACTTTGTACATCTACAGTTTTTAATCTCGTACCATTTAAGAAATACCCTACACATATGTTCCTCCTGCCAAAGTGGATAATTTCACATTTTTCGACATTACATTCCATCTGCCACGTTCTTGCTCACTCACTAAGTCTGTCCAAATCCTCTTGAAGCTGCTTTGTATCTTCTTCACAACACACACTCCCACATAGCTTTGTGTCATTCGCAAACTTGGAAATATTACACTTTGTCCCCACATCCAAATCATTTATATATATCATGAACAACTGGGGCCTGAGCATTGATCCTTGCCGTACACAACTAGTCACAGCTGCCAATGTGAGAATGACCCATTTATTTCTGCTCTCTGTTTTCTGCCTCTTAACGAATCCTTAATCTATGCCAATGTATTATCACCTACCCCGTGTACTTTAATTTTGTTAACCAACCAGGGGCAGGAGGTTTAGGGGGGATGTGGGGTAAAACCTTGTTACCCAGAGGGTGGTGACGGTCTGGAATGCACTGCCTGGGAGGGTGGTGGAGGCGGGTTGCCTCACATCCTTTAAAAAGTACCTGGATGAGCACTTGGCACGTCATAACATTCAAGGCTATGGGCCAAGTGCTGGTAAATGGAATTAGGTAGGTAGGTCAGGTGTTTCTCACGTGTCGGTGCAGACTCGATGGGCCGAAGGGCCTCTTCTGCACTGTGTGATTCTGTGTGATTCTGAACCCCCTGTGGAGTACTTTGTCAAAAGCTTTCTGAAAATCCAAGTATCCTACGTCCACTGACTCCCCTTTATCAATTATGCTAGTAACTTCCTCAAAAAACTCCAATAGGTTTGTCAAACATGATTTCCCATTCTTAAATTTATGTTGACTATGCCCAATCAGATCATTATTATCCAAGTCTCCATTTATCACATCCTTTATAACAGGTTCTAGCATTTTCCCTACTACTGATGCAAGGCTCTGTAATTCCCTGTTTTCTCTCTCCCTCCCTGCTTAAATAAATTCTTTGCTATCTTCCAATCTGCAAGAAGCATCCCAGAATCTATAGAATTTTGCAACATGATCACCAATGCATCCACTGCCTCTATAACTACCTCTTTCTGGGATGTAGAAAATCAGGTCCCGGGGACTTATCAACCTTCTGTCCCATTAATTTCTCCAACAAAACCTTCTTACTAATATTAATTTCCTTCAATTCCTCATTCTCCTTAGTCCCTTGGGTCTCTAATTCTGGGAGATTTATTGAATCTTCCTCAGTGAAGGCAGACACAAAGTAATCATTCAGCTCACCTGCCATTTTTATATTCCACATTATAAATTCTCCTGACTCTGTTTGTAATGGACCTACATTTGTCCTAGTCAAATGTTTCCTTTTTACATACCTGAAGATTTACAATCTGTTTTTATGTTTTTTGGCTAGTTTATATTCATATTCTATTCTCCCTTTCTTTATCAGTTTCTTGGTCCTCCTTTGCTGTAATCTAAAAGCCTCCCAATCCTCAGGTTTACTACTATTTATGGCAAC
The DNA here is from genome assembly GCF_017639515.1 of Carcharodon carcharias. NCBI lineage: Eukaryota > Metazoa > Chordata > Chondrichthyes > Lamniformes > Lamnidae > Carcharodon > Carcharodon carcharias. Next base: position 109,542,354 of record NC_054477.1, read on the forward strand.
TTTATGAGCCTTTTCTTTTAATCTTATACAATCCTTAACTTCCTCTGTTAGCCACAGACAATTTCTCCTTGGACAGTTTCTCTCTCATAGAAGTGAAATCAGCTTTACTTCTATCCGAATGTTCTGCAGCTGTTTTGCATTTCTCTCTTTCAAGTACTCCATTAAATGTATTGTATTCTGATCATTATTACATAAATGTTCACATACCCGTTAACTAAATCTGGCTCATTGTTCATTACTAAATCGAATATGGCTTGTCCCTTTGTCAGTTTGAGAACATACTGTTGCAAAACATTATCCCTTAAGAATAAGGAGGATGTTTATACTAAATGATAAAACTTCAATGTAGCAACAGAGACATTTAGGGCTTAATTTTACAGGGTGTAGGGCATGTGGCTCACCCCCACCCTCCACCCCCTCAAGTTAGAAAAGTCAGTGCCAAACCGACCGACTTTAAAAAGGCTGCCCTGCAGCAATAACAAGCTTCAGCCCCCAGGTGGACAGAAGTCCCGCCATCGAAAGATGCCGGCAGCATTGCAGTCCCAGTGGCACCAGAAGAGAGTATTGAGTGCTGCGTGGACTGCAAGGAGGCCCATGAAGTGCCATGGGCACCAGACAGGGTGAGTCCAGGGTTTCTTGGGCTGGGAGGAATCGGGCACCCTAGGGAGTGGGTGAGGCGGGTGGGGATATTAGTTTTGGAAGCAGGCATGGACATGCAAAAGGGGAGGGGGCATGATCTTAGAGGGGTGCCCCGATGTGCACATGGTGCCTCTGAAGTAGGTACCCTCCCTTCCTTCCCATCCTTTCATCAACTTTGGTAAAAAAAAAATGGCCATCTCAATCTTGCCCACCTTCCACCGCCCAGCGTATTATTGCAGTGGAATCGGATTGCCCCTTAATTGCCACTTAACTGGGAAGTTAATGGTCTCAAAAGGTCAAAGGGCAGGTGGGCTAATGGGCACTTAACCACCCATATTATGGGGACTAGGTTTGGGGTGAGCAGCAAGGTGGTGGGCTACCCACCCCTCAGATTTTACATGCCACTGCCACCCCGTTGAATACAGGCCCAGCAGGGGTCTGTAAAATTCAGCCCTCAGGGGTTTGAATACGCAAATCTTTAAAAATAAGAGGACATATTGACAAAGCTGTAAATATAGCATATGGAAATGAAACATTAGAACTGGAGGTAAAGATTACAAGAGTAAATTTGTAATGCTAAGCCTATGCTAATTTTGGGTCTGATTTTCATTCCCTCCCAAACACAATACAAACAGCAAGGTAGTCTTTACCAACCCATTCTCCGACAACATCTGGCTCTCCACTATTTTAGTTTTGGCTTTAAAATGGGCAGCCCACATGCCTGCCAGAAACAGCAGGAACCTCATTAGGCCGGGCAAATTGGGCTCCTATGACTTTGGCAGGATTCTGATGCAGTTTTGAAGTACCATCACGCACTGCATCAATTAGTGCTTGGTGTTGATTGGCCCTGTTCTGAAAATAATCCTGCAGGCCGCTCTGAAAGTGTTTAAAAACAGGTTTGCAAAGTGCTGTTGGGCTTAGGAGGAATTTTAATTCTGGTCAGGCTTCAGGCCTCATCGTCAGGCTCATGGTGGGCTCACTTCTCCTTCCAGTCAACTAAGGCTTGGCCTAAATAGCCAAGTGGTTATGGTACTGGGTTTGTAACCCCAAGATCAAGAGTTCAAATCTCACAATGGCAAAACTATCAAGAGTTCAAATCTCACAATGGACTCGAAAGAGTATCAAGAGTTCATATCTCACAATGGCAAACTATGAAACAATGTAACTTCATCTGAAACAGAAGGAAACGTGTTTGTACTCGAAAGAGTTACAAGAGCTCACAGTCATATCAAACAGAAGACATTCCAGTCAACTAATGGAATTGGTTACATGGAAATCCAATTCATTGTGAAATGAAAGGAGGAGGGAAGGAATTATGGACTTCATGATGTCTCAATGCAATTTACAGCCAATGAATAACGTATTTAGTGGTCACATTGTTAGAATGTGGGAAAGGCAACAGTGAATTTATGCACAGCAAGATCCTATTGTTGGGTTCCTATGAAATGAAACCCCACATTATGTTGCTATTTTTTTTAAAAACTGGACTTTTTCTGCTGGACAAAGAAAATTAAGATGGCTGCTACAAGTCACCTGATCACATGGTTGGCCCTCTGTCTGGGAGCTATCCCCAGCAGTTTCAAGAACAAAATAATTATTTTTTCAGCTTCTGGAATTTCATACTTCATTGTACAAACCCTTGTAATCAACAAAAACAGAGGAAGTGCAGACAAACTGGCTCCCCTATCCTGAACTATCACAAATGAGGGAGACTGAAACTCATTATACTGGAAGAGATGCTATTAACCACATCATCTCCCTCCTAAGGAGAAACAATGGAATTCTGGTCAGGAGCATAGATACTGATTGTTAAATTGCAATTAACCATTAATAGGCCATACCAAATGACCCAAGTCTCTGGCCTTTTGGACAGTTTTGACATTGCAGCTTTGGGCCTCAGATAGTCTGCTGTTTTAACATCAAACTGGTGAGCCAAGAAGCAGGATCCTCCAAGCTCAACAACAACTTGCCCAATTAGCTTGGATTGGCTAGAAGATTTTGTACCATCACCTACAGAACATACTCAATCTCTGCATACTGACTCCATCTTGTGAGATCAGCACTAACTGAAAAGTGAATACTACAACTCCTCAACAAAGTTGAACGCCTACATGAAAGAATTCCTCATTGGACTCTGGAACTCATGCGAACTAACATTCATTTTCTGTGGTCTTTGTACTGTAAAACTTCTTTCTTCTATCACCGCACCACCCCCCCCCCCCCCCCACCCCCCCAACCACCCCCCAAACCACCCCCCCACACCCCACCCATCCCCCCCCCCCCCAAACCGCCCCCCCACCACCACCCCTGATTTTACTATGTGTGCGCGTGCGTGCTTATAGGGGGAAGTGGTGAACAGGGTTTTGAATGAGTAAAATAAACTAACCTTCTGAGTTAATCCTAATTTGAGTTTGCTGTGGATTATTAGTAAAATTGGATCATAAAAACTGAGGCATTGGGAAAACACACCACTGTCTACTATTTTAAAAATAATTCAAAACACTTTCTGCTTACGGACAAGTGGAAAGAGGAAATCAGCACAGTTTGACTGTTTCTCTCCTGTCCATAACCAAAGCGGTCACATTGTTACAATGTGGGAAATGCAGCAGTGAACTTATGCACAGCAAGATCCCACAAACAGCAAATAAATATATGAGCAGGTGATGTATTCAAATAATGTTTGCTGAGAGGATTTATATTGGCCAGGATCTTCGGAGATCCCCTTGCTCCTTCTCAAAATAATGTGGGGCTTCATTTCGACATCTGTTCAGAAAGATGGCACCTTGGACAGTGCAGCACCCCTTCAAGTGTTGCAACTGAAGTGTCTGCCTATATTACGTGCTCATGAACGTACAACCTCTGACTCAGAGTGTGCTGCCACCAGACTAAACCTGACAACTCCTACTGTCCACCTACACAATAGGCCCAACTGATAATGCCTCAGATTGGCACACCCCGCACCAGCCTCTTCTGTTGTCCTGCACAGCAGCTAGGCAATTTTCTGCCCTTCCTATCTGGCAAGCTGTCTTGGAGCACTGGTTTAGCATTCAGGGTTTTCCGGCTGCTCATAACTGACCTTACACTTTTAAAATGCTCTTTCTCACAGCAATAGTAACAGGTAAACAGCAGGCACATTCTGCCTGCTGATGATAGCTGTTTATATCAAATAAAATATCAGTCCCAACAGTCCACATACACCCAGAGAGCACCTCCAGCTCTAAAATGACCTCACTCAAAAGCAAATATTGCACATCAACCTGAACATGGAAGTCACAGCACTCACCACACTCGTACAGGGCAAACACTGGGCCTTAAAGCGCAGAACACTGGGTCTGAAACAATATTGAACAATACTGGGTCTTAATAGATAACACTGGTTCTAAAATACAGGGAAACACAGAGTCTAAAATAATATAAAGTAACACTAGGTATTAAGTAATACAAAGTAACACTGAGTTTAAAAATAATAGCGCAACACAGGGTCTAAAATAATTGAGTAACCCAGGATCTAAAGTAATACGAAGTAATCCTAGGTATTAAATAATATTAAGTAACACTGGGTCTAAAATAATAACCCTCAGGCTTCTGGAGTCTGAATTTGTCAATATACTGATCCAGACACCTATCCAGCAGATCGCCAGAAGGGAGAGAGGCCTGTGGACCAAATTAAAGGTATCATCATAAATCAAGCGAGCTGCACGATCCAGTCTTGCGCTCCGACAAACTCACCCAAGGCCCAACTCACCAAGGCTCAACCGTCGCTTTGGGAAAAGGACGGTTACATGAGCTCAGTTGGCTAAAACGGGCTGGCATCGTGTTTTGTGCAGCCAGAAACACCCTTGTTTCGTAAAAGCTTTTAGTTCTTTTTGAGAATCACTGTTCAGGATGTTCGAGATCAAGAAAAGCAAGTAAATCAATTTAGGACTTCGGTTCTGGAAATAAGCGCGGGAATCTCATTTTGATAAGGCTGTGTTTATCTGCCACAACACTAGGGGGAGCATTTTCTGCACACGCGCAGATGCAATGTCAGAGCCGGTGACTGTTTAAAGTGAGAGATACTTTTAGATGCAGCTCTGTTTTCGGTCACTGATATATGCATTTTGTTGCAAGCTGGTTACTAATAGCTGTCTCCTTTACAGTAAAGTCAGAAATGGGAAAAAAATGCAGCTATTCATAGGACAACCATTTTAACAGTCAGGTTCTTGTCATGATAAAAATAATGATTGGAATGTTTTTAATAGTTTATTTAAACATTACTTCAGCTTGAAATTTTGTCAACATCAGATTTTTAGGCAATTGTGAGTTGCCACACAGAAATGTATCCAGTGAATTGCTGGAGACAATAGTTTACCTTTAGTGGAAGAACTTGAATGTGTATTTCCTTAGTAACTGTACATTCTATTAATATATTTTACTTCAGTGTTCAAAATTTGACTGATTATTATAGACTTTATTTTGGAGCTTTGTTTATGGTGCAGAGTTTCATTTAAGATACTTTTTTTTCAAATAGTTATTCAAATTATGAATACAAGATGGCTGAGAATGACAGATTTTGCTTCCCAGCAACCAATTCATTTGGGTGAGAGCTAGTCTTGGAAACCAAAGCTATATGCTCTTAACTGTGGAGTTCCACTATCGATAAAAATCAATAAAGAAATATTTTGAATAAAATATTTAAGAAGGAAAAATCAAGAGCTAAAATAGGGCTCCAAACCATGATTCTGGGACTAGGAGTCTACCAATAACTGAGCTAGCCAGGCTGTGCAGGAGTTCCCTTGTTTAATTGTTTAACTTGTTCCAATAAATCAAAAGAAAAATATAATTAAATGGTTAGAGTTACATCGTTAAACTGGCCTGGGAGCTAAAGGACATCCATCTACCATCTGGGTGGGAGAATCTGTGCATGCGCTGGTGGTTGCAGTATGGGCCGAGTGCACATACACAACTGTTCCTGATGCCTTTCTGGTCAGCTGAGGAGTTATTGTGTTTTGATTTTTTTTTTGCAAAAATATACTTTATTCATAAATCTTCAACAACATTTCAAACCATTTCAAAATCACCATCACAAAAATACAATCAGGTTCAACTTTTACAACATGAATCACAAGATGTATCCGTACAAACAATGAATATTACAATCATTGGCAGACATTCACTTTGAGCTGTACATCCCGAGGGGCTCTTTACAGTTCCCAGCCCCTTGGTGCACTGTGGCAGAAAGGTCTTAGGCAGAAACCCTTCCCCATTGCGCCTTTGCGGCGGCTGCCTCAAGCTTTAGTGCATCCCTCAGCACGTAGTCCTGGACCTTGGAACGTACAGTCTGCAACACTCGGTCAGGGACAACTCTTTGCGCTGGAAGACCAACAAGTTACGGGCAGACCAAAGAGCGTCTTTCACCAAGTTGATGACCCTCCAGCTGCAGTTGATGTTTGCCTCGGTGTGCGTCCCTGGGAACAGCCCATAGAGCACAGAGTCCTATGTCACAGAACTGCAAGAACGAACCTCGACAGAAACCACTGCATCTCTCTCCAGACCTTCTTTGCAAAGGCACAATCTACAAGGAGGTGAACAACAGTCTCTTCCCCACCACAGCCACCTCGAGGGCAACGTGCAGAGGGGGTGAGGCTCCTGGCGTGTAGGAAGGATCTGACAGGGAGGGCTTTTCTCACCACCAGCCAAGCTACATCTTGGTGCCTGTTGGAAAGTTCTGGCGATGAGGCATTCTGCCAAATGACTTTGTCAGTCTGCTCGGAGAACCATCCCACCGTGTCCACCCTCTCCTTTTCCCTTAGGACCTCTAAGACGTTACGTGCCAACCACTGCCTGATGGATTTGTGGTCAAAGGTGTTTCTCTGCATAAATTTTTCCACGAGGGACAGGTGGTATGGCACGGTCCAACTACTTGGAGCGTTCCGCGGCAGCGTGGCCAGACCCATCCTTCGCAACACTGGGGACAGGTAGAACCTCAGCATGTAGTGACACTTAGTGTTTGCATACTGAGAGTCTACGCACTGCTTGATGCAGCCACACACAAAGGTGGCCATCAGTATGAGGGCGATGTTGGGCACGTTTTTTCCCCCTTTACCTAGAGACTTGTACATCGTGTCCCTGTGGACACGATCCATTTTCGACCTCCAGATAAAGCGGAAGATGGCTCGGGTGATCGCCACCACGCAGGAGTGTGGAATGGGCCAGACCTGCGCCACGTACAGCAACAGCGAGAGTGCCTCACACCTGATGACCAGGTTCTTATCTGCAATGGAGAGGGAGCGTCGCTCCCACATGCCCAGTTTCCTTTTCACCATAGACACTCGCTCCTTCCAGTTTCTAATGCGTGCCCTGGTCCCTCCGAACCATATCCCCAGCACCTTCAGGCCGTCAGCCCTGACGGTGAAGGGGACAAAGGATCGGTCAGCCCAGTTCCCAATGAACATGGCCTCGCTCTTCCCACAATTTACTTTGGCTCCCGAGGCCAGTTCGAACTGGTCGCAGATGCGGATCAGTCTGCGCACCGACAGGGGATCCGAGCAGAAGACGGCGACATCGTCCATGTACAGGGAGGCTTTGATCTAAGTGCCTCCACTGCCTGGGATCGTCACTCCTCTTATGCCCGGATCCTTCCTGATGGACTCAGCAAAGGGTTTTATGCAACACACAAACAGGACAGGCGAGAGAGGGCAGCCCTGCCTGAATCCAGATTTAATCGGAAAGCTATCTGATTCCCACCCATTGATTGAGACTGCATTACTGATGTTAGTGTAGAGCAGTTGGATCCAATTGCAAATTCCCTCCCCAAACCCCATTTTGGAGAGCACATCCACCATGTAGGTGTGCGATATTCTGTCAAAGGCCTTCTCCTGATCCAGGCTGATGAGGCAGGTGTCCACACCCCTGTACTGTACATAGGCAATCGTATCCCTGAGCAGCAGGAGGCTGTCAGAGATCTTTCTGCCAGGCACAGTGCAGGTCTGGTCAGGGTGGATCACCAATTCCAGAACAGATTTGACCCGATTGGCAGTGACCTTGGACAGAATCTTATAATCCACATTCAACAGTGAAATGGGTCGCCAATTTCTAATTTCCTCCCTTTCCCCCTTGTGCTTGTAGATGAGGGTGATAATGCCTTTCCTCATGGATTCTGACATACTGCCGGCCAGGAGCATACTCTCATACACTTCTAGCAGGTCCAGGCCGATCCAGTCCCACAGAGCCGAATACAACTCCGCCGGCAAGCCGTCGCTTCCGGAAGTTTTACTCTTCTCGAAGGACTCAAGGGCCTTAGTCAGTTTGTCAGGAGTTAGTGGTTTGTCCAGGCTCTCCCGTGTACTGCAGTTATTGTGTTTTGATAAGAAACTGAGCCCTGCGTTCACATCATGCGCAGTCTAGGGTCGCCTAAGGAAAAAGAGACACTGACCAACTTTCAGGCACCTACAGATTGGGTGCTGGCCTCTGCACTGTTAAATTGGTTATCATTGCTCCTATTGTTGTGCATAAAATGGGTGTGATGACATTAAATTTAGATCCTATTAGCTTTAAAATAGGTGTGCCTATATAGTAAACTGTGGTACTAGTTCTAAAATAATAACACACATACAGCAAACAAAGTTGCAGTTGTTACTTAGACATCCTGTGATAAATGTTAAGTATCATTGAATACTTTTGGTTTGGATGCCAAGTCTTTAAATCTACTTCCACATGTGAAAATTAACATTTGGATAAGCCTATGCCAATATAATGTGACAGGTATTTTTACTTACAGGCTGGAGAAAAGAATAATCCAGATTTAAGCATGCTGCCCATCCTATTTGAATGTGAATGTATTTTGAATACTCTGATGTTCAAATCAGAAAATCCCAGCAACTCTCCTCCGAGAAATAATTAGAGCGTGTTTAGATCAGATCATAAGCGAGAAGCAGAACTGGTGCTCAAGTATCCAATACGACTTTGCCTACCAAAATGTTACCAAAAATAAGATGCTAAAAGAGGTCCTTTGACCAAACACACCTAGATTCTAAGAGATCTGGATATTGAGATCTGTGGGGTTTTTTGCCTCCCATTAAAAGCTTTCAGTGGAGTTGCTGAAAGTCTGTTAAATCAAGCATACACTCAAATTAATCAAAAAGAGTTAGTACCCACGTCTGTACCAGAAAAAGAGAAAACTTCAGTAACTGTGGAGTAGTGGTAATATTACTGGATTAGTAATCCAGAGGCTCAGGTCAATGCTTTGGGATTGTGGGTTCAAATCCCACAATGGCAGTTGGTGGGATTTAAATTCAAATAATAAATCTGGAATTGTAAACCTAACTTCTTTAATCATGACACGGTCATCAATTGTTATAAAACCTCATTTGATTCAGTAATGCCCTTTAAGGAAGGATATCTGCCATTCTTTACCTGACCTAGTCTACATATGACTCCAGATCCATAGCAATGTGGTTTACTCTTAACTGCCTGCTGAAATGGCCTAGTAAGCCATTCAGTTCAAAGGCAATTAGCTGGCCTTGCTGGTGATGCCCACATCCCACAAAATAATATATAAAAAAACAGGATGGCAGCAACGAGAAAAGGCAGCTACAAAGAAGGATTAAATTGCATAAAGTTTCTACATTAAAGCTTTTCAAAGTTAAAACAGAGTTTGTGTGAAAATTGTGAGGAAATGAACCAATTCAAATCCTCTGAGAGAGAGATTATTAGTTGGAGAAAATACAAGAAACAGTTCTGATGAATTAAATCCCACAATAGTAAAAAATGTTCCAAATAAAACTGCATAATTTAAACGCTATTTACAAAGAATTAGATTATTTCTGATAGATGTGATCATTGTTCGGATTTGTTTTTCCTTAAAGGATGTAGTTGGGAAGACATCTATGCTATGGTAAGTAAATAAAGCCGTTATATGACGCATGTGTAAATGTTGAACTTGTAACAAATGAATTTCTTCAAATTTTAAACTTAAAACCAGGTATGATACAATGCGTTCTATTCTGTTTATTAATTCCCAGGAGTCAGGTGTGCTTTATTGCCCTTTTGATGCATTTCAGAGGGCAGTTAAGAGTCGACCACATTGATGTGGAACTCCAGTCACTTAAGGATAAAAATGTTCACGCCAAGTAAAGGACATTAATGAACCAATTCGGTTTTTGCAATTAAATAATACATTGCTCTGAAAACTCCTTACCACTGTGGGATCTTAATTAGCCAAAATTGTTCTTTGTATTTTCTCCGGCTCTTATTTTCTCTTTCAGGGGATCTTAGTTGATCAGTGTCTTCTCAAAGATTTTCCAACAGACTCTGCTTTTACCCAATTGTGATCATTTTCACTGGTAGCAACACTTTCTTTCCAGATTGTTTTTATAAACCAGATTCAGGTTCTCAAATTGCTATGGTAATATTCAGAAATCACAATCTCCAAATTATTAGTCCGGTTCTCACTAGTCCAGTAACATACCCACGACACCACCACACCATTATGGAAGACTGGGGTGAGATGTTAAGGAGAAACACGATAACTTGGTTATTAAAAGCAATTACCAGACTGGGTTTGCTGTTGTATTTTCCAGGCACTTTACCAAAAGCTTTGTCCGACCTCATGGCAAGATAGACAATGGCAAAGTTGGGACTTGTCCGTGAGAGGTGAGAAAATCTATAGTAAAAAGGGTAGAAAAGAGCCTAAACACAACACACCTAACCAAAGCAACATTGGCTATAAATCGTATTCATATATCCAACTGGAGTGACACAAATACCAAAATAATAGCTCTCATACACCCTACCAGATCCTTAACTTTAGAATGATCAAACTCGCCCGCCCAAAAACAGCAGCATTGCTTTAGAAATAATAGCTATCATAAACACAAACAGCAACATCAGCTCCACAATTGCAGCATTTTTTCACACAAAACAGACCAACGTCACTTCTGAAATTATAGCACCGATACATCTGATGGATTTGAATGCATTCACATTTACTAATTGAAACAAAGTTGTGTCAAGTCCAAATAATAGGACAATCACCCAGAAAAAGCAGCATTGACAATAAGCTAATTGAATTCAAGACAACCAAAGAAAGCAATGCTGGTTATAAAACAATCATACTCATACTTCCAGAGTAACATCAACCTTTGAATAATTTTGCCGCAGTAGAACAATAGCTGTGGATAAATAACAACACCTCTACCCTCAAAGAGAGCATGAACTTAATTTGAATTTGAGTGAACCTCAGAGTTGTTGATGCATCTCATTGGGAGTTGCCACTTTGCAGTAGGGGTTGTCAAGTTGCTGCAAGCTTCAACCGATAGGAGCAGCTTCAAGAGTCAATCATTAACAAAAGGCATTATGCTTCAAATTAGGATGGAGTTTCTGCTTGGTTGCATTGAGTTTTCCAGAAATTCCATTTTAAAACAGCGTCCAATTGTTCTGGCTCATGCAAGATTTTATATTTGGCAATTTTCGATTCAGTTTGATTGTAGGCTTACTGTGGAAAACTAGTGAAAGTTTGAACACCACTTGCAGCAGGATTGATGTTTATGGTCAAAGCGGAAACTCTGCCTCAAGATGTTTATTTTGTTGGAAAGTCTCAGGTAGATCAACTGCAGGACACGGAGCCCCAGGTTCTCAATGGCAGCAATGCAACTGCTGCTAGTCCAACTGAGGTAGAGGAGGGACCCTCTGTTTGTGACCGAGTGAAAATGATCCCCAAAGGACTGTGCTCGGTCCACTGGAAGGAGGTGGTGAAAGCATTAAGTTCTCGCTGAAGTTGTAGTTAAGTTCCTGAAAAGTGCAACTTTAAGTGAAACAATGTTAAGCAAATTAGATTTTCCCATTCAAAGCAATATAAAAACTGTTGTTCTGCTCTTTGAGATAGTTCACCTCAAAAATAAATATTAAAAAACACTTTGTAAGGTGAAATACTGTCATTGCTAAATTCAACATTTGTAAATGAAATAATTTAAATTAAAATAAGCATTAAAATATAAAAGAAATATGCCAACTCTTTCTACTGTCACAAAACAATCATATTTTTCATAATATTATTGTAGGTTTACAGGTGTGAGCGTGGGTGGTTCTGTCTGTATGACTGACTTAATTAGACTAGATAAGCTTAGACTAAAGATTGAAATTATCAAAAATGTTAGGTGTAAAACAGACTTTTGAAATGGAGACGGATAAGCAAGGATGAGAGTTCCACAGATAGGGTGTGAATGAAAAAAAAACAAAAACAGAATTACCTGGAAAAACTCAGCAGGTCTGGCAGCATCGGCAGAGAAGAAAAGAGTTGACGTTTCGAGTCCTCATGACCCTTCGACAGAACTTGAGTTCGAGTCCAGGAAAGAGCTGAAATATAAGCTGGTTTAAGGTGTGTGTGTTGGGGGCGGAGAGATAGAGAGACAGAGAGGTGGAGGCGGCGGGGGTGGGGTGTGTGTGGTTGTAGGGACAAACAAGCAGTGATAGAAGCAGATCATCAAAAGATGTCAACGACAATAGTACAATAGAACACATAGGTGTTTAAGTTAAAGTTGGTGATATTATCTAAACGAATGTGCTAATTAAGAATGGATGGTAGGGCACTCAAGGTATAGCTCTAGTGGGGTTTTTTTTTATAATGGAAATAGGTGGGAAAAGGAAAATCTTTATAATTTATTGGAAAAAAAAGGAAGGGGGAAACAGGGGGTGGGGATGGGGGAGGGAGCTCACGACCTAAAGTTGTTGAATTCAATATTCAGTCCGGAAGGCTGTAAAGTCCCTAGTCGGAAGATGAGGTGTTGTTCCTCCAGTTTGCGTTGGGCTTCACTGGAACAATGCAGCAAGCCAAGGACAGACATGTGGGCAAGAGAGCAGGGTGGAGTGTTAAAATGGCAAGCGACAGGGAGGTTTGGGTCATTCTTGCGGAGAGACCGCAGGTGTTCTGCAAAGCGGTCGCCCAGTTTACGTTTGGTCTCTCCAATGTAGAGGAGACCACATTGGGAGCAACGAATGCAGTAGACTAAGTTGGGGGAAATGCAAGTGAAATGCTGCTTCACTTGAAAGGAGTGTTTGGGTCCTTGGACGGTGAGGAGAGAGGAAGTGAAGGGGCAGGTGTTGCATCTTTTGCGTGGGCATGGGGTTGTGCCATAGGAGGGGGTTGAGGAGTAGGGGGTGATGGAGGAGTGGACCAGGGTGTCCCGGAGGGAGCAATCCCTACGGAATGCCAATAAGGGGGGTGAAGGGAAGATGTGTTTGGTGGTGGCATCATGCTGGAGTTGGCGGAAATGGCGGAGGATGATCCTTTGAATGCGGAGGCTGGTGGGGTGATAAGTGAGGACAAGGGGGACCCTATCATGTTTCTGGGAGGGAGGAGAAGGCGTGAGGGCGGATGCGCGGGAGATGGGCCGGACACGGTTGAGGGCCCTGTCAACGACCGTGGGTGGAAGACCTCGGTTAAGGAAGAAGGAGGACATGTCAGAGGAACTGTTTTTGAATGTAGCATCATCGGAACAGATGCGACGGAGGCGAAGGAACTGAGAGAATGGGATGGGAAGTTTGCTTTTTTGGTAATTGATTGTTTGATTTTCAAAGGGATGGTATAATGTTTACAACTAAGAAGATAAGAGAGGCAAAGCAATACGTTTATTTTTCCCAAAAGTGCTGATCATAATGACGACATGAAAGATTGTTGTATTATGGGAAGAGTAAATTTCCAAAGGCATGTAGAACAATGAGATTTTATACATCAAAGAGAGAAAAACATATATAAAGAAGGATGGAAGACTATGTGGGGTGGCCGTGTAAAATCTTGAAAGGTACACCGTATGAAACAGGCTTGGAAAAAGCCTCTAGCCACTTGGGAAGAAGAAGTGTTGCTCCAGTAACCAAAGATGTGTTAAAAAGCCTTTGGAATTCTAGTATCATGTGGATGTTATGATAACCTTGCTGGATTACCTATGTAAATTTAAAATCTATTTTAGGTTGTTGCCTTAAAGGCAGGTGTGTATTTGGGAGTCAGGTTAATTAGGGATTTGGGAATTTTTTATAATATCAAGTGACTGCAATCTTATATATGTGTTTGAATTCTTTTCTTTCATTAATAAATATTTTAATTTAATTTTTAAAATCACTAAAGGTGTCAGGGGACTCATTAATTTTGAACGCAGTGCACCAATCTTCTCATAATAAATACAAATTGCAAAACCATTGTGATAGTGTGGCCAAGTTTCCCTTGTGGATTTGGTCCATCTGATACATACCACCTGCCACATCATAACAAAACAGGAGGCTTTTCATGGGGTTTTAAAAATTCCTTGATTAACCTCGATTGGTGAATCTTAAGGCTATGAGTACAAGAGGAGCATTGAACTCAGGAGTTGGTATGAAGGATTTTAAAGTGGTGAGACTGAAAATATGGCTTTAAGCATTGCTAAGACTTTCCAGAGAGTAGAAGATATAACCCTGATTGGTTTACAAAAATAAGCTAAGGTTAAGTTAACAGAATTGGTGGATAAGTTGCAGTTAGGCTTAGTCATTAGGGCAAAGAAAGCAGACATAATTGAAGTAATTGTGCAACATTTGAAATTGGAAGGGTAAGTTCTGGTATGATAGCCAAGTGGTTATGGTACTGGGCTTGTAACCCCAAGATCAAGAGTTCAAATCTCCCAATAGCAAAACTATGAAATGGAAGAGACATTGAACAACTATTTGCTTGGCCTAAATAGCCAAGTGGTTATGGTACTGGGTTTGTAACCCCAAGATCAAGAGTTCAAATCTCACAATGGCAAACTATGAAACATGTAACTTCATCTGAAACAGATGGAAACAGGTTTGTACTCGAAAGAGTATCATTGACACCTTCCATTGCTTCAGGCTTGGCCTAAATAGCCAAGTGGTTATGGTACTGGGTTTGTAACCCCAAGATCAAGAGTTCAAATCTCACAATGGCAAACTATGGAACAATGTGACTTCATCTGAAACAGATGGAAACAGGTTTGTACTCGAAAGAGTATCAAGAGTTCAAATCTCACAATGGCAAACTATGAAAAAATGTAACTTCATCTGAAACAGATGGAAACGGGTTTGTACTCAAAAGAGTTACGCCTCTGGATTACTTGTGCAATGACATTAGCAAAACCCCACTGCCTCCCCCAGCCAGCACAGAATGCTCGATAATAAATCAAGAGTTCATCTTCTTAACGATCTCGTGGAGACAATTGTGGATTCAGTTGGTTTCCTGATACTGAGGAGAGAAGGTGTGTGGTGTTGGTGTTGCTGCTCCTCAGTGTTTCAACTGTTTCTGCTGCTGCCTTTGGGGTTGTTGCTTCTGCTGTGTGCTGCTGCTGCCCCTGCACTTGAGGGTGTTTGCTGCTGCTGCTGGACCTGCCCGTGTGGAGCAAAAGGAGAGAGAGGGAGGCCAGGAGGCCAGGACTGTGTCTGAAAACAACATCCTAGGTGGGTGTCCAACATTATTGTTTGTGTAAGGTGGGGGCAATAAAGGACTGTGTTTTGTAGGGGGAGGAAAGAAGACTGCAGGAAGGTTTGGGGAAGGAAGAGAGGGGGGTGTGTGGTTAAAACCACCATTCTGCTACCCCCCCCGCCCCACCCAGCCCTTTCCCAGTAAGGCCAGCGGTGGCTGGTGAAGACATCGCCTCCCCCTGCAAGAAGATCATCACACCCCACCCAACATCCACCTTTCACTGGAGACACCCACCTGGACTCTTCCCTTTTCCCTCCTGTGCCTCCCTGTCCTTCACTCCTCTCCCTCCTCTCCTCTCCTGTACAAAAGGGGGAGGTTATTACTACCTCCCTCCCTAGGGAGGAACATTGTATATTTAATAAAAAAAAAAATATATATATTAAAAAATATATATAATTTAAAAAAAAAAAATGGCCAATCCTTCCCAGGGTGGGCGTGGCTCTGGCCTTAAAGCCAGTTCAACATCTCCTGTGGCCGGGCCCTCGAGGGCTAATGTGGAGGCGGCTTTGTCACCGGTGGCAGGGCCTACAAAAAAGACTTATGCGGGGGTGGTTGCTTCTGCAGCTCCTGCTGCTCCCGCTGCCCTGTCGCCATTCCGTCTCCTCACCAGGGCCCTCGGGGTAAAATGCTACGCTCACCCTGAGATGACTATTGAGGCCTGCGTTAAGGCTATGGCTGGGGTTGTCGGCCCCTCAGCCATTGTCGCGGCCTCAAAGATGTATGGGAGGGCCATCTTTTTCTTGAGGTCCGAGCGGGCGGTGCGACTCGCCCTGCAGAAGGGGCTCACTGTGGGCGGGACTTTTCTGGCGGTGGATCCCCTTGAGGCCACCGCCCAGAAGATTGTTATTTCAAATGTCCCGCCCTTTATACCATGTGGGCTCCTCCTCCCCCACCTTAATAAGCTGGGGGAGGTCAGGTCGGGGGTTGCACCAGTCCCGCTCGGCCTCAAAGACTCGGCCCTCCGCCACGTGTACTCCTTCCGGCGCCAAGTTTTCGTCCGCTTGGCCCAGGAGGAGTGCCTGGAGGGGGCCTTCTCAGTTAATTTTGAGGGGACCGCCTATCGGGTCTTCTGGACCGCGGAGGGTGTGCGGTGCCATGCCTGTAAGGAGGTGGGGCACGTAAGAAAGAACTGCCCCGCCTCCAAGGCCACGAGCCCCACCCAAGCGGCCGCGGCTGGCACCGCCCCTCCTCCCCCCGCCACCACTCCATCTCCCTCCCCGCAAGGGGAAGCGACCCCGGCAGCAGCTGCCATCTCGGCTGCCGGTGAGGCGGGGGGAGAGCCCCCGCGCCGTAAGAAGGCGCGGAGGAAGACCCGAAACTTGGAGGCGGCCCCTGAAACGCCCCAAACCCCCCAAACACCTGCAAGCACCGGCTCGGGGGAAAAGACAACATCCGGCCCCGGCGTCGTGTCCGCGTGTGCTCCCGGGCCCGTGGGTGCTAAGGCGCCGAGTGCTGGGCCCGGCGTCGTCCCTGCGCGTGCTCCCGGGGCCGGCGGGGAAGGGACGCGGGACCCCGAGCCGGGGTATCTAACACCCAAAACCCAGAGGGTGGAGTGTCCGGGAGGGCTGGACAAGGAGGAGGGGGCCTCGGAAATGGAGGTTTCCCTAGCCCCCAGCCTGACCCGGAAGAGACGTCACGCTTCGGAGGAGGAGGTGGGTGATGCCCAAACTGAAGAAGTTGGGTGTGTCCCTTCCCCCGATGAAGAGGTGGTGGCGTCTCCACCAAGTAAAATCTCGCCCTGTCCTCTGGGGGAACTCAAAACCCCTGCACCGACTCCCACCACTATTACCCCTGTCAACCTGCTGCAGTCCCCTGAACAGGGCCCCTCGGGGGTCACTGAAGGCACCTCCCTTGAGGTGGTGCCCGACTCAGAGACCCTCGATACCCCCGAGGTACCTTCTGGCTCATCGGGGGACTGTAACTTGCAAAATTTAAAAAATGTCAACGGGTCATTGGGTGGCGGCGAAAAGGAAGGCCTTCCCGCTCCCTCCCAAACCTTAGCACCGGGCGTCCTAGTTTTAGGTCAGGAGCTTGTCCTGAGCTCCCCGGACGACCCGGTGCCGCGGGGAGAGCGGGCATCAGAACTGCCGCTGCCCTCTGACCCAAAACGTTTAGAGGAGACCAGAGAGGACCCCTCTGGCCTTGATCCTGGGGGTGGGATCGAGGTACAGGTGGGGCCAGCTGGCAGCTCCGAATCAGCCCCCGTACTCAATGCGGGGGAGGGGTCGGAAGCTGGAGGCGACGACCTGGAGGAGGACGGGGTGTCCGTGGTGAGCGCTGGAGATTACGCTGAGTCGCTCTCGAGCGAGGCGGTGGATCCCCTGGTGCCCTCCACTGACTCCCCCCTCATCCCCCCAAGGGAACTCCGGGACTTTTTGGCGAGTCATCGCGGTCGCCGAGACAGGGTTCAGTTGGCCTTGGACCGGTGGCATTCTTTTCCGCTGGTGTTCTGGTCCACTCGCGAGGCTCTCAAGTCTCCTGAGTTGGATAGGAACGCGCGGCGGAGGGTCCAAACGTTTCTCGCTGGGCTCCTGAAGGAGAGGAAGGACTAAAAAGTCCTCTTCTTCTTTTTAATGACTTAAGGTGAAGGTTTGATGTACCTTTGACAATGAAGACGACTATAGCCAGCCTCAACATCCGCGGCAGCAGGGCCGCACAGCGCAGGTTCCAGAACTTCTCGGTCCTCAGGGACGGGAAGTACGCGTTGTGCTTCCTGCAAGAAACCCATACCGTTCCAGGAGACGAAGCCACGTGGCTCCTGGAGTGGCGAGGGGGGGTCTACATGAGTCACCTAGCCTCCAATTCTGGCGGGGTGGCTATCTTGTTGGCCCCGCATTTTCAGCCGGAGATCTTGGGGGTCAAGGAGCCAGTGCCAGGCCGGTTGCTGCACCTGACTGTGCGTCTGGGGGGGGCGGTGCTTCACTTTGTGAATGTGTACGCTCCCCTGGGCACGCAGCAGCAAGCGAGCTTCTTTGAAGAAGTGTCCACTCATCTCGGCTCCATCGACGCTGGCGAGTGCATCGTCCTCGGGGGGGATTTCAATTGCACCCTCGGGGTCCGGGACCGTCACGGTACCCCGCACTGCACGCGAGGTGTGAGTAAGTTGCGGGACCTGGTCAGGTCCTTCGACTTAGTGGACGTCTGGCGAAATCTCCATCCTGACTCCAGCGTGTTCACCTTTGTGTCACCTGGAGTCGGAGCGTCCAGACTCGACCGCCTTTACGTTTCGAAGGCGTACGTGTCCTGCGTTCCGGCTGCTTCTATACAGCAGGTTCCGTGCACGGACCACCGTCTGGTGTGGGCGGAGCTCACTTCGTTCTGCGCTCGGACGGGGTCCGCGTACTGGCATTTTAATAACCTGTTGTTGGAAGACCAGCGGTTCCTGGACTCGTTCCGTCGCTTCTGGACCGGCTGGAGAAGGAAGCGGGGAGGCTTCCCCTCCTTGAGGCTATGGTGGGACGTGGGCAAGACTCACGTCCGAGTTTTCTGTCAAGAGTACGCGAAGGGGTCGACAAAGAGACGCAAATCCAGGGTCGAGGAGTTGGAGAAGGAGGTGCTCGACCTGGAGGCACGTCTCCGTCAGCCCGACGGGGACCCGGCCCTGCGGTCGGTGTACGATGAGAAGAAGGGCGCGCTGCGGGACCTGCAACTGGTCGGGTCTCGGGGCGCGTTCGTGAGGTCGCGGATCTGTTTCCTTAAGGAGATGGACCGTGGCTCTCCCTTCTTCTACTCACTGGAAAAAAGGCACGGGGTCCGTAAGCAGCTCTTTACGCTGCTGGCCGACGACGGATCACTTGTCTCGGATCCGGAGGGCATCAGGGCCATTGCCCGAGATTACTACGCTGCCCTTTTCTCTCCGGATCCGTCCAGTGAGGAAGCTTGCAGAGTTTTGTGGGAGGACCTGCCGCAGGTCGGCCCGGAGTGCGCCGGAAAGCTCGACTCCCCTATAAGTCTGGGGGAGCTGACCGGCGCACTCGACGGTCTTTCTAGGGGCAAAACCCCGGGACTAGACGGGCTGACCGTGGAGTTCTTCAGGGCGTTCTGGGACGTCTTGGGGAGCGACTTCGCGGGGGTCCTGGGGGAGAGCATTGCTACCGGGGAGATGCCCCTTTCGTGGCGCAGGGCCGTGATTGCCCTGCTACCGAAGAAGGGGGATCTCCGCCTTCTTAAAAACTGGCGCCCGGTCTCCCTCCTCAGCACGGACTACAAAATCTTCGCCCGAGCCATGTCTTCTCGGCTCGGCACCGTGCTGGACCACATGATCCACCCTGACCAGTCCTACACCGTCCCGGACCGAACCATTTATGATAACATTCATCTGGTCCGGGACATCATCCACCATTCCCAGAGGGCTGGTCTGTCGAGCGCCTTCCTATCTCTCGATCAGGAGAAGGCGTTCGACAGGGTGGATCACGAATACTTACTCGGAACTCTGCGAGCTTTCGGGTTCGGGACGCATTTTGTCGCCCGGATCCGACTTCTGTACACTGCCGCGGAGTGTCTAGTGAAGGTTAACGGGTCCCTGACGGCGCCCCTTCGCTTTGGGAGAGGGGTACGTCAGGGCTGCCCCCTGTCTGGCCAGTTGTATTCTATTTGCGTGGAGCCTTTCCTGCACCTCTTGCGGAGGAGGTTGTCGGGATTGGTTCTGCGCGGGCCGGGCATCGGGGTGGTCCTTTCGGCTTACGCCGATGACGTGCTCCTTATGTTTAGTGACCCGGCTGACCTGCGGAGGATGCGCGAGTGCCAGGAGGTCTACTCTGCCGCTTCTTCTGCCAGGATCAACTGGGGTAAGTGTTCTGGACTCCTGGTCGGTCAGTGGCAGATGGATCCCCTACCCGAGGAGCTCAGGCCTTTCACCTGGAGCAGGACCAGCCTCCTCTACCTGGGTGTCCATCTCTGCCCCGCTGAGGAATCCTGGCCGGCAAACTGGCAGGAACTGGAGACGAAAGTCACCGCTCGCCTGCGGCGCTGGACAGGGCTGCTCCGAGTGCTATCTTACCGGGGTCGAGTTCTGGTCATAAACCAGCTGATCGCCGGCATGTTGTGGTATCGGCTGGTCACTTTGACCCCTCCCCCGGACTTTGTCACAAGAATCCAGAGATTGTTAGTCGACTTCTTCTGGGACAAAAGATTGCACTGGGTCGCTGCCGAGGTTCTGAGTCTCCCGCTTAGGGAGGGTGGTCAGGCGCTAGTGTGCCTACGCACACAGGTGGCGACTTTCCGCCTTCAGACCCTGCAGCGATTCCTCTACGTCGAGCCTCCTCCTAGATGGTGTGCCCTGATGACGTATTTCTTCCGTCAGGTGCACGGCCTGAATTATGACGTGCAGCTCCTGTTTATAGAACAGCTGGGCCTCGGTGGCTCCTTGCAGGCGTTGCCCGTCTTTTACCAGGACCTGATCAAAGTCTGGAAAGTGGTCGCCTCGCGACGCAGCTCTCCCCCGTCAGGAGTAGCGGCTATCGTCAGAGAGCCGCTGCTCAGGAATCCGCCCCTCCGTCCTTTTCAGTGGTTGGCGGAGAGGAGGGCTGTGGCCGCAGGGGTGACCAGGATCGGGGACGTGCTGGGTGGCGGAGGACTGGGCTGGATGCTCCCACAGGAGTTGGCGCAACGCGCGTCTGTGAGTGTCCAGGTCGCAGCCGATGCCATCCAAGACCTGAGAACGGTCGTGCTCGGACCCGACGTTATTTTGGGTCTTGAGGTGGCCCAGGTGCGCGGTGGTCTTCCGTCTGAGCGTTCCCCTGTTCGGACGGAATTCCACATTGGCCCCAAGCCCCGAACCCTCCCTCGGGTGCTGGTGCCCCGCAATATGAGCCGCCTCGGGGACATGCCCTCTGTGCCTTTTGGCACAGCAAAGAGGGGCTTTTTGTATGGACTGCTGCTGCACACCTTCCATTTTCTCGCCCTTGTCCGTCGACCGGACACGCCCTGGCGTGCCTTGTTGCCGTCCGGCGGCGGAGGCCCTCGATGGGAGGCCCTCTACGGAGGTGTCCTCCCCCTTTCTATCGGAGACCTGGGTTGGAGGGTGTTGCATGCAGCAGTCCCTTATAATAAGAGGATGCATTGGTTCGCGGACTCTCAGGACACGTGCCCTTTTTGCGGTCTTGTGGAGTCCGTGGACCATGTATACATAGGGTGTTGTAGGCTGCACTCCCTTTTTAGTTATTTGAAAAACCTTTTATTGATGTTTTGTTTGCACTTCAGCCCCACGCTCCTGATCTATGGGCACCCGGTGCGGAAGGGGGTCAGGAAGGAGGAGGACCTCCTCGTGAACCTGCTCCTGGGCCTGGCCAAGTTGGCCATTAACAAGTCCAGGCAGCGGGCGATCGACGGGGGAGTCCCGCCCGATTGTTTGTCCCTCTTCCGCGGCTACGTTCGCTGCCGGATGTCCCTGGAGAAGGAGCACGCGGTGTCTGCTGGCACTCTCGAGGCCTTCCGTGCTCGGTGGGCACCGCGGGGACTGGGGTGTTTTGTTGACCCCTTTAATCACATTTTGATTTAAAGTTTGTAAGTTTCCTTTAAAACTTTGTTCTTGGTTTTACAGCTGACCTGAATTAGGGGCTGTGCCTGATTTATCCCAATTTTGTTGATTTGGTTTTCATTTAAAAGATTATCAAGAGTTCAAATCTCACAATGGCAAACTATGGAACAATGTGACTTCATCTGAAACAGATGGAAACAGGTTTGTACTCGAAAGAGTATCAAGAGTTCAAATCTCACAATGGCAAACTATGAAAAAATGTAACTTCATCTGAAACAGATGGAAACGGGTTTGTACTCAAAAGAGTTACGCCTCTGGATTACTTGTGCAATGACATTAGCAAAACCCCACTGCCTCCCCCAGCCAGCACAGAATGCTCGATAATAAATCAAGAGTTCATCTTCTTAACGATCTCGTGGAGACAATTGTGGATTCAGTTGGTTTCCTGATACTGAGGAGAGAAGGTGTGTGGTGTTGGTGTTGCTGCTCCTCAGTGTTTCAACTGTTTCTGCTGCTTCCTTTGGGGTTGTTGCTTCTGCTGTGTGCTGCTGCTGCTTCTGCTGCTGCTCCTCCAGTGCTACTGCTGCTGCCTTGCCCCTGTGGTGCCAAAGGAGAGAGAGGGAGAGAAGAGAACAGTTGCTGCGGTTGCTACAGGACAGGAAGGCTAGGAGGCCAGGACTGAGTTGAAAAACAACATCCTAGGTGGGTGTCTGAACTGTGTATTTTTGTTTAAGGTGGGGGCAATTAAGGACTGTGTTTTGTAGGGGGAGGCAAGAAGACTGCCAGAGGAGTTGGGGAAGGAAGAGAGGGAGGGTGTGTGTGTGTGTGCTGAAACCATCTTTCTGCCACCCCTCCCCCCAACCCAGCCCTTTTCCCAGTAAGGCCAGCAGTAGCTGGTGAAGACATCGCCTCCCCCTGCCTGAAGAACATCAGGCCCCCACCCACCGTCCATCCACCATCGAGGACACCCACCAGGACATTTACCTCTTTCCCTCCTGTGCCTCCCTGTCTTTTACTCCTCTCCCTCCTCTCCTCTCCTGCCTAAAAGAGGGGAGGTTGTTTCTACCTCTCTCCCCCACCCCCTTTCCTCAAACAAAATGGCCAATCCTTCCCAGGGTGGGCGTGGCTCTGGCCCTAAGGCCAATTCACCATCGCCTGTGGCCGGGCCCTCGAGGGCTAATGTGGAGGCGGTTTTGTCACCGGTGGCAGGGCCTCAAAAAAAGAAAACCTATGCGGGGGGTGGTTGCTTCTGCGGCTCCAGCTGCTCCCGCTGCCCTGTCACCATTCCGCCTCCTCACCAGGGCCCTTGGGGTGAAGAGCTATGCTCACCCTGAAATGACAATAGAGGCCTGCGTAAAGGCTATGGCTGGGGTCGTCGGCCCCTCAGCCATTGTCGCGGCCTCTAAAATGTATGGGAAGGCCATATTCTTCTTGAGGTCCGAGCGGGCGGTGCACCTCGCCCTTCAAAAAGGACTCACTGTGGGCAGGACTTTTCTGGCGGTGGACCCCCTTGAGGCCACCGCCCAGAGAATTATTATTTCGAACGTCCCGCCTATTCTATCCAGTGAGCTCCTCCTCCCCCACCTTAATAAATTGGGGGAGGTCAGGTCGGGGGTTGCACCAATCCCGCTCGGCCTCAAAGACTCGGCCCTCCGCCACGTGTACTCCTTCCGGCGCCAGGTATTTGTCCGCTTGGCCCAGGAGGAGTGCCTGGAGGGGGCCTTCATTATCAATTTTGAGGGGACCGCCTATCGGGTCTTCTGGACCGTGGAGGGCGTGCGGTGCCATGCTTGTAAGGAGGCGGGGCACGTGAGGAAGAACTGCCCCGCCTCCAAGGCCACGAGCCCCACCCAAGCGGCCACGGCTGGCACCGCCCCTCCTCCCCCCGCCACCACTCCATCTCCCTCCCCGCAAGGGGAAGCGACGCCGGCGGCCACTGCCATCTCGGCTGCCGGTGAGGCGGGGGGAGAGCCACCGCGCCATAAGAAGGCGCGGAGGAAGACCCGCAACCTGGAGGCGGCCCCTGAAACGCCCCAAAACCCCCAAACACCTGCAAGCACCGGCTCGGGGGAAAAGACATCATCCGGCCCCGGCGTCGTGTCCGCGTGTGCTCCCGGGCCCGTGGGTGCTAAGGCGCAGAGTGCTGGGCCCGGCGTCGTCCCTGCGCGTGCTCCCGGGGCCGGCGGGGAAAAGACGCGGGACCCCGAGCCGGGGAATCTAACACCCAAAACCCAGAGGGTGGAGTGTCCGGGAGGGCTGGACAAGGAGGAGGGGGCCTCGGAAATGGAGGTCTCCCTAGCCCCCAGCCTGACCCGGAAGAGACGTCACGCTTCGGAGGAGGAGGTGGGTGATGCCCAAACTGAAGAAGTTGGGTGTGTCCCTTCCCCCGATGAAGAGGTGGTGGCTTTTGCACCAAGTAAAATCTCGCCCTGTCCTCTGGGGGAACTCAAAACCCCTGCACCGACTCCCACCACTGTTACCCCCGTCAACCTGCTGCAGTCCCCTGAACAGGGCCCCTCGGGAGTCACTGAAGGCACCTCCTTTGAGGTGGTGCCCGACTCAGGAACCCTCAATACCCCCGAGGTACCTTCTGGCTCGTCGGGGGACTGTAGCTTTCAAAATTTAAAAAATGTTAACGGGTCATTGGGTGGCGGCGAAAAGGAAGGCCTTCCCGCTCCCTTCCAAACCTTAGCACCGGGCGTCCTAGTTTTGGGTCAGGAGCTTGTCCTGAGCTCCCCGGACGACCCGGTGCCGGGAGGAGAGCGGGCATCAGAACTGCCGCTGCCCTCTGACCCAAAACGTTTAGAGGAGACCAGAGAGGACCCCTCTGGCCTTGATCCTGGGGGTGGGATCGAGGTACAGGTGGGGCCAGCTGGCAGCTCCGAATCAGCCCCCGTACTCAATGCGGGGGAGGGGTCGGAAGCTGGAGGCGACGACCTGGAGGAGGACGGGGTGTCCGTGGTGAGCGCTGGAGATTACGCTGAGTCGCTCTCAAGCGAGGCGGTGGATCCCCTGGTGCCCTCCACTGACTCCCCCCTCATCCCCCCAAGGGAACTCTGGGACTTTTTGGCGAGTCATCGTGGTCGCCGAGACAGGGTTCAGTTGGCCTTGGACCGGTGGCATTCTTTTCCGCTGGTGTTCTGGTCCACTCGCGAGGCTCTCAAGTCTCCTGAGTTGGATAGGAACGCGCGGCGGGGGGTCCAAACGTTTCTCGCTGGGCTCCTGAAGGAGAGGAAGGACTAAAAAGTCCTCTTCTTCTTTTTAATGACTTAAGGTGAAGGTTTGACAATGAAGACGACTATAGCCAGCCTCAACATGCGCAGGTTCCAGAATCAGGGACGGGAGAGTAACAAGAAGGAAATGGAGTGGCGAACATGAGTCACCTAGCCTCCAAAGTGCAGTTTATCTGGTAACGCTGACGCCCCTCGCCTGGAATAGTTTGCGGGACACTTCTTTTGTGTATGGAAACTGGAGGCAGGGCCCACTGGCTCCGTTGCCTGGTGGCAAACAGCTTGCCACAGGTCAGAGACGCGGCAGGAATGTGGTTTGACCCAAAGAAGCCCCTGACTACCGAACTCAGAGTGATCAGACAATTGACCATAACTTACTGTAATGGTAAAGGTACGGATGCACACACACCTAAAGGGAAAGTACATGAAATGAAACCAGGCCAGGGTAGGAAGGAGTGGCATCAGGAAGAGAATAACCCTTCCAGCACAAAGCTCAACTGTTATGGGTATGGGAAGAATGGACACTGGAGGAAGGAGCGTAACAATCCTTGGAAAGATAACAAGGGAAGGAATTCCTCAACCCCAGCCCAAAAGGCAGAGACAGGAATCCCTCCCGCCACGGTCGAGTCATTTTTGGACGTCATGAGAACCCTATTGACTGGCCCAGGGAAGGTAGCAGCCACCACTGGTGTGCTGACCCCATCA
Organism: Carcharodon carcharias; assembly: GCF_017639515.1. NCBI lineage: Eukaryota > Metazoa > Chordata > Chondrichthyes > Lamniformes > Lamnidae > Carcharodon > Carcharodon carcharias. The sequence continues at coordinate 109,567,849 of NC_054477.1, forward strand.
GCCCCATCTAACCCACAACCCTGACTAGAGCCAGCGCAGCCTGTTTACCTGTGTGCTCTTCTCTATGACTTACGGAAGAGACCCCTCATTGAGATGGAGGTGGAAGAGGTAAAGGGGAACTATCTGTTGGACATGAGAGCATCATGTACCGTGATCCATTCAGCTAACCCCACCACCTCACCCCTATCTAAAGGGGTCCCATACAGTCTGTCAGGATTCACAGTAAAGAACAGGCTGGCTCATTGTCCATCCCGCTGACCATTTGTTTATGAACACTCCGCTTTAAGTGGACCGTATCCTAATGAAGTGGGAAGTGGAGGGTGGAAAAGGGATCCTGGGAGCCGACTTTATTGTAGGCCACGGGACCCTAGTAGACTTGAGGAATCACTGCCTATGGGGGGCAAAAATAGGAAAGGAAGGCGGAGTAGTAGTCATCCCAGGGAAACAGGGGAAGGGGACCCTGTGCACCATGAAGCCTAAAGAGGGTTATAACCTCAAACTCATGGTCAGTAAAAACCCAAGGGAGTTCCAGGCATTTGTCTGAGCCCACCCAACCACATTTGCCACACACAAACATGACTGTGGGAGGGTCAACGGGTTCAAGGTCAGTGTCGGTGAGGACACTATGGCCCGAGCACAAAAGGAATATGACTTCCCCAGGGAAGTGTAGCCGGACATGGAAGCAGCCATGTCCTCCTTAATGCAACAGGGGGTCCTGAGACCAATAGCCACCCATGTGAACTCTCCACTGTAGAAAACCGGACAACTCCTGGAGGGCCACAGTGGACTATTGGGTGCTCAACAGTAACATCCCAGCCTGTGTACCCACGGTAGCAGCAGCTGCCGACCTGATAGGAAGTATCCCAGCATTCGCGACCACTTTCACGGTGCTGGATATCTCCAATGGGTTTTGGTCCATCCCTTTAAGGGGAGAGGATCAGTACAAGTTTGCCTTTACCTTTAAAGGACAACAGAACACCTGGAACTGTCTGCCTCAGGGCTTCCACAGTAGCCCCAGCTTTTTCCACCAATGCATGGCAAACAGTTTAAAGGGTTTCAGCCAGCTCAGGCAGCTGGTACAATACGTGAATGACCTGCTCCTATTCATTGACTCGAGAGAGGAGCATGGCCCACTTCTGGCCGAACTGCTGGACTGCTCGGGCAGGAAGGTTTTAAAGTGAACCCAAAGAAAGCGCAGATCAGCCAGCAGGAGGTGAAATTCCTGGGCCTGACAATACACGCTGGGGAAAGGGCTATAGATAAAGCTAGACGAGAAGCAGTCCACATTAATCAATGTAAGTTGCTTAAATCCGAGAGAAGAGAACAGCCAGTTGGGGCAAGGTCTGAGGATAAAAATCCTCAGCCTGCAGCAGAAGCAAACTCACAGACTGCACAAGCAGGTGCAGTGGCTTGTTTTAAATGAAGGGCCATCCCACCCACCGTTTGGGACACTCCCCTGCTCATCTGGGACTCAGACGAGGTGGGATCTGAGGACAGAGAGTTACCTGCCCCGACACAGGTTAAGAAGAGGTACAGCCTGAGGATAGAAATCCCCACCCAGCGGCAGTTGAGATTCCACAGACCACACAAGAGGGGACACTAGCTTGGGTTGAGGACCCACCAGCCAGAAAACCCCCACCAGCCAGAGTCCCTAGAAGGTCCCCACGGACACCACGGCCAAAGAAACCGTGGTCACCAGCTCCCCAGTTTAAAAGGGCAGCCCCTTAAGGGATCGATCTGAGGACAGAGGTCCCCAGCCAGCAGCCGCAGGCTGTGAGGGACCAAAGGTACAGGACAGGGCGGCCATACCGAAGGGAGTAGTGTGCTGTAGCCCGAACAGGGATTAACCTGGCCGCCCGAGGATGGGAGGTGGATGTACATAGCTTCTGTTGTTTAACTTTGAGATTGTTAAGTTTGGGTGCTTTAGTTAAATTTTAAATAAGGTGGTTGGTAGTTTAAGTTTTATTGTTTAAGACTGTTTCTATTGAGTCGAGGTCGTAAGACTCGACTATGCTTTACCCAAGCCAGTGAATCTGTTCGGGACCTGGCTACATGCTCTTATGTCTCCTTACAGAAAGGATTTCAATAGGATGGGGGGCATACTCCTACTCACCCTGATAGGAATGGCCATTGGGAGGCGAGGACTCCCACATGTTTGGGTGCTCAGGGAGAGAGCACCGGATGTGACTGCGAGGGGCAGTGAAGGTAATGTGGAGGAGATCACTACCTATTCCCAAGTGGGAAGATGACTAGGGTGGCTGGGATCTAACTCCACCCGATACTCCAGTGAGACCGGGTTTACCTATGGGGAGGCCTCCCTCCCCTGCCCCAGCATACAGGTTGTGGCCACATGGGTTAGGGTCACAGAGGGGAAACGTATGTGCCTGACCTGCAGAGGACTGATTCCCCTGGGAAGGTGGTGGTGGCTCAGGAAGCTGAGCAAAGACATGGCAGACAGTACAGCTGACTGGCAGTGACTGTTGAATAATACCCATCAGACCATTGCCGGTAACCATGGCAGAGTGATGGTGGAAATTGGAACAGGGAATCTATGTCTGCATGTAGGGATCGCGGAAGACCTGCCCCATGGGCGTATCCATTATCTTTTCCGCAGCATGGCTGGACACGGGGAAGGGGGTGGAATGGGATTCCCACCTACATCCTTGCATAACCCCATCCTCTTCAGCCTCAGTTAAGGCCACTGAACTCATGGCACGCACCCAAAAGCCCCTGCCCACGGCCCCGATAGTAAGGACACATATGGAGAAGTGCCCTGCTACCACCAGGGGACCAGGGAATGGGCTGGTACTTGTGCCGACCGAAAAGATGCTATACCAGGGGGTACACAACGCGGTAGCTTCCATGATTCTAAACCCCACAGAGGTACACTTACCTGAATGATGCCCCAAGGAGAGAGAACAGCTATACCAGGTCCTGTTAAGAGAAATATTCAGGAAATTCTATGAGTTCGATTTTGCCAATGTAGACAAAACAGAACTGTACACTACCCACACTGAGTACTTTAGCAATGCGGGGAGACAAAGAAGGGGAATGATGTTTTCACAGCATATAATACAGGATCCTCTGTGATAAACAGTCTGGATGACATAGAATTGCAGACACAACTAAACGGTTTAAAAACACAATTACGAAAAATCTTAACAGAGGAGAACACAGTGATAGGCTCAGAGCTACACGAGGACCAGGCCATGACGGTCCATTTAAAGAAGATTATTGCTGAGTTAGAAAGGCATACCAAAACAGTGAATGCACTCATTTGAGAGGAGAGGAATGCATCAGACCAGGCTGCACAGAATGAGGTGTGCATGCTGTACGAGGGCTGCAGCATGGTTGCTGGGCGAGGGCTGCAGCAACCTGGAGGATTTAAAGCAAGGTTTAGTCCCCTCCTGGATCAGCAACAAGCACCTCGCAGCCCTCCTCCCATTTGAGAATTCACTAAGCCCGCGTCAGTTCCGCCTAGCCTCTGAAGCCTACCCTGTCCCAGTAGATTGTGGGCGCTCCAACTACACCATCATGGGTATAGTAGTGAGGATGCCAGTCATGGGTAGGACAGCCCGACCTGCGCCGGTATATAGGGTGGAGAACACTGGAGTCATTCAAGGGGGTGCACACGTCCGTTTCGCAGCAGTCCCACCTTACATCATAAAGTGGGAGCAGATGATGACAGGTACAGACCTCTCTGGGTGCCGGAGCTGGGGTGCACACGTAGTACTGTGTCCCCAGCACTTGAACGCCTATTCCAAACCACAGTGTGGGTTTAAAACTGCTGGTGCATGGCCTATAAACTGTACCATGGAGGTAATGGCACAAGGTCATGTTCCCCCACAGGTAGCATATATAGGGGGTGGGACATATTGTGTCACCACAAATGCGCCCCACTACCAGCTTGGACAGCACATCCGGTGTCCGGTAAGTGACAGCAGTTTTTGTTTTAAACCCGAGGCAGAAGTTCAAATGGCCCAGGATCTGATTGTCCCCATTCCTGAACCCTCCACTGTTCGCCTCACTGTTAGGGAAAACATTACCAACCTGCAGAGCTCTGTCACACATCTTGGTTACAAAATTCCCCCTCTACCAGAACATCTTACTAAACAACTAAAAGCTGTAGAGTTATCACAAAAGTATTTCTATACTTTGGAACAGAAAACATATGAGATAGAGAGAGAGATTCAAGGTATCACAGTCCCACTCTGGTGGCACATTTTTGAAAACATAGAGGTTCCTTCATGGGTCAGAATGGCTTCCCACATCCTCGTGGTTTGCCAGCTGGGAATAGTGTTGTACCTGTTGTACTCTCAGGCCAAGGGAAAAGGCAAAATCATAGAGTTCCAAAATGAACTTTTACGTGTTGTTTTCTTTTAACAAAGATGTATGTGCACCAGGTGAGGTATTGGAGCCCCTAAATGTTTGGATGTATGTAAATAACTGTATTTTGCCTACACATGCTTACGTACACCACAATTTAAAGAATGGGGAACGTATGTGTCATGAGATCTTAGATAGTAATTACAGGGGAAGATTGACTATGGAGGGTCAGGAATTTTGTTTTTTTCCAGTATAATACTTGAAGCAAGGTTTAAGTATCATGGGGGAGCTGAAGGGTTCTCAAAATTCCCACATTTTTCATATCATCAACAAGGATATGACTTTTGGACTTTTACCTGAAACCAGACAACGAGAGGAGACAGAATATGCATTCTTCCCTTTAAAACATGAAACTAAAGCCCATCAAAATCTTGCATAAATAATCGCTACTAACTATGGGGGCAGGAAGACCACAATCAATGCAATTATGCGAACCCATCAATACTCCACACATACAATGGCTTTCAGTTCAAGACTAGTTACGGGGGCAGGAAAACAATGATAAATATCATGCGAGCCCATTAAAAACAATGAGACAACAATCACCTGGGGAAGCCCACCAAAATCAAACAAAGAACTAACCTTGATTTGGATTGAGATAAGAAATTTGAAAAAAATAGTACAACTGGGCCAGGAGATCTAAAGTGGGCAGTTTTTTTGGGAGACACAAAAGGGTGAGCGGTTTTGAAAGCTGACACAGGGTAATGAGCAGTTGGGACAGTTGAAGCCGAGTTTAAGCAGGGAGCTGAGCCAAGCAGAGGAAGGAGATCTGGAGGTTTGCAGGCCCGCAGGCAACATCATAGCGAGGGACACGGGGTAGCAGGCTCAACCGAAGACAACAAGGCCACAACCGCAGCCCTCCACGAAGATCAACCACCACAACCGCGCCCTCCACCCAACTGAAGAACCTTCACAGATTCCACAGACCAGGACCACGTGATGACGGCTGGCCCCAGAGGACACAAAGAGCATGCCCCAAAACTGCAACTGGCTTTCCTGGCTGGATTTCGAACTGTCAAGGAACCCTGATTGGTGAGCATGATCCCTGACATCTCCTAGTTCAATTTAGTTAGGTTTTGGGTGTGGGGCAAGGGTAAGGGGATTAGTAGCGTGATTTTCCCTCATTATGCCATATGTTCCCCATTCTTAACTAAGTGTACTTTGTAGGTCTGTATAATCTCAGTGTAATCCTAATGTTATAAGTTCATTTGTGACTTCAATAAACTCAGTTTTTTTTTTCTTGGCAAACCAGTTGTCTGCTGCACTTTGTCACAACCCCCAAATAAGTCCAAGATCTAGAACCCAGGGAGTGGGAGCGAATCGAACCGCTCAGAAGTCAGAGGTGAAGCTGACACACACACCACCACCCCCTACAACTAGAAGTAATGGCCAGAATTTTTCACTCGGCATACAGGCATGCCCGACATGCTGGAGCGTAAAATGACGCCTGATGACGTTGAGTGAGCACGTCACTCACGTGATATTTTGGTCGGCGGGCACGCATGGGAGTCTGCAGCATGCACGGCGACAATTAAACGGCCTAAACGGCCTATTAAGGCTCTTAATCAATTAACTGTGTACAATGTTTCACTGCCCATCCAACTATTCAGTTGGCAGGTGGGTGAAAAGGCCAAGCGGCCTTTGAATTATTAGTGAAACCTCATCCATGGGTGGAATGAGGTTTTGACCAGTGGTTAAAAAAAAACTTTGTGCACTCCTATTTAACATGTCCCTGGTCAGGTGACAGAGTCACATGAGGGACATGTTTTCATTTCTTTATTTTGAGTGCTCAAAATCTTCAGCTCCGCGCACATGTGTGAACTCCAGCGCTTGCTCTCCTCCTCCCCTCACCCCAGCAGCTTGAGCGCTGCAGTACATGTTTCACACTGGCTGGCTGTTAATTTAACATCTCCTCCATTGGCTTCTCTCTGTGTTCCTATTTGTAGTTCAAAAATTGAATACACACATTCCAAGATGACGTTCGCACTCTGTATGCTCATCCTCTGCAGAAATTGCCTAGGTGCACACTTTTCTGAGTACTGAACCTGAAAATTCTGTAGGAATTCCTTGACCTGCTATCTCTGTTCTGGTGATAAATGAAAAGCTATAGTGTTTTTCCTCACAAAAGAATATTCTTTGCTCTCAGCTACCAACTCAATTTAATCATTCTTGCCTTCCTCCATCGAGGCAGGACACAAAGGGTCACTTCCTCGCAGTCAAGGATTCAACTTTATCATTGGAACACAATATTTATACCACCATGAAGATATGTCAATTATATAATTTTCATTTTTCTGTTTCACTTTAATGGCAGGAGAGATATAGCTCTCTGGCCGATTGAGTGTAGTATTAGGGTATTCAGGACTGAAAGGGTTAATATGGAACTGGAGAAACAGCATCGCCACATAATGATATAAAGGGAGTCACATGGTAGTAGTCTGAATGGAGATAACACATGGCTGGGACTGAAGAAGCCTACTGTCTTGTATATCTGTATATAGTTATGTTCTACAATAAGTAGTTACTGTTCAGACCCTATGCCTCTGAATCTCTTCCTTAGACAACCACAGCAACATACAACATGGTGGCAGGAGGTGAAGGATCCCGAAATCTCTGATAATAAAAATTGAAAACCTGCATTCTGAACTGAAATAAAAATGTGCCAAAACAGAAGACTTTGATGAAACAGTTCGAAATCGCCAGAAAAGCTCCATAACAGATGTGGAGGCTGAGAGGCAGTGAAGAAATCATCTGTGCAGCTCAAGAAGGACTCCACCATTGCACATGGAGATCTGTTGAAAATCCCAATCAAAAAAGCAGAGTCAAAGAACCTATGACGATTAGGGAAGGCTGAGCAAACTTTAAAGAAGACTTGAAAAAGCTTTTAAATAATGTGCAGTAACCAGGCAGCACTGAGAGGCAGCTAATTTGTAAGTGCGGGCTTGAAACATGCCACAGCCCAGATTCAGAGAAGGCACCATAACACATGATGAAAAAGAGGGAGAATAAAAAATCGCTTACTAAATTTGATACTCCAGCGATAGCATAGTAACTAACTGACTTTAATAATTCTTATAACAATGTTTCCTAAAATTTGGAGAAGGTTTAAAATGTAACCATGGCAGATATCCAATCAACCCTGATCTGCATGGGAAAACTTGATTACTGCAGCACCATTTGAAATATTTAAGGCAAGCCTCTCCTGAGCTCAAAACAGCAAAGGATTCAAAATTTACTTTGGCAGATCAATTTGAGCAGATGGAACGGCCAGTCCAGAAACAGAATTGGGCACTGTGGAGGATTTTTAAGATATATAATTACATCAGGATTAAACAGTAAATTGGAGGCTGAGCAAGTTAATACATTATTGTATTCAACTGGTGCAATTGACAAGACATTGATGAATCACCTGACAAATCTGAAGAGGTCATAAAATCCTTTTACAGTTAATTTAACCTACAGAGTAATACAATTTTGGAAGGAGCAAAGTTTAAAGAAGGTCCAAAAGTCTTGAAAACCTATGGACACCTTCATTAATGATTTGTATCGGTTGGCTGAAGGCTGTGAATATGGTGATCTTAAGTCTGAGCTGATACGAGACTGCATAATAGGTAGGGTGACTGATGATATGCTTTCTGACTTGCTTGAACCCAAAGAAGTTTTAACTTTGGAAAAGGCGATGCTGATTGTCAGACAATGAGGTCCATCAGCAAAATAGAGCCATACTGCGAGGGAAGGCAAACCATGGTACAGAACATCCCCAGTGGAGGTACAGCTCATTAAACAACAAAATGCAAAGACACTCCAGAGCAAAGAAGACTATATGTAATTAAAACTCAAATGGTGGTAAACCATGGCAGGCTGTGGTGCCAAGAAGCCTCATAGGTGCGAACAGTGTCCTGCAAGCGTGGCAGAATGCATCCATTGTAAAAGGCTGGGACACTTTAGGAAAAGATGCAGATCAAAAACCTCTAAACATACAGAGAATCTTTGCACAAAAAGCCAACAACGAAATAGAAGAGTCACACCAAGACAAAGGACAACAATGATTTCTAGATGAGATTAAAGATCCCAAATATACTTCCTGGAATCACAGAATCTCAGAACTATTACAATGCAGAAAGGCCATTCGGCCCATTGTGTCGACGCCAGCTCTCCAAATGAGCGTTTCACTTAGAGCCATTTTCCTACCTTCTCCCTATAACCCTGCATATTGTTTTTTTTTCAGATAATCATCCAATTCCCTCTTGAATGCCTTAATTGAAGTTGCATCCGCCACACTCTCAAGCAGTGCATTCCAGATCCTAACAACTCAGTGTGAGAAAATGTTTTTTCTCATCGCTTTTGCTTCTTTTATCAATTACCTTAAATCTGTGCCCTCTGGTTCTCAATCCATCCACCAATGAGAACAGTTTCTCCTTATCTACTCTGTCTAGACTTTGAATATTTTTGACAAATCTCCTTTCAGTCTTCTTTTCTCCAAGGAAAAGTATCACAACTTCTCCAATCTATCTTCATAACGGAAGTTTCTCATCACTGGAATCATTCTCTTAAACTTCTTCTGCATTCTCTCCAATGCCTTCACATCCTTCTTAAAATGTGGCTCCCAGAACATTTATGTAGTACTCCAGCTGGGGTTCAACTATCTTATACAAGTTCAACATAACCTCCTTGCTTTTGTACTCCGTGCCCCTATTAATAAAGCCAGGATACTGTATGCTTTATTAATTGCTCTCTCAATACATCCAACTACCTTTAATGACTTAGCACATGAACACCCAGGTCCCTCTGCTCCTGCAACCCTGCCGAATGCTGACATAGACATCAATAGGCACATTACTAATTTTAAATCAGACACAGGAGCAAGTATGACAGTCCTGTCTGATAGAGAACCATGGCCAGCCAACCTCTGCCTGTGGAGAACAAGCACACCATTATATGTTTCAGGAGGGATCAGAATACTAGCTATGGGCAGAATATTCCGTGTGGCGTGCGGGTCAGGGCAAGCGTCCCGATGCCACCACACGCCATCGCGATATTTGGGAAGGCAGACGAGCAACAAGTTAAGATGCGCACCTGCCATCAATTGACGGCCAGTTAAGGCCTTGAGGCAGCAATTGAATATGATTTTTCACAGCCCGTGCGATCTTCAGCACGTTGCATAGGTGCAATGGGCAGGCGGGTAGGAGACATTTGTATAAACTTCATCCATGGGCGGGATAAGAGGGGTGAGTGGGGTCACAAATGTGAATTTTCAGGTGTGAAAGTTATTTATACTTGCTTGTGTGAGCAGCAAGACTTCAAAACTCATACCAGCTGCAGGGACAGGGGTAAAAGCCTTGGTCAGGACCCAACAGTAAAGATCATTTCTGGGGCCTGCAGCTTTCAGGAAGCATTCCTTTAGCCTGGGAATGGGAGTTGTGCTCTTCACTGGAGGCACCTCCTCTGAGGAGGAAGGGAGGGCCAGAAGGGGGAGGAAGCCAGGAGTCCACATTCAGCCTCCAGGGGAGCCACCTTTGGGAGGAGAGGCGCAGGCACAAGGGGCACAGGACCAACAGGAAGTGCAAGGCAGAAGGAGCTGCAAAAGACGCCAATATCCTGCTGCCGGGGTATACAGGTAGCCACTTCAATACGTCTGCAGTGCCGAAGGAGGCTCCGCCTGTCAAGGGAGACAGTCACCTCCATCTGTCAGATGATAGGCCCTGAGATCTCTGCAAACTGTCTGGGTGGACACCCTATGCCAGACCCTCTAAAGGTCACAGCTGCCCTCAGCTTCTATGCCTCTGGCTCTTTCCAGGGCTCGGTGGGTAATCTCTGTGGAATCTTCCAATCAACTGTCCACACTTGTGTCAAGCAGGTGACAGGCGCTCTATTCAGGCATGCATTAACTTTCATCCACTACCGCTGGGATGAGGCCAGCCAGACAGAGCGAACCAGAGGCTTCGCGGCCATTGCTGGCTTCCCCTGCATCCAGGGTGCTATAGACTGCACACATGTGGCCATCAAGGCGCCAGCAGGTCAGCCCGGTGCCTTCGCCAACAGGAAGGGCTTCCACTCCATGAACGTGCAGATAGTGTGTGATCACAGGATGCAGATTCTACAAGTCTGTGCAAGGTACCCAGGCAGCTCCCATGACGCTTACATACTCAGACACTCCCCAGTGCTGAGGCTGTTCAGTGCTCCGGCCTGGCTGGATGGATGGTTGCTGGGTGACAAGGGCTATCCTCTCAAAAGGTGGCTCAAGACACCTCTCCGCCATCCAAGAAAAGAGGCTGAGCAGCAGTACAATAAGAGTCGTGCCTCCACAAGGGCTTTGGTGGAGAGAACCATCAGTCTTCTCAAGATGCGCTTCCTATGCCTGGACTGCTCAGGGGGCGCACTCTAATACCCCCCAGATTGTGTGTCACTGATAGCGGTTGCATGTTGCGCTCTCCACAATCTGGCACTGGAAGATGAGTCAGCAGTGAGTCCGAGGATGAGCTCACACAGGAGAATGCTGACGGGATAGATGCTGACCCGGGAATATTCCAGGGGGGCAGGGACACCCGGGAGGCTTTAATCCAAAGAACCTTCAGCTAGCCCACCACAGGTGGACCTTCGACACACGTCAGGGCTGCAGGCTCCACACTCGATACCTAAGTGGTAAATCAGCCTGGACACTAATATTAACTAAGGGCCTTGTCAATAAAGCTCAATGTCAAACAACTCACTCATAACATCATGGCTTCCCTTCCACTTGCAGAAGTACGGAATCACCCTGAGGATTGGCAACATGTCCAAATTTATTGAGTGAATAAATGTAACTTCATAAAGCAAAACAAAAATGGTGTTGGACATCGCACCAAGTCTTCCACATAGTACTATGGGTCAACATAAAAGCACCAGTGAGAAACCTATAGTGTTTCCAAGGTGCCTTAAATTTACACTTATGGGTGCTATGTTAGGTGCTGTTTCCTTGCTGGCACTGGCTTCTGAGACAGCCTGCTCACTGTGCTGTCCTGTTGGCCTCGATGACGTTGATGGATGTCCTCTGGCCCGTGGAGCAGCTGAAGGCCCCGCCTGGGAGGGAACGGCCAGCTGGCTTCTCCCCAGTAGCCACAGCCTCACTGTGGTCACTGGCAGTGGGGCGCAGGAGCTGGTGCCCTAATCCGGAGCTTCTTGAGAGCAGCCCACGGAGATGACAGGCAGCTGCTGCACCACTGTGAGATCACTTCAGACCTCCCTGTTCGCTGTGGATGGATGGGCACCGAGCTGGGATACTTGGTGTTCAAACCATCTCCCACACTGGCACTGACCAGCTGAGGCCAATGCCGCTGTAAGGGCTTGCAAGTTCGAGTACAATCCCAGGAGGCCCTGATTGTTCTCCTGGAGGAGCTTCTCCACGAGAGTTGCCACTCTCTCCATGGAGGAAGCATGGTGCTCAGCCTTGAGGCTCATTGCATCGGTGATGCTCTGCGTGGACTCCTCCAGCATGGGCACCATGCCACACATAGCCTCATGTATCTCCGCCAGATTGCCCTGCATACCCTGCAGCACTTCCAGCGTTTGCTGCCTCACGGACGGCTCCATAGGCACATCATCAGCCACTGACCGAGTATGTACCCGACCTCCAGCAGTCCTCTGACTGCTGGCGCCCTGGGCACTCTCTGTCTCTACCTGCACCTCAAGCGAGGGTGAAGTGCCCTCACTGCCGTGCCCCAGGACACTAGTCAAATATCTAATTCACACCAAGGTGATAGTATCTGCACTGGTGCCTGCCAGGCTGAGATGGTGTGATGCTGTGAGTGGATTTGCTCGGGGGCTTCAGGGGTGAGAGGTGGGCCCTCTGCCTCCTCCTGGCCCTGCTCCGGTGATGCTGAAAGGAAGAAAAAGGACATTTGATTAGTTACAGTGCATGCTGGATCATTATGTGCTCATCCTTCAAAAATCAACAGTAAACCCATGTTGCTAACTTCAATCACAGATCAATCAGCAGTGCCATGGCTTCTGTGCTTGCAAGACATACCTCCCCGTGGCATCCCAGCCTCACTGCCACTGATGGATCTGGGGGCATGGCACCTCTCAAGATCTATGGCCTACTGCTCAAAAGCCATTAGGATGGCCAACTGGGCCTGCCCTCCACCAGTCTGCATTCGTTCAGAGGCATTGTGCGCAGCCTTCTCCTGAAAAGGAGAGAGGGGCATTGATTAGTCCCGACTGCACCTGCATTCCCATCGCATCCCTGCCAACCCAGCCAGAGTGGGACATTGCAGGACTCCAGTTCTTTGTCACCCGCAGCTGCTGCACACTCATCTAAACAAGCCAGGGCTGACCCCCCCGGCCGACATTGCCCAAATTTTGCCTCCTTCACATGTGGCACCACAAGGCGTCACTTTGCTAAGCAAGGAGGCACAAGCACATGGAGCGCGAAGACCAGCAGGTGGATTGGTGCCCTGCCAACTGGAAGCTCCAGTCCCAGCATGTTAGCACCCTGACTAAGACATGCTTCCCAATTCCAGCACTCTGACTAGGGGCAGACCCTTGACTTTCAACCCAATCTATGCTCTGGGTCATCAGTGTCACGCTGCGGATGCAGATCCCATCCTAGCTCTAACCCCTCAGGGTGAACTGGGCGTAGGCAATCCCTGCTGTCACATCCAGCAAGGGATACATGCTGTGAGGGATTCAATGCCGTTACTGTTCTTGGAGTTGCCGGAGCAGGGGGGTGGGGTGGGGGAGGGTGGGGGGAAAGGGTGATGGCTGCATTAAGTGACTTGAGGCAACATGGTACTCACCCTTCCTGAGCGCAGGAGATCATTGAATCTTTCGTGGCACTGGAGCCATGTGCGCCGCACCACATGATGAGAGTTAAAACTCTCGGCCACCTCCTCCCACACATGTTTGGTAAGGTAGGGAAGGACCTCCCACCACGCTGCCTCCTCCAGGAGCGCAGCTAGGCACTCGTCGGAAAAACGAGAGGCACGCTGCCCTGCTGGCCTACCCTCCAGCCTAGCCTGCCCCGATGGCCTACCCTCAGGCCTGGTCTGCCCTGAAGGCCTACCCTCCGGTCTGGCCTGCCCTGCTGCCCTACCCTCCAAAACAAAAACAGAATTACCTGGAAAAACTCAGCAGGTCTGGCAGCATCAGCGGAGAAGAAAAGAGTTGACGTTTCGAGTCCTCATGACCCTTCAACAGAACTAGGCTACCCTCCATCCTGGCCTGCCCCGATGGCCTACCCTCCGGACTTGCGTCATGCACATTGCCCCTCTGCTGAGCCCTTCACCCAGCCATTGTGAGCAGCCTTTCCAGGCTGCCAGGCTTTCATTTATACAGGCTGCCAGGTCGCCATTGGACCTGGTGGTCTGAGCACACCCGCCACCGCCCACCCACTCCCGCTATGCACGGGAGTCGTGAGCTACACTGGGTAGGATTTAATTGGCCCGCCCGTATAAAATGGCGGTGCGGACCCGATCGTGGGCAACGATTGGGTCCGTGCCCACCCGTGCCCGTTCCCACCCGGTCCGTCCATCCTAGGGAAAATTCTCCCCTGTATCTCTGAACCTCTTCCTTGGACAACAACAAAAACATAGGACACTGAGCATTACTGTCTTGCCAGAGTTTGTTGTGATTTTGTGTATGCTCAACATGTTTTAAAGTGTTAATCCAAAGTAGTTACGTTCTATCTCAGCTGCAGAACATAGCCAACTACCTTGATTTGCCAGACCATGAAATTTTGATCAGTGTCAATAACAAGTTACATTTATATAGCTCCTTTAATGTAATAAAACATCCCAAGGTGCTTCACAGGAGCATTATAAAACAAAATATGAACCTGAGCCATGTAAGGAGAAATTAGGTCTGATGACCAAACACTTGGTCAAAGAGGTAGGTTTTAAGGAGTGTCTGAAAGGTGCGTGGAAGGAGCTGGTATGGCATTCCCGGCTGCTGCTGGTGGGATTTAATGAGCCAATTGACACCCATTATCCCTGATTCAGTGGTTGTTCAGGTATTAAGTGGGAGTCACACGGCTATCAAGCCTCTCTACCGTGCAGCAAACCCTCTCAGGTTTGCCAGCAACGTCCCAGGAGGGGCCCGTGTGCTCGAGCACTCAGCGCCTAATTAAGGGACCCAGCATTGGGAAGGAGAGGGGTCCCTGAAAGCCACACCCCTATGCATGCCTCACCCACCCACCCCCGCCGCCGCCCGCTGCACCCCCCCCCCCCCCCCCTCACCCCCCCACCCCGCCCCAATCCTCACGACGCCCAGCCCCGCTCTCTCACACTTTTGGCTGGGGTACCTCGGTGATCCTGGGTCTCTGGTGAGTGCATTGATGAAAGTTGGCAATGCTCCCAATGGCAGTGATGAGCCATGGAAAGCTGACATCCTCTGACTGGCCAGCTGCTCTTGGTGGGCAGGACTTCTGCCTCCAGAGTCATAGGCCAGGATTTCCCAGTCGGCAAGTGGGGGGCCGCTCGCTGATGCGTAAATTGACGTGGGATCATGTTGGGTGGAGCTCCCGACATCACCCCGCCCCATTTCAATTTTCAGGTAGGCGGAGGCTCAACCGAATCAACTGTGCGCCCGCTGACCTGTCAATGGCCAATTGAGGCCATTGACAAAGTAGTTAATGTAATTAGTGGACCTGCCCAACCAACCTTAAGGTTGGTGGGCAGTCCGGGAGCCCTGGCGGGCATTGGAAAAAGCATGAAACCTCATCCACGGGTGGGATGAGGTTTCATGTATGTTTATTAATTTTTAATAAAAGTTAAACTGAACGTGATGGACATGTCCCAACTCATGTGACAGTGTCACATGAGGGGACATGTCAGGGAAATTTTTCTTTACTGTTTTCAATATTTTTTAATGTGTAGCCGATCTCCCTGAGGCAGCACTTAGCCTCAGGGAGATAAGTGTGCTCTTTTGTGTGCATGTGCGAAAGAGCGCACTCTTGGCTGAGGGAGTCACCCCTGCCCGCGGAGGGAACGCATAGCACTTCCTTGTAGATGTCACACTGGGCAGGCTTTAATTGGCCTGCCCACGTAAAATGGCAGCATGCCCCCAATCAGGGGGGGCCGATCGGATGCATGCCTCCATGCTCCCGCTGTTGAACTGCCCCCCACCCCCCACCCCCCCGATGGGGGGAAAAGTCTGCCCATGAATCTTTGGGAAGCCCAATGGTAGCTATTTAAGTCTCTGAAGGGCATTTAATTCTATCGGGGCCTTCCCCATGGAACTGACGGGGGTTCCCTGTCAGTTCTCCAACCAGTGAGTGAAACCCCTGTTAGGCTGCTTAAATACAGACCATGGTGTCTGTTGGACAGATAACAGCAATGTATCATTCAGTGTGGCATTAAAATTCACCAATGCATCCATTTGAGGCTATTTATGGGTTTTATGAAACTGATCTTTTTTCATTCTTTCAGGGGATGTGACCGTTACTAACAAGGTCAACATTTGTTGCCCATCTCTAATTCTCCTTGAGAGAAAGTGGTGGTGAGTTGCTTTCTTGAACCCTCATAGTTCATTTGGTATAGGTACATGCACAGTCATGATGGTATGTGACTTACAGGGGAGCTGCAGGTCGTAGTATTCCTATGTGTCTGCTGCCCTTGTCCTTCTTGGTCATAGAGGTCGTGGGTTTGGAAGGTGCCATCGAAGGAGCCTTGGCAAATTGCTGCAGTGCACCTTGTGGATGATACAAATTGCACAGTGGCAGCAGTGTGTACCAGCTACAAGATGCACTGTAGCAACTCATCAAGTTTCCTTCATCAGAACCCTCCAAATCCATGACCTTGTTGGAGGTCATCATTATCTGGCATTTGTGTGGCTCAAATGTTACTTGCCACTTATCAACTGGAGCCTGAAATGTTGTGCGTATCTTGCTGCTTGGAGACACAGACTGCTTCAGCATCTGAGGAGCCATGAATAGCATCAAACTCTTTCAACCATCCCCTCTTCTGACCTTATGATGGAGGGAAGGTCATTGATGAAGCAGATGAAGATGGTTGGGCCTAGGACACTACTCTGAGGAACTCCTGCAACAATATACTGGGCTTGAGTTGACTGGCATCCAACAAACACAGCCACCTTCCTTTGTGCTAGGTATGACTCCACCCAGTGGAGAGTATTGATATCAAGGGCAGTCACTCTTATCTCATTTCTATAATTCAGCTCTTTTATCCATGTTTTGACCAAGACTGTAATAATGTCAGGCACTGAGTTGGAAACCCAAACTGAGTGTCAATGAGCAGGTTATTGCTGAGTAAGTGCCTCTTGATAGCACTGCTGACGACACTTTCTATCATTTTGTTGATGATCAAGAGTAGGCTGATTTGATGATAATTGAGTGGCTCGTAACTTATCTATTTTTATGGACAAGACATACCTGGTCAATTTTCCACATTGTCAAGCAGATGCCAGTGTTGCAATTGTTCCATCCAGGCCAAAGCATCCCTTTTGATCAGCACCTCATTCATTACCTTAAATATTTACTTCCCCTCCATTACCAGCACACAGTGGATGGTACAAATTGCACAGTGGCAGCAGTATGTACCAGCTACAAGATACAACAACTCATCAAGTTTCCTTCATCAAAACCCTCCAAACCCATGACCTCTAACACCTCAAAGGACAAGGGCAGCAGATCCATAATTAGCACAGCACCAATTACACTGCTATGGCTTATATTTTGTGGTTGGCAGCGATGGAATGGCATTCTATGTTCATTCTGTTTCCAACTGCCCACAGGCTTCTTGCATGCTTTTGAATGGGAAATTATTGTCATTGGACATCTGGTTCTAACACACTGCCCTACAAATGGGATCTGGGACCTGTGTGAACAGAGTAAGGAACAGTGTGGTTCTTCAACAAATCAGACTGAAAAATCCTCAGAGATAAATAGGGTGAAATTTTTACCACATAAAAATGGACCAGTTTGGGTCGAGTAGAGGTGGGGACAGAAAGAAAAACTGAAAAAAAAGTTTAAAAATAATATCCTGAACACTAAGTACAATCTGAAAGAATGAGACTCCACACTTCTAAAATTGATTTTTCTGGGCCAGAGAGGTTATTTTTGTCGTGTTCCATCTAGAAGACAGCATATATCATGTCAACCTGGCTACATTATAAAATTATTATATATTTTTTAAATGGACGAAAGCTTTTCCCTGACTAGCCATGACTCACACCCAAGAAATTTTTAACCTTCAGAAACCAGCATGGATCTCGTTATCTTTAATGCCCCTGTGACTGCAAAAAAGTCAAATTCCAAAGAAATGCACCAACACTTCTTTACGTTTCTAAGACAGAGCTGGCCAACAGAGATGGCATGTCTGCAAGGACAAAAGGGACCCTGACTGCTCTATTAAACTTCTCAAGAATCCAGACCTGGGAAAATACATCCTTTGCCTAACACCCAGGATAAGAAGTGGGAGGTATGTCACATGACCTCCCCCAAGCTGCTAGAACCTGTAATATTGCTGTGTGGAACTGAACCCAGGCAATCTACCATTTTATCACCTAACAGGTAGCAGCAGCAAGAGCTCTGTCCAAGTAAATTGTCCGTTCCTCATCTATACTGTGAACTACTGGAACATTGGAACTTCTGTATCTGTGACTTCAAGACTAATTCGTCTCTACCTGCCTTCTCCCATCGCGGAAGTCCTTGCTTCTGAAAAGACCGATCACCCTGCAACAGTCAGCCTGCTACCCTCTGAAGGAATATGCCATTGGACTTTTTATTCTGGACACAGGACACACATGAAATCATAACTCTTATTTTTATTGTGGTTTTGCCCTTTACCCCTTTCTTTCCCTTATCCCTTTTTTATTGTATCAATGCAAACAGGGATGGACATTGCAAAACCCCTTCAAGCATTTTTTGTGTGTGTGTAAAAGTAAACCAGCCCTCTTAGTTTACCTATCAGAAGTTTGCTGTGGGGTTATTAAAAGAGGATTGGATAACTCCAAACTGAAGGGTTAGGGAAAACATAGCACCATTTATAAAGGGGTAAATCAGAAAAAACACCTTTCTGTTTATGGATGGATGGTGAGAGCAGAAATCAGAGCTGTTTAAATTAATCTCCCTCCTGACCATAACAGTAATAAATAAGACTTATCACATTGTTAAAAATTAATGATGCCTGAATGCAGCCCTAACATTTTATGGCTTCTTTAGTGGATAATAAATGGATAAATACAAATTTATAAAAATTGGCATCATGGCAGTGACACATTTTACCAGCTGCAAGGGAGACATCGAGTGGCTAGCTTGGCCTTGGCCAATTGAAGCCGTTAAGTGGCCAATTAATGGCCACTTAAGGGCCTCCTCTCATTGTTGCTGGGATTTTGCCTGTGGTGGGGGAGGCTGCATCAAGTGTCCAGCCCCAGTTGAAACGTAGGGGACTGATAGCCAGGTAGGTGGGTGCCTCCTTTTCAGGCCCTTGTGTCAATCAGAGCCCCTCTTCTGCCAACCATTCCCCCACCATCCTATCCACCTAGGCCCCCCACCTCCATCGCTGGGGCCTGCCAGCCTAGTTCTGGCAAATCTCCAGACTTAACTTTGTCCCAACTCCATTGGCATCTTTCTCAGGGATCGTTGCAGTCTCAGAAGTGACCGCCACTCTTGGTGGTGCTGCAGGGACAAGGGGGCTGCCAGCCATTTGATTAAATGGCTTCCAGGAGAAGTCGGGGCTGAGCTGACCCCTGACTTTTACACTGGTGGGGAAGGACCACTAAGTAACAAATTCAGGCCTGTTATTGAGATCTGCTGAAGATTAGTGGTGGCAGTCTTGCCTGAAACCAATCCAAGCTCCTTACTTTAAAGAGGCTGGCCCACATTGCCATCCATCTATTGTATGGTTGAGATTATGCACTTAACAGAAGGGCATGAATAAAATGAGGCATCAGAATAAAATGCAAAATTCCTTGAAAATATGAGTACAGGCAGAGAAATATAAAAAAAACCCCAAAATAGTGGATTTTTAAAAGTAGGAATGCAGAGTACAAGATAATAGAAACAATAATAAATTCGTACAAAAATTGCTTAGGCCAGACTGTGAGCAGTATTAGGTATCCTACTAGAACCCTAAAATCCCATAGATTCACAAGGAAGATGCCAGAGATGGAAAGTTATGATGAGATACCTGAGATAATGAGACTAATTTCAGTTAAGATAAGGCTAAGGGATTATTTAATGGACTTTTTTTTAAACCAGGAAGGACTTTGATGGCGGGAATAGGAAAAGACTTGGGTCAGGATTTTCCGGCCCCATCATGGTGGGACCTGCCGCGGGAGATTTGGCGGCTCAGCCAAAAGTCCATTGAATTTCGGTGGGACTGGACGATCCCAGCAGCCGGCAGGGGCAGAAAATCCCACGCTGTTTCTTTTTGAGAAATGACTCATGATTTAAAATTGTCACTAAGAGAGTTTTGGACAAATTTATTTGAACTGAGGGTAAAAGGGAATTGATACATATTGAACCTAGAGGAAGATATAGCAATACAGGGTGAAGGCAGGACAAGGATTAGTATTGGATTGCTAGACATAGGAACATTGGAGCAGGAGTAGGCCATTTGGCCCGTTGAACCTGCTCCATCATTCAAAAAGATCATGGCTGATCATCTACCTCCATACCATTTCTCCCACTATCTCCAAGGACAGAATTTTTAGCTCGGCGGGTGGGCATGCGCCTGACCCGTCCAAATGTGAAATGATGTGCGTTGACGTCGACTGAGCATGCTGACGTCAATGCGCAGTCGCGCGATCATTCAGTTGGTGGGCGCGCACTGCAGCTGGCAGCGCGCCCGCCGACAATTAAAAGGTCTATTAAGGCCGCTAAGTTATAATTGTCTGTAATTTTTCACTGCCCATTCAACCCAACGGTTGACCGGCAGGCCAAAAGGCCAAGCGGCTTTTGCAATTTTTGGAAACCTCATCCACGGGCTGGATGAGGTTTCTAAAAGCAAATAAAAATGAAATGGAAACTTTAATTTTTAATTAAAAACATGTCCCTGCTTATGTGACAAAGCCACATGAGGGCATATGTTTCAATAAATTTTTCTGTTGTTTAATAATTTTTAAAATATATTCTTCATCTCCGTGAGGCAACTCCGTGCCTCACGGAGGTTATTCAGTGTTCCTTCATGCGTATGCACTAGGCCTGCTCACCCTCCTTCCCCCGCCCAAACAGATAGCGATCAGTGCTGCCCTCGCGTATCACCTTGGGCGGGCCTTAATTGGCCCGCCAGCGTGAAATTGCAGTGCGCGGTTGATTCTGGTGGCAGTTGGCTTCCCGACCGCCCCTGCACGCCCTCCGCTGATCCCGCACGCCAAGGGCAAAATTCTGCCCCATATTCCTTGATGTCATTAGTATCCAGAAATCTATCAATTTCTAAATTGAATATGCTCAATGATTGAGCTTTCATAACCCTCTTGGGTAAAGAATTCCAAAGAATCACCACCCTTTGAATTAAGAAATTCATCCTCATCTCAGTCTTCAATGGCCTTCCCCTTATTCTGAGACTGTGTCCTCTGGTTCTGGTTCTAAAATCACCATCCAGTGGAAACATCCTAACTACATCTACCCTGTCAAGCCCTGTAAGAAATGTGTAAGTTTCAATTAGAGCATTCTTCGAAACTCTAGAGAGTACAGGCCCAGTTTCCTCAATCTTTCTCATAAGACAATCCCCCTATGCAATCCCTCTATGGCAAGTATATCTTTCCTTAGATAGGGAGACCAAAACTGTACAGAATACTCCAAGTGCAGTCTCTATAAGAGAGCAGTGAGAGACACAGGGGGCTGAATGGTCTCCTACTGTCCAGTAAACACCAGTGGTTCTTTGATTACATTACTACACCAAAATGAGCAACATATATTCTACAACAATGGACCCATACACTCACAAAGTTTCACATGCAGCCAAACTGAGCAATGTCAACTCACATTGTAGTACATGTGTAATCAAAGTAATAATACTGATTCTGAAATGAAGATACATGATCCAGTTCAACCAGGAGTAGAACATTTGTCATTCATCTCATCACTTGAGTTATTCACAGACTGCAGCTGTGCCTGTACATGTACTGATACTTAGAAGAAATATACAATAATGAAGAACCCTTCAGTCTAATTAACAGCTACTTACTAATCATTATTCATACAGACTGTCATGTTTGCTCTTGAATCCAAAATTATCATTGGCACAATAGGAGTAATATCTTTTAACAAGTGGTATTGAAATGAAAATTCAGAAATACTCAACTGGTCTGGCAGCAACCATGGAGAGAGAAAGAGAGTTAATGTTTTGAATCGAATATGACTCTTCTTCAGAACCCTGAATCTAAAAATTTAGATATAGATTTACCTTACATGTTTTATTCAGAAAAATGAAAAATGTGATTGGGCATAATTTTGTTCTTTGAAAAATAATCGAGGGATGAGGCTATATTCGGATCTCAGTCCCGCACTGGCTGGCAGACACCTGCTTGGTAGATCTTTCCAGAGGTGGCCAAATTAGAAGCCGCCTCCATGCCCACTGTCCAATGGAATGTGAGGCAGGTTCAACGATGGCACCCACACCACCAGAGGTGGGTACTGCTGCTGCAGGATGGAGTTCATGAGAGTGTCTCCATCTTGAGGAGGTTTCTGAAGAGGTATTCACTTTAATAAAATAAATAGTGGCCACAGCTGCCAGGCAATCCCCTCTGAAGATAAAATCTCACCACAGGATGGCCAGTGGCCACTGCGATGGTCCACTGGTGGCCTCAGCCTGCTGAAGGCTGCAACTCTGGAGGGCGGTGATGGGGGGAGAGTTAGAACAACAGGACTCATGGACCCCCATCAGCCAACTGCTGGCGAACTGCCTCCAGGTGCCTGGCAGGCCTGGTCCTCAGTAAGTGGGGGGCAGTCCACTGAAAGGAAGATTCTGGTGATGGCCCCAATCATCCTCAAAAGGGCAGTTGATTGTGTATATTGGCTACTCACTGCTGCTAGACAGGTAGTCTCTGCCAGTGATGAAGAGGATCACCCAGAGGCAGTAACATGTCAAAGCACTGACCAGACATCAAGTTTTGTGAATTTTCTCCAAGTTCTGCCTTGAAGCCTATCTCCAAAGGAATGGCAAGGTAGAGCCCATTACATCTGTACTTATCCTGCTAATACTTAATTCTTTGGATATCAGCATTGCTGGCTGTGTATTGTGTACAGATTTGGTCTCCTTATCTTTGGGAAAGTGGAGATGTGTCCTCTATAAAAATGAATGGCTTTATAGGCCACTTCAGAGGGCAGTTAAGGGTAGTTAATTGGAACTGAAGTCACATATAGGCCAAACTGGGTATGCACAGCACGTTTCCTTCCTTAACAGATATGAGTGAAACAGTTGGGCTTTCATGAGAATTTGACAACTTTGTGGTCACTTTTACTGATAGCAACTTTTTATTTCCAAATTTTTTAAACTGAATTCAAATTCTCAAACTGCCACAATTTGAACTCACCTTTCTCTGGCGTATCAGTCCAGGCCTCTAGATTATACAGGTTAAGTAATGTAGCTACAACACAAACATATTCTTCTGATTAAGACTCAGTTAAATGATTGATCAGAATAACGCATAGGTTGCTTTTTATGGAAGGCCATCTCAAAGATATTACTACTTGAATCTCCAGGAATATGTGAAATGCTAAGATGAAAAAAAATCCACATGTACTTAGCTTACTACTTATTAGGATATGCAAATAAAAATTTTCAATATTACGCAAGACATAGTTATTTTTAAGTGAGTGCTGGCGTGTACAACTACCATATTGGCCTGGGCACCCAGTAATAGAAAATTAAGCAGTTTTGATAATGAGCATCCCATCAGGAATGTCGCCCTCTAGCAGCAAGTTAACATAACCCCCTTTATTACATCACCTATAACGCCTTCCTGTATGTTTACACATCAAATTACACTAATGCCATAAAAAGAATAGGCACAGATTTGTGCAGGCATTGGGGGAATTTTTAACCTCTTCCACAAACTGAGCAGAATACATATGAAAATTGAACAGCTGTTTGGCGCTACATTCCTGTCCCACAGCAATGTTAAACACTGCCGTTTACGTTGGCAGCTGAGGTGTCCCTCTAACTCAGGCAGGAGCCTAATTAACATAATCAGGGTTACATGACTACATAGACCTCTCATGCCATTTTAATAGCTTACTTAGCATGCCATGGGTATTCAACTTGGTGAAACCTGTCAGGAAAGAAGCAGAGGCCATAAAAGATATGTTTGGATCTTATTGTTTAGGTCAAGAGAAACAGAATTTGAGACTACAAGGAAAGTCTGCATCCTTCTTTTCCACACTCAAGACCTACCTACTCAGACTTAACTGAGTCCCAATGCTCAGTTCAGTTGTCTCCTTATGCCCTTTTTAGGTAATCAGTTGATTGGCAACATCTAAATGAGCTCAAGCCATCACACTGAGGGCTGGGTTTCCACCAAGACAGAAGGGCTCCCCACTTAAGCCAAAATGGTGCTGGAGCCTCAAATCCCGAGTCCGCCTCCATTTAAAACTGCAACTGCCTTCACTCAGAAGCAATTTTCATTACCAGGATTTCTAAAGCATGACTTGTGAGATTTATGAATTGGAGAAAGCAGCCTAAACCTGCTAGAGTTATTTGAAGAGGTCAGGAAATCCTTTGGGATTGTTAACAGTAGACATGAATATGCATAAAAAGTGGATAGGATCTGCGGAACAATCGAGCTGTCAAGTCATTTAAGTCACCTACTGTTTAACTTTTGAAAAAATGCAGCCAGCTTTTGAAAATAAAATCAGTGTTTACAATTTCCATAGATGTTTGTTGACATAAGACTGAGTATTATCATTATAGAATTAGTGCTGCCTGACTGCTTCCACAACCTATCATTATCACAGTTGGGGTTGCTTTTATAAGTTCACAGTTTGATTGACAACTCCAAGTGATTATAAATGGGATTAGCTGTATTTGCTGTGTTGCTATGAACACATTTCATTTTTATGAGGGATTAAGTACATGATGGGATTTAAACGTATTGAATGAGTTTTTAATCAATGATAGTTTCTTTTAATATAATGAAGTCTGCAATAGATACTTCAAACTTTATTGTATTTCATGTCAGCATGGCTCCTGAAGTTTCAGCACTGGAGTTACATTTTACGATCCCATTTCTATCTTTTATTTCCCTGTCTGCAACAGAACTTTGTCCTTGTCCTTCATTTTGAATTCACTGTTGGCCATGTCTGTCTCCAATAATGTCTTAACTTGCTCCAGTTTTGTAATTGTGCAATTCATGGCTTTATTATCTGCTCACAGTTTGGAAAGGTCGATGGCGTTTGCTTTCAATGCTTCCTCTTTTCCATTCAACTGCTTCTTCAGCTCTTCAGTCTGTTTCTTGTAGCTTTTGGTTTCCTCCTGGAATGTAGAACATTGCTGAGTTTTCTCTGTCAACTGGTTCTTCAGCTTGTTCAGAGTGACGTTAAATTCATTTCCCTCCTCTTCATAATTTTCCAGAGGAAAAAACTTTGTCCTAAGGAATTCATGTGGCCTGTGAAGGTCTGTCAACAAGTTTTCCTTTTCTTTTTAGAGCTTGCTTGTTCATCTTGAGCTTTTATGTATTTCAACATCATATCCTCATGTTTCTTCTGTTGTGCTCCCATTCTGCTGTTTAACACTGCCTTCATTTTTTCATTTTGCTGAATGGTTACATATTACCTCTGCATTCGATATTGAAGGACACTCAGTTGTTCTTTCAATTGTTTGGCTAGAATTTTACAGTTAGCGTGCAGGCTTGGTGGGAACGGGCGGGAGGGGGGGTTGGGAAGCTGACAGCCATCCACAATCTGCTCCATACTGCCATTTTATGCGGGCAGGCCAATAAAGGCCCACCCTGCATGTATCGCAAGCGATAGCACTGAGCGCTACCTGTAAAGGGCGGGGGGAGGAGGGAGTATCAGGTCTAACGCACAGTTCACGCATGTGTGTGAAAGAGTGCTTCAATCTCCCTGAGGGAAAGAAATTAATAAATACAATAAAAATTGAATGAAATATGTCCCCTCATGTGACTGGGACCCGTTTTTAATGTCAAATTGAAGGTTTTATTTAATTAGTATTAGCTTTAGGAAAACTCATCCTGCTCATGGATGAGGCTTCCTAAAAAATGTAAAGGCCGCTTGGCCTTTTCACCTGCCTGCCAACCATCAAGTTAATTAGGTCCTTAATGGCCTTAATAGGCCTTTCAATTACTGGTGGATGGGTAGCCGACTCTAGTGCATGACCACCGAACAAAATATCACGTGATTGTGTGACGATGTTGGAACGCACGCCCGATGCCATCACATGTCATATTACATTCTGGCATGTTAAGTGCGTGCCCATATGCTGAAGGAAAAATTCTGGCCTTTATTTTCTTGTTGACCTCTTGCCAACTTAGTCTGGGTTTCAGTGCATCATTTTGTTGCTACTGATAATATCAACACAGCTTTTTATGAAATAATATTTAACATTGTTTTAGTTCCTCATGTTTTTCCATGGCTACATATTGATTCTTCAAGGAGTTTTACAGGATTTCACATTCTTTGTGTGCCTTTTCTGCCTGCTGTTTTGCTTGGCTGTACATCTAGTTGCGTTTTCCCAACTGCTGCTGATTTGCCAACAGTGGAATTGAGGGTCATTATCTCCTTCTGGTACCTTTGTGTCATCTCTGAAATTTGTATGTTCAAATCTCAAGCAGCTTGGTTCATTGAAGACTTCAGTTTATCATAC
Organism: Carcharodon carcharias; assembly: GCF_017639515.1. NCBI lineage: Eukaryota > Metazoa > Chordata > Chondrichthyes > Lamniformes > Lamnidae > Carcharodon > Carcharodon carcharias. Next base: position 109,593,993 of record NC_054477.1, read on the forward strand.
ATTTTCAAAGGTACATACTCAGCTTGAATCTTGTGCTTAAAATCTTCAGTGCAGCTCTGATAGGAACATTTTCCTGTAGAACTGTTTCATTTAATTTTTGTGTGTTTTTGTTCCTTTTGCATAACCTCACATAGCTTTCCTTCATTCATAGCCATCTCCGCACTTTGCACTGCAATCTGTCTCCTTCGCTTTTGGGCCCTTTTTGGCTCCCTCTCTCTGGAGCTGTTTTCACCCTCTCTCTGGGGTCTTTTGTTGCCCTCTCTCTGGGGTATTTTGTTGCCCTTGGCACTTTATTGGAATTTGCCTTCTCTCAGGCGTTTCTTGTTGCCCTCAATACCTAATTGGGAGTTATCCTATTTCTGGGGTATTTTGTTGCCCTCAGTGCTTTATTGGGAGTTTAACTATCTATCAAAGCCTTTTACCAACACACCAAATGTTGTAGTGTATGGATCTCTACATTGGCTGTGGAGTACCTCACCAGCAAATGAACCAAAGATGAATAAAAACTTATCAACTTGTACATCTTCTTATCAACTTGTTCATCTACATTTTCTTAGTCCATCACCATGTGACACTATACAGCATACTGTGGGCTGGGCTATTCTCCAGTCCCACGTTAACCCTTGCTCTGCTGAGCACTTTTACATTATAATGGAATGCAGGCACATACAACAACCCCCTTACTTCTCTAAAGAAAACTTTCCCTTCAAATTAAGAATTTATTTTTGTAGTTTAAGTTTGTAGTTCTTCTGTAAAGTAAAAACTGTCTTTGCCAAGACTTGCACTCTTGGATCTGGTTTAGCTCTTTCCATTGCAAAAATGTGTCTGGCTCTCCTAATTTTCTGTCACGGCTGTTTGTGTTTTCTTGTAGTTATAGCTTTAAATTTTGTTACCCCTTTAAGACTGTTGGTGCAGTGGCCATTTTTTCACTTCAGGCTGTTTACAGCATTTGGTTCTGTCATTGTGATCTTCCCATGCTTTTTTGATTTTGGCAGGCTCCCTGGTGAGCGTGGCTGCTTTTTCAAAAAAAAATTAAAACATCAAAATTCTGGGCAATTCTTTTTTTGTTTCTGCTTTTTCCTCGGCAGGTCCATTTTTTTGAATGTCCTGCACTTTTTTGGGATCCCTCTTTCTTTAAAGTTTTTAAAACTTCAGCAATTTCCTCACTGGGCTGTAATGACCAATTGCAAAGTGATTTTTTATTTTTTTTTTCTCTTCAGGAGTGTTCCTCTTTTTTTAATGTCCTGCACTTTAAGACTTTCAGCAGGCCTGCCTTTTTGTTAATTTTGCGAGCTGTCAATGCTGTAGCAATTTCTGCTTTTAAACTCTGCAGGTTTTCTTCTTTCTTTAAACTCTGCAGGTTCCTCTCTTTCTTTTGCCAGCATTTGTTTTACAGGTTTCTTTAAAACTTGCAGCTGTCTTCCGGCTTCTCTATGGATTTGCTGACACCTACTCTATAATATATGTACACCTTTTTTTGTACATTTGTTAACCCATATCTGACCAGATTCCTTAACTCTGTGTCACTCAGGACCTAGCAAGCTTTAAAAAAATGTTTGCTCATTTGTTTCTGTAATATGACCAGGTTTTTTTTTTCTTTATACTCTGTATCACTCGTGGATCTTGCATTAAACTTCCACTCACTCTGGTGGATTCCTCAGCTTCTAAGGCTGACAAAGCTTTTGCAACTGTTTCTTCAAGTTTTCTTCTCAGGTGAATGTCTCTCTAGTTCAGCTTCAGCTGCTTTTGGTGTTTCATACCTTGGGACACTGTTCTACGTTCATCATTTAAAATGTTGCCACCTTTCAGATCACCGCTAATGTGATATCTTTTAGGAGCCCCCACCACTGATAACCATGTTGTAGTATGGGTTCTTTAGATGTCTCAATGATGAGATCTTGAGATTTGTATATTTAAACATGAACCGTGTATTGTTAGCCTTTAATTATTTACAGATCCCAGGTTACTGTCACACGTGGAGCTGTTTCTCCATGCAAGCTGCTTCCAGAGTGTTCCCTCTAGATTGTTTTCTCAGTCTATTACCACGTGACTCTCCACATCATACCATGGGTGGGGCTATTCTCCAGTCCCACATAAACCATTGGTCTGCCAAGCACCTTTACATTACAATAGCATGGAGGCACATACAACATCATACAACAAGAGGCATACATTGGTATGGAGGTTTTGAGGGGCTATGGGGTTGGTAGAGGAGCATTGGTTGGCACACAGGGCACAAGGGGCCATGGGTGTGGGTGGGGTTCATGAGGTGGAATGAGTTGTCATGGATAGGGTGTGGTGAGGCGGTGTAGAGGTGAGGGCTAGAGGGCTGTTTTTTGTTTTACTGTTTTTAGTATAACTAGGACAAAGTTCTATAGCGTTGGTGCAGGCCTTTTAAACAGCTTGCCTTGGCACTTGGCAGCTCCTGTGCTTGCCTCTGCACTGTGCTTGCCTCTGCACTGTTTATGGGAGTGGCAGGCCCAAATCCATTTAGCTTGTTACATCCTCAAAAAATTCTAACATGTTTGTCAAACCTGATTTCCTTTTTATAAATCCATGTTGACGCTGCCTAATTCTACCATTATTTTCTAAGTGTCCAGTTATCACATTCTTCATAATAAATTCCAGCATTTTCCCGACGACTGATGTCAGGCTAACAGGTCTGTAGTTCCCCGTTTTCTCTTTCCCTCCTTTCTTAAATAGTGGGGTTACATTTGCTACTTCATAATCTGCAGGAACCATTTGAGAATCTATAGAATTTTGGGAGATGACCACCAATGCACCCACTATCTCTACAATTACCTCTTTCAACACTCAGGAATGTGGATCGTCAGGTCCAGGGGATTTATCAATTTACAATCCCATTAATTTCTGCAGTATTACTTTTTTATTGATACTAATTTTGCTCAGTTCCTCATTTCCGCTAGTCCCTTGGTTCTCTAATATTCCTCAGAGGTGTTTTTGTATCTTTCTCCATGAAGACAAATACAAATTATTTGTTTAGTTTCTCTGCCATTTCCTTATTCCTCATTACGAATTCTCCCATCTCAGCCTGTAATGGGCCTGCGTTCGTCTTTGCTAATCTTTTCCTTTTTACATACCTATAGAAGCTTTTACAGTCTGTTTATATGTTTCTCGCCCGTTTAATCTCATATTCTACTTTCTCTTTCGTTATCAGTTTCTTGGTCCTCCTTCGCTAAATTCTAAAAATCTCCCAGTCCTCAGGTTTAATACTTTATTTGTGAACTTTATAAGCCTCTTCCTTTGGTTTAATACAATCTTTAACTTCTCTTATTAGCCACAGTTTTATCACCTTTCCTGTTGGGTTTTATGCCCCAAAGGAATGTAACTTTGTTGTAAACCATGTATTATTTCCTTAAATGCTAGCCATTGCCTGGCCACTGATTTATACCATGCTCTACATTACCACTACGATTTGGTGGCCTATAAACTCCTCCCAATTTTTGCTGCCCCCTGCAGTTACTTAGCTCCACCCAAATTGATTCTTCATTGGAACCTTCTTATCCAAGATCCTCTCTCACTATTGTACTGATGTCATCCTTTATTAACAGCCCTAACCTACCTCCCTTTCCTTCCTAAATATTGAATAGCCTTGAACATTCAGTTTCCAGCCTTGGTCACCCTGCAGCCACATTTCCGTAATGGCACTTAGATCATACCTGTTTACTTCCACTTGTGCCGTGAATTCATTTACCTTGTTGTGAATGCTGTCTGTATTCAGATAGAATGCCTTTAATTCCATCTTTTTATTATTTTCACAACCAATAACCTTATCTGCTTTTTAAAAAATTCATTCACATGATGTGGGCTTTGCTGGCTGCATAAACTTTTCCACAAAGAACAGGCAATATACTACAGTCCAACTACTTGGAGTGTTCCATGGCAACGTGGCCAGACCCAGCCTTTGCAACACTGGGGAGAAGTAGAACTTCAGCACGTGGTGACACTTGGTATTTGCTAAGGGTCAAGTTGTACTGACGGTCTACGCACAGCTTGATGCAGCTGCACACAAAGGTGGCTACCAGGATGAGGGTGATGTTGGATATGTTTTTCCCTTTTTATCTAGAGATTTGTACATCACGTCCCTGCGAACATGGTCCATTTTTGACCTCCAGATATGGGAGATGGCTCAGATGATTGCTTCAGCACAGGGGTGAGGAATGGGCCAGACGTGCACCACATACAACAACACCGAGAGTGCCTCACACTTGATGACCAGGTTCTTACCCACAGTGGAAAGGGATGTCGCTCACACATGCCCAGTTTTTGTTTGACCATAGCTACATGCTCCCTCCAGTTTCTAAAGCGTGTCCCAGTCCCTCTGAACCACATCCCCAGCACCTTCAGACAGTTTGACCTAATAGTGAAGGGGCCAAAGGATCGGTCAGCTCTTGCTGCAATTTATCTTGGCTCCTGAGACCAGTTTGATCTGGTTGCAGATGTTCATCAGTCTGTGCACCAATAGCAGATCCGAGCAGAAGGTGGTGACATCGCCCATGTACAGGGAGGCTTTGACCTAAGTGCCTCCACTGTCTGGGATCATCACTCCTCTTATATCCAGATCCTTCCTGATGGACGCAGCAAAGGGTTCTATGCAACAAGTAAACAGGACAGGGGAGAGAGGGCAGCCCTGCCTGACTCCAGATTTAATTCGCAGGCTTTCCGATTCCCACCCTTTGATTGAAATTTTGCCACGGATGTTTGTGTAGAGTAGGTGGATCAAATTGAGGATTCCTCCCTAAACTCCATTTTGGAGAGCACATCCATCGTGAAGGTGTGCGATATTCTGTCTAAGACCTTCTTCTGGTCCAGGCTGATGAGGCAGGTGTCCACACCCGTGCCCCACACATAGGCAATCATATCCCCAAGATGCACAAGGCTATCACAGATCTTCCTCCCAAGTACAGTGCAGGTCTCGACTCTGTGGAACACCAACTCCTGTGCAGACAATCAACTATCTCTTTTCCTGTGACATCATACTTTTAATTTTCTCAGAATGCAGTCAGTCCACTCTGCAGCCATGAACTGGATAGCTCTTTTAGGTGCTGCCGTCTGTCTCCAGGCCCTCTCTCCTGCTCTCTTAGGTGCTGCTGTCTGTCTTATTGTGTGGCATCTTGTCAAAAGCTTCTTGAAGGTCTAAATATAATAAGTTGACCCGGCCATCTTCATCCACCAACCTAGTAAGGTCCTCAAAAAATAACCAGGTTGGTGAGTCATGACCTTTTCCAAAAGTCATGTTGAGTCTCTAATAACACTCCCTCTGTTTAGGTGGTCATACAATTTACTTCCAATTATCCCTTCCTGCACCTCACTGTAACCAAAATGAATATTGGTACAACATTAGACTGCCTTCAGACCATGGGAACAATTTTTGACTCTAGTGGGTTGTTCAATATATGAGCAAAGAGCTTGCAGCTCCCAGCATTTTGAGCCCCCAGCACTTTGTAGGAATTGGTGGCCCTCTAGTAACAGGCACCCTATTGGTCACATGCAATGCATGGTCAAGTGGTCCACTAGCAAGGAGGTCCGTTCCGTGAGGTTGCAGATGTCAGCAGCTATCTTCCATGGAGGGCACTGGACCTCAGACATGAGGAATAAGCCTATTGTTTATTTGCAGATCCTGTGTTGGGGGTTCAGCCTCTTTCCAACTGCATCCTGGTGTCCATCCCATCTGCCTTTTATAGGAACATGCGACCAAGGAGAAGGCTGCTGGTGCTGCTGTCGGTATTACTCCTGCTCCTGGAGCAGTCGGCAGCCATGTGATCTCTGTTCTTGAACCTCAGCAGAGGTGGAAGGTGCAGCTACATTACTGTTCCCAGACTATAGTGAAGGCTGGGAGCCAGGAAGTGCAGCTGAATGTGAAGTGCTAGAAAGATGAAGATAACTTCCAAGAAATTGTCAATCATCTGTCAAGTAGTGATAGCACTCTCTGAGAGGAAAATTGCCTTGAACCACAGTCTCACAATGGTCATGACTGGAGCTCTACAGAATAACTGATCAAAGTCCCTTCACAGCTTTTCAGTTTCTCAGAAGAAGGTCTTCCCACTGTGCACTCGACTCAGTGACCCTGGAAAGGCTGACAGGTCAGGAAACATGTTCCATGGCTGGGATATGCAGGATACTGGGCGAAAGGACCTCATAATTGGCTTCTTAGCAGCTTCAACAAGCTCTTAATCAGTAACCTAACAGATCCAATGGGCTCCCTGCTCTCCTTCAATGCCACCCTTAGGAAAGATGGAAGAGAGTGGTATCACATCAGATCCCAAGCTGATGTCACTTTCCGGGGCTTTCCTATCCTGCTTGGCCCTGAACCCACCTCCAATACACTGGGAAAATTCTGTCTGTGACTATGATTCTGAAAATCTAGTGAAACAAGGAACTAAGGTTGATGCTTCAACATTTGGATTTAATTGATCCTTGATAACAACCTAACAATGAATTGTTCATTAACAATGAACATTGTTTGATTGTAGCTGACCAGGCAAATTCAGATGGATAAAACTGACAAAGGTGTTTACACTTTGGAGGTTTGATGGAAGAAATCTACTGTCAACTTGACTTTGCAAAATCATTATGAAGCGGTTCTGTGATATGCTGGAGTTTTCTGCGAGATGTGGAATTCACATTATTTACACTGCGAGCTGATTTCATGGTACTGACAGCAAAATAACAAAAAGCAAAATTAGTTGTGCATGCTTTAGCTCAGGCTGATGCTTTTTACTTCAAAGTTATGATTGCATTATTTGCTAATGGCCACAGATCATTCCTGATAATGTCAAGATTGAGAGCTAGTAAATCTTGTACATTAAGTTATATTTTATATAAAATTCCACAAGTTAAACATTTAAGACTGAAAGACTGCAAGAGCAGCTGACAGTATGTTAGCACAAAGGTTAGCTGCAGCCTTCTTAGATGCCATCTTGCAAATGTGTACATTTGGATTCACTTCATTACTCCAACTTGGAGATGCAGTTCCCCTTTTCTATCTTGTTAACCCAAACCGCCAATGTTTTTGAAAGAAGAAAAAGAATTGCATTTATATACTGCCTTTCATAACTTCTGGATGTCCCAATGTGCTTTACAGCCAATAAGTACTTTTGAAGTGTAGCCACTGTTGTTTTATAGGACAGTGGTTCTCAAATTGGGGTCCATTGAGACTTTCCAGGGGTCTGTGAAATAATCTCTTGAGTGGGTGTGAGAGAGAGAGAGAAAAGCACAAAGGTGGAAAAAGAAAAAAGGCAAACCACCCATTTTGTATAAATTTACGGCCGTTTGTGTTAGTCGTGTACAAGTGATTGACAAGAAGTCCTCCCCTGAAGTCCTCGAATAGTCTCCCTTCTTTGTGGTGATGGGTGCCTCGGCTGCCATGGTTTCAGCATCAGGTCTCACATTTACTTTCTGATTGAGGGGACAGTGGGTGCTCGGCTAGCTGTGATATGAAGACTCATGCAGTGAACAAAGTGCCCTTATAATGCTGACTGGCCTACTGACTATTTCCTGCATTCTTTGTTTATGTTGATCTCTTGTTGGTTTCATCCTTGTAATCGCATAAAAGCTGCCAGGTTGAATTACTTAAATCTTCTACCATGTTGCAATAATGTATGATTAACTAACACTGAGAAATCGGGCTGGATTTGTACACGTCTGGACAATATTCCCGAGAGTGTCATGATCAAGTGAGCATGGTGCAATAGAGTGGAAGGGCAGAAAACTCATGTTTATGGGAAGTTATTTTTTAAAATAGTAACCTGAAGAAGGTAAACATCTAAATTAGATAAGATTGCCACCAATCCTGATTTAGTTTTGGATGTGATGTGTGCACTGATTGTGTATTTGTGCCATTAACAAGCAATCGTTAACCACATTAAAAGCCGACAAGTTGGCATGAACTAGATTGACTGTGGCATCACACTTATCCTTTATCTCTGGGTGGTCTGGTTTGTCTCAGCATGGTTTACATCAGTGAAATAGGGCGGAATCATCCCAAATTTGCACTAAGTGTGGTAGTGGGCGACATTTTACCCACCAGCTGCAATGGCGGCTTTTCACGTCGTATCACCCCAAGCCCGCCGCAGTAATTATGCATTCCTGGGAAACATGCCATTTCCATGGCAGGTGGGTTCTAATTCGCCTGCCATGCTATCACCTCACCGGGCACCATGTTTATAGTCCAGCTGCGCGCACAACTCTCAGTGCTTCCAACCCATGTCTGCTGCAAAGAAAACGGAATGGCCGTGAAAGGCAAAAAGACTGCAGCCCCCAGGTTCAATGACGCGTCCCTCCAACGCCTTTTGGACGCAGTCAGGCTGGGGCCCCTAGGCACCCGAAAAGAGGAGGGGCAGCAGCTGAACACCCCTGGGTCATCCGCTCAGGAATCTCAGAGGTTGTCCTCTCCCTCCGAGTCCCCTTTGTCTGTGATCCCTTCAACCTCGTCCTCTGTCACCACAAAGGGTGCAGCTGGCCAACGAGCGAACCTGGAGGGAGAAGTATGCGTGTGGCAGGGCCCCTTGGAGCCTCGTGCAAGCACTCTCCCACACACGCACAGATCATTCACGTATCATACTCAACTCAATGACCTGAATATTTTGAATGTTGCCTGCTGGGGTTCACTTTCAGTTGTCCATCTGAGCTGACCTGCATCTCCACCCACCCAATGATCACACTCCCATGCAGCACCTAATCTCGCCCACTGCAGTTCTCGTTTCACTTTCTATTTGGACGGCATGGTCTAGATTCAGTTTTTCGTGCAATCCCCCATCTTTTCCCCTCCTCCAGTCGTTTCCTTTCCCCCATCATAGTTGACCCCTCTGTCATCACCTTCCAACTCCCTCCATGACCTACCAGCCACAACCCTGTTCCTTCGGAATGTCCAGGTGAACGTGCATGTTCCCTTCCTTACCAAAAATCCAACCCCCATCCACATTCACCTCCATGACCTCTTCCTTCCCACCCCCAGGGTCCATATCTGCTTCCAAGTCCCCACCAAACACCTTTGCCGTCCCTTCTACCGCTACCGTCGAACCCTCACCCTCCAACTCTCCTACCTCACTCTGCCCTCGGTCATTCTCAACATTCTCTCACACCACACCTACCCTCAGTTCGGTCCCCAAGAGGCAATCATGGACCCATCAGACCCCTGTCTCACACGATCACCTGGACCTCCACCACTCCGGACACCTCCCCCCACCCCCCAGAACCTTTCCTGACCTGGAACCCCTTTCCTCCCCGTCTTAATCCTCCAACCCCTCCTGGACTCCGCCCCCTTGCTTAATCCCTCCCCTTTTCTGATTCCCTCAGACACCGTTACTTCTTCCATCACCCTTAGTCATTCCCCCCTCTCGACTCCTTCCTCCATTTTTACTTCTTCCTCCGGCTTTACTTCTTCCCCCTTCCCAACTCCTTCCTCTACTCTTACTTCTTCTTGCCCCCACTCTCCGCACTCCTTCCTCACCCCCCGGAGTTTCTTCCCTCTCCGCACACCTCCTCCCAATGGACTCCTCCCCCCTCCACACTCCTTTCTCCCCTTGGACTCCTTCTTCCCCCTGGACTCCTTCCCCTCTCCGCACACCTTCCCCTCTCCGAACTCTTTCCCTTACACCTTCCACCACTCCCATACAACTCCCTCCCCAGTTATCCCCTCCTCCCCCTGTACTCCCACCCCACACAACCTCACCCCCCAACACCTTCATTCCCCCCTCCCAACCTCACCCCCCTGACACCCCTTCCTCTCCAATTGAAGATAGACATTCCTCTCTCACCCCCTTGACCATCACCCATTGTGAGCATCAATGGTGACTTTCTAACTTCTGTGAGCTGCTTAGCAGCAGAGACATCTCCATGAGAACCCACTCTGCATGCCATGGAAGTTCCTCCAGGATCCTGGTGCTGTTGGACTCCAGCATCTTCTGCTACTTGGATGTCCGCAATGTGAGCAAGGCCCTGGCTATAAGTCCCGACTTTTGCACGTCACAGTTGTCAAGACACGTTTTGCTCCATGGGCGGATGAGTCCGGCGGGCTATTCTTATAGTGGTATGCTGATGTGTTAAAATAATGTCCCTGACGTCCAATGGTGGGAAATGCAGCCTGCAATTGGCGGATTGAGCAGACAATTGCAAATTGGTTTCACAACCTTGTGAAACCGTTTTTGGCCATCTTGCCATATTGTCCGCTCATGGCACTGTACACCCCCGACACCAGCGGGCACGGAAAATCCTGGCCATAATCTACAAATTGCTACTCTAAGGAATTACCAGTTTTCTTAAAAACATGATTAAAATACTCTTTGTGTGCAGTACTTAAATATTATGAGAACTAAGTAACATTCTGATTTAGATGGGGATCTATGATTACTAATCTATTTGAAAATGGGTCCTTCAACCAAAAAATGTTTGAGAGCCATGATATAGGAAGTCATAAGATGCCAGAAAGAAAAACAAGAGAGTGAGTTGTTCAGAAAGCTAGGGGCTTCTTGTTAAGAATAATTAAAATTTCTGAGGAGTGTAGGCAAGATGATGTGAATTAATTAGAATTCTATAGCTACAAGAATACAAAAATGAAGAACTTGCAACATGAGGAGGAAGGATGAAAGGAGAGAAAGAGATTTGTGAGTTTGAGCTCCACGGGCTGTAAATGTGCACTTTTCTGTGGTTGCATCTTATGTTCTCTCAGCGTCATGAGCATATATTGGTTTATTTAATCTTTAATGAGCTGTAATTATTTGACTTAGTGTCCATGAATTCATCATTGGCATTTTAGGCACATGAAAGCAGCTTTTACAAAAGCAAAATACTGCAGATGCTGGAAATCTGGAAATAAAAACAAAAAGCGCTGGAAGAAACTCAGCAGATCAGGCAACATCTGTGGAGAGAAACAGACTTAACAGCTGGGATTTCCTGGCCCCTCTGTGGCAGGACCCAGCGTGGAGGATGCAACGGGCCAGCCATTGACTTTCAATGGGACCAACAGGCGGGGCTGGAAAATCTGGGCCAACGTTTCAGGTCAAGTGACTTTTCAACAGAATTTCTGTCTATTCTATTACACAGATATGCATGCTAACAATGGATGGGAAAGATCCATAGAAATGTTATGAATTCAGGTCTGTCATAAACATCGCCTTTTGGTCAGGTGAATAAATGGCTCAGATGCATAACTTTAATAGGATTCACAGTGCCCTGCATTCAGCTGCAGGATAATCTCATGCAGGAGTGTAAGAATAATGTTGTCTTATGATTTGAACTGAGTATTTGTGTCTTTCAATCTCTCTGAAGGTGGGCCAGGAAAAGACTTGGTGAGAGGGAGCTTGATATAATTGATTAGCTGCTTTATTTCTCAGTTAGGGCACGGCCAGACTCATCAAATTCAATCGGTACAACTTATCATTGTGTAATAATCCAAAAAGACAACAAGATCAGCAACAACTTCTATGTATATAGTGCCTTTAATGTAGTAAAACATGCCAAGGTGCCTCCTAAGAGTATTATGATGCAAAATTGGACCCCAAACCATATAATGTGATATTAGAGCAGGCAGTCGAAAGCTTGGACCTGAAGTTTGACATCTCCAGGGAGGGATACCAACCTGCTGTTCTGTTTAGACAAGTTTAGACATACAGACAACTACTGAACTATGGCTATTTGTGGTGCCTATTTATTTGGCTGTTATGGTGGAACTGCCTCAGGAGATGCTGCTGAACAGGTGAAAAAGTGACAAGTTGGTCTTCCAGAGACAGTGGCCCTGATCTTTACTCAGGGCTGTGAAGAGAGCAGGTGACATGGTGGCGGGGGGAGGGAGAAACTATTCCCAGATAGGAAACTGCAGTATATCTTTAAATTTTCTCAACAGGTTCCCAACCAACAGCCAGACTGATTGATAAGCTGATTAATACCAGGTAATGCTAGGTAAGTAGGTGTAATAAACTAGTTTCTTGTAAGAAACAGTAAAATTTATTTACAGACTCCAGATGAGACTACTTGCTTGTTCCAAGATCAACACTAAAAATCTCCATCCCTCAGAACCCCCATGCTATGATTTGTCTATAAGTCACATGACCCCCATAATAGTAAGTAATGGTTCAACTTAAAATGACTACATCCCTCCCCCTTTAATTTTGTTTTTATCCTCTTACTTACAAAAACATCTTAACCCATATTATATTCAATTATATATAATACATGCCATTAAAAATTTAGTCTTTGAGGAGGTTTTCGGATTCAGGTAGAGCAACGCAACTCTACAACTGGAGATTCTTCTATTGGGGATCAACTTGAACAGGAACTGCAGCATCAGGGACATCCTGAGACAATGGCAGTTCAGGTTTATCTGCTTTAACAGAGACATCCAGTATGTTTATTCTTTGTCGATCTGGCACCTCAGGGGTCAAAGTTTTGACTTTAATTTCAGGTGGATTAACTGGTTGTTGGAGGGTTTCTCGACTTCTGGGATGATCCATGTGTTTCCTAACAATCCTGTTTTCCACTTCGACTTGATAAGATAAAGGTCCTGTTTCAGAGATGATTGTACCAGGGACCTATCTTGGTCCAGTTTTAAAATTTCATACAAAAACTGTCTCTCCCACAGTAAACTCTCAACCTTTACTGTGAACATCATGATTCATTTTCTGACTATTCTGGTTTCTCTCCACCTTCCCCTCTAAATTAGGGAATACTAGACTCAATCTTGTCTGAAGTTGGTGCTTCATTAACAATTCTGAAGATGTTAAACCAGTGGTTGCAGGAGGAGCTTTGCAATAGCTGAACAGAAATCTTGAAATTTGTGTCTCTAATGTTCCTCTGTTAGTCTCTTCATGCCAGTTTTAAAGATTTGTACTGCTCTTTTTGCTAACCCTTTGGATGTATGATGCTATTCTGTCATGCTTAATCCCATTTATTTTCACAAATCTTTGGGATTCAGTGCTAGTGAAAGCCATATCTTATCTGACACAATAGCTTCAGGTAAACCACGAGCATTGAAACGCTGGCACAATTTTTCAATGGTTGCAGACGAAGTAGGTGATCTCACTTCAAACACGTACATCCATCTGGAATGAGTGTCAATAATCACAAGAAACATGGTACCTAGAAATGGACCTACATAGTCTATATGTAGTCTAACCCAGAGTCAACCAGGCCACTCCCATGGATGCAGTGGAGTTGAAATTGTCAACCTCTGCTGTTGGTGCCACTGGAGACAGTGGCTGGGATCTTCCATCCCGCCATGTGATGTGGCCGGCTAGCCAAAGATTCATTGACTTTTGACTGGACCGGACAATCTGGGCGGCAGGTGGGGTTGGAAAATCCTGCCCAGTGTTTCGCCATTTCTTCTATATCACTGTCTAATCCGGGCCACCAGATATAACTTTGTGTGAGCATCTTCATTTCCAAAATATCAGGATGCACACTATGGAGTTCTTCCAATAATGGTTCTCTTGCTCCCTATAGCAAGACACCATCTTGTCAACTAGGCTCGGATCTATGTACAAAGAATGGTTTTAATTCTTCAGAGACTTGTGCATTTGACCAACCTTGTAATACTTGTTCAAGGATTCTTGTTAAAATTGGATTCCAATTCATCCTATTCTTTTTCTGTCTTGCGCAGACTGGTGAGGAGTCCATGAAATTCAATGCAAATACCACCTCTTGAGATACTGGATCATGTGTAATACTATTGGGCAAAGGGAGGTGACTGAGGGCATCTGTGTTTGCAATGTGCATACCTGAACGGTACATAAAAGTGGGTTCATATGCCGACAAACTTAAAGACCATCTTTGAATGCTAGCAGAGGCTATTGGTGGGATTGCATTATCTCCAATAAAGAATCTTAACAGTGGTTTATTATCTGACACTATGGTGATGTGTTAACCATGCAAATATTGATGGAACTTTTTTGCTCCAAATACGATAGATGATCCTTCTTTTCAGTTTGTGAGTATCCTTTCTAGGCTGTAGAAAAGGTTCTGGATGCATATCCCATTGGCTTTCAGATCTGATTTCCCTTTCTTCTTTTTGTGTTTGCCATAGCATTTTGTCTCATCCTTCATTTTGATTTCACAGTCGACCAAATTTCTCTCTGGTGTAATCTTAACTTGGTTCAGTTTGGGGGTTGAGTTACCCATTCACATCTTGGAAAGTTCCATTGCTTTCCATTCTAATGCCTCTTTTGTCTCAGTCAACTGATTCCTCAGTTCTTCTGTCTGTCTGTAATATCTTTTGGTTTCCTCTTGGAACATCAAACACTGTTGGGATTTTTCTTCTAACTGATTCATCAGTTGGTTCAAGCTGGCACTGCATTCATTTCGCTTCTTTTCATGATTTTTCAGCGGAACCAACTCTGAACTGAGGGATGCTTGCTTCCTGTGAAGGTCCTTCGGTTCTTCTGTTTCATTCCAAAGACACCATCAGATTCCCTTGTCAACTCAGGACTTCTTCCTGTCCTGACCTGAAAAATTTCCGATCAGTTTAGTCTGATTTCCTTCAACCAATCATGGCCCAGAAGGCTAGATCCTTCAGTTACAACAATTATTGGCAACTGAGCTGTCTGTTGTCTGTATGATACAGGTACAGATGTGATGCCTTTCACCTGTATTGCTTCTCCTATAGACATATTTAACTGAGCAGCGGTTTTCTCCAAACTCAATGGCTGGGTACCTTCTCTGAGGTATTTAAAGGTGTGTTCTCCCACCACTGTGGTGGTCCTGCGTTAACCTCCATGATCAAAGGCTTTCCATTTACTTGAAGTGTAACAGCGATTGGTTCAGTTTTCCTGGCCTTCAGCTTGTATAGGGAATATACATCAGCTTCAGTAACTCTGACTCATCTATGTTGTGCACTTCAATTAACTTGACCTGATGTCTGAATAGCTGTCTTGATCTTGCCTTGCACTGTTTAATAACATGCCCTTTTATGTGGCAGTAGTGGCATTCTGCCTGTTTAAACCTACGGACTTCGGCTGAATGATTTCCCCTTAAACGGTTACACTTTAACTTCTGGGTTACTGGTGAGCTGCTTCCAGTATTTCTTTTTATTTTTCTAGAGGTAGGGACTGTGTCCCACTTTGCGGTAGCTGCTCTGTTCTTCGCGCCATGCCCAGCAGTAGGTTTCTGCCCTAGCTACAAAACAGAGCCATGTTGCTCACTCTGCAGAGTCTGCAAGTCCCTCTCAGCACTCTCCACTGCTAGTGCTATCTCCATGGCGCACTGCAGGTCTATCTCAACTTCTGCAAGCAAACAGCGCTGAATCGTTTATGCCGCAGACCAAATGATCTCGCGAAACTTCATTTAAAGTATCACTGAAGTCACAGTGCTCCTCTAATTGCTATAACTTCATGATGTACGTTGTGATTGACTCACCGGGGGCCCTTATTTGAGAGTGAAAACTTGAATGTCTGCATGATTCTGAGGGTTTGGGCTGAAAATGACCTTTCACAAGGTCTATTAGCTCAGTGAAGGATCTGGAATTTGGCATGTTTGGAACTGTCAAGCTACGGATTAGATTATGGCCAGAACTTTGACCTTGATGAGCGGGTGGGCCCCACCGGCTCGACGACGGGAGGGCAGCCGAACTCTGTCGCCGAAACGGGGCCGGATGCCATTTTGAGCTGATTTCACTGTCCGCCCGCCTTCCTAAAAATTTAAATGGACCGGGGTGACGTCAGGGGTGACGTCATGACATCATCCCATGTCACTTTCCCTTCAGCATGCAGGCCCCGCCTCCAAATCTCCGATGGGAAAATTCTGGCCTACATGTCTTATTCTGTAGACACTTAGGAGAATTGCTTTCTGTGTCTCCTCCGCCGTTATTTCGTTAGCTACAAAGTAGAAACCTAATCGCTCAATGTATTGAATCCAGCCCTTAACGTATGAGTCATACAGGTCAATTCTGCTAAAGAGAAGCTTTGCTGGTAATTATGGGGAGAATTTTCCCCATGTCGGGCAGGCCTTGTGGGAGCAGGTGCAGCTGGGTGCGGATGAAATCGCCGCCCATGATCGGGTCCGCTCCACCATTTTACGCGGGTGGGCCAATTAAGACCCGACCAGCGTAGTTCATGACTCCCGAGGATAGAGGGAGTGGGTGGGTGGTGGCAGGTGTACACAGACCACCGGGTCCAATGGCGACCCGGCGGCCTGTTTAAATGAAGGCCTGGCAGCCTTTGCAAGGCTGCTCACAATGGCTGGGAGAAGATCACATCTGTGGGGCAATGTGCGTGACGCAAGTCCGGAGGGTAGGCCATCGGGGCAGGCCAGGCCGGAGGGTAGGCCATTGGGGCAGGCCAGGCTGGAGGGTAGGCCATCAGGGCAGGCCAGGCCGGAGGGTAGGCCAGCGGGGCAGTGTGCCCCTCATTTCTCCGAGTGCCTAGCTGCCCTCCTGGAGGAGGTGGCAGTGCGGCGGGAGGTCCTTCTTCCGAGGGACGAGAGGTGGAGGCCTCCCCACCTGACCAAATGTGCATAGGAGGAGGTGGCCGAGCATGTGAGCTCCCATGATGTGGTGCGGCGCATATGGATCCAGTGCCGCAAAAGATTCAATAGCCTCCTGCGCTCAGGAAAGATGAGTACCATGTTGCCTCAGGTCACTTAATGCAGCCTTCACCCTTTGACTCCAGCCCCCGCACACCCCGGCAACTCTGAGTACAGTAACGTCATTGAATGCCTCACAGCATAGATCCCTTGCTGGGTGTGCCAACAGATATTGCCCATGCCCATTTCACTCTGAGACGGTTCAGCTAGGATGTGTTCTGCATCTGCAGCATGTGTAACACTGGCACCCAGAGTATAGAATGGGAGTGAAAGTCAAGGATCTGTACCTAGGCAGAGCGCTGGAGCTGGGAAACATGTTAAAGTCAGGGTGCTAACATGCTGGGAAGGGGGACTTCCAGTTGGCAGGGCACCAATCCATCTGGTGGTCTTTGCGCTCCATGTGCTTGTGCCTCCTTGCTTAGCAAAGTGACACCTTGTGGTGCCACATGTGAAGGAGGCAGCATTTGGTCAATGGGTAGGGGGTGTCAGCCCTGGCTTGTTTGGGTGAGTGTGCAGCAGCTGTGGGATGACAATGAACTGGAATCCTGCAATGTCCCACTCTGGCTGGGTTGGCAAGGATGTGATGGGAATTCAGGTGCGTGCTGGACTAATCAATGCTCCTCTCTCCTTTTCAGGAGAAGGCAGCGCACAATTCTGCCGAGCGGATGTGGACTGGCGGAGGGCAGGCCCATTTGGCGATCCTAACACGAGCCGCTGGCCAGGTATATGGAGAGGCGCCATGCCCCCAAATCCAAGCGGCGGTGAGGCTGGGGTGACATCGGGAGGTATGCTTGGTGAGCACTCAGGTCACCATGTGTGTCCCAGCAGCCATGGCACTGCTGATTGTTCAGTGATTAAAGTTTGCAACATGGATTTACCATTGATTAGGGAAGGATGAGCGCATAATGATCCGGGAGAGTGGCATGCAAGTTGACATTATCTCCACTGTAACTAATCAAATGTCTTTTTTCTTCCTTTCAGCATCACCGGAGCAGGGCCAGGATGAGGAGGCAGAGGGCCCACCTCTAACCCCTGAGGCCCCAGAGGAAATCTACCCACCAGCGTCTCACCATCTCAGCCTGGCAGGCACCAGCGCAGATACTAGCACTTCGGTGGGAATTAAATCTATGGCTAGTGTCCCGGGGCACAGAGGTGAGGGCTCTTCACAATTGCTTGAGGTGCGGGCGGAGACAGAGAGTGCCCAGGGTGCCGGCAGTCGGGGGACTGCTGGGGACCAGGCATATTCTCGGTCAATGGCTGATGATATGTCTCTGGAGTCGTCCATGAGGCAGTGAACACTGGAAGTGCAGCAGGGTATTCGGGACGATCTGGCGGAGATACATTAGGCTATGTGTGGCATGGTGCCTATGCTGGAGGAGTCCACACGGAGCATCACCAATGCAATGAGCCTCATGGCTGAGCGCTATGCTTCCTCCATGGAGAGAGTGGCGATTCTCGTGGAGAGGCTACTCCAGGAGACCAATCAGGGCCTCCTGGGATTGTGCTTGGACCTGCAAGCTCTCACAGCGGCATTGGCCTCAGCTGGTCAGTGCCTGTGTGGGAGATGGTTTGGGCACCAAGTATCCCAGCTCGGTGCCCATCCATCTATGGTGAGCAGGGAGGTCCGAAGTGACCTCATGGCGGCACAGCAGCTGCCTGTCGTCTCTGCGGTCTCCTCTCTCAGGGCACTCCGGATGAGGGCAGCAGCTCCTCCCTCACTCTGCCAGTGACCGTGGCATCCAATGAGGCTACAGCGGCTAGGGAGAAGCCAGATGTGGAACTGGCCACTCCCTCCGAGGTGGGGCCATCAAAGTCTCCTTGCCAGGGCCAGAGGATATCCACCAAGATCATCATGGCCAATTGGACAGCACAGTGAGCCGGTTGTCTTAGATGCCAGTGCCAGCAAGGGGACAGCACCTAGATGTAGCACCCATAAGCATTAATTTAAGGCACCTTAGGCACACCACAGGTTTCTCACTGGTGCTTTTATGTTGACCAATAGTAGCTTCTGGAAGACTTGGTGTGATGTCCAACATTTTTTTTTTGGCTTATGAAGTTACATTTGTTCCCTCAATAAATTTGGACATGTTTCCATGCCTCAGGATGATTCCTTACTTCTGTAAGTGGACGGGAAGCCATGATGTTATGAGTGAGTTGTTTGACATTGAGCTTTATTGACAAGGCCCTTAGTTAATGTTAGTATCCAGGCTGATTTAGCACTCAGGTATCGAGTGTGGAGCCTGCAGCCCTGGCGTGTGTTGGAGGTCCATCAGTGGTGGGCTAGCTGATGCTTCTTTGGAATAAAGCCTGCCGCATGTCGCTGCCTCCCTGGAGTATGCCCAAGTCAGCGTCTACCCACTCAGCGTTCTCCTGTGCATGCTCATCCTTGGACTCACTGCTGGACTCATCGTGTGCATCTGGAGCAACTGCGTTTACGTCTTCCTCATCCATTGCGTCGGCCCTTTCCAGCGCCAAATGTGGAGAGCGCAGCATGCAACTACTCTCAGCGACACATGAACTGGGGGGTACTGGAGTGCGCCCCCTGAGTGGTCCAGGCATCGGAAGCACATCTTGAGAAGACTGATGGTTCTCTCCACCACAGTCCTTGTGGAGGCATGGCTCCTATTTTACCGCTGCTCAGTCTCTGTTTTGGGATGGAGGAGAGGTGTCATGAGCGACCTTTTGAGGGAATACCCCTTGTCACCCAGCAGCCATCCATCCAGCCAGGCTGGAGCAATGAAGAGCCTCGGCACCTGGGCGTGTCTGAGGATGTAAGTGTCATGGGAGCTGCCTGGGTATCTTGCACAGACTTGTAGAATCAGCATCCTGTGATCACACACTATCTGCACGTTCATGGAGAGGAAGCCCTTCCTCTTGATGAAGGCACCGGGCTCACCTGCTGGCACCTTGATGGCCACGTGTATACAGTCTATTGCACCTGAATGCGGGAAAGCCAGCAATTGCTGCGAAGCCTCTAGTTCGCTCTGTCTGGCTGGCGTTGTCTCAGCGGTAGTGGATGAAAGTCAATGCATTTTCAAATAGAGCATCTGTCACCTGCTTGACACAAGTGTGGACAGCTAATTGGGAGAATCCGCAGAGATCACACACCAACCTCTGGAAAGTGTCGGAGGCATAGAAGTTGAGTGCGTCTGTGACTTTTAGAGGAACTGGCAAGGGGAGCCCACCCACACAGTTTACAGAGATCTCAGGGCCAATTATCTGACAGATGGAGGTGACTGTCTCCCTTGAGAGACGGAGCCTCCTTCGGCACTGCACCTCAGACATATTGAGGTAGCTGTTTTGCCGCCTGTATACCCTGGCAGCAGGATAGTGGCATCATCTGCAGCCCCTTCCACCTTGGACTTTCTGTTGGCCCTGCGCCCCTTGTGCCTGCACCTGTCCTCCCAAAGTTGGCTCCCCTGGAGGCTGAATGTGGACTCCTGGCCTTCTCCCCCTTCTGGCCCTCCCTTCCTCCTCAGAGGAGGTGCCTCCAGTGGAGAGCACAACTCCCATTCCCAGGCTAAGGGGAGGCTTCCTGAAAGCTGCAGGCCCCAGAATGATCTTTACTGTCGGGTCCTGACCAAGGCTTTTACTCCTGTCCCAGTAGCTGGTTTGAGTTTTGAAGTCTTCCTGCTCACACAGGCAAGTATAAGTAACTTTCACACTTAAATACCAGAAAGATCACATTCGCGACCTCACTCACCACCCTTATCCCAAATGTCTCCTACCCGCCTGCTCATTGCGCCCGTGTGATGTCCTGAAGGTCACACGGGCCCCGAAAAATCATATTCAATGCTGCCTTAAGGGCCTTAACTGGCCTGTTAATTAATGGCGGGCACGCCTCCAAACTCATAGCCCGCCCACCTTCCAAACTATCGCGATGGCGCGCGGTGACATCGGGATACATGCCCGACATCACCGCACATCACTTTATGCGCTTGCTTGGGGGCCAGCCCCCACACACCAACGGGAAAATTCTGCCCCATACTTCTATTCTTTCTTCCCTTAAAACATTGGTGCACTCAAAATCGCAAGGCGATTTTATCCTTGTCGCTCACTGTAATAAACTTGGAATGCAGGACTAGTTTCTTGTAAAAAAAAACTTTATTTACAGATTCCAGGTGAGGCTACATGCTTGTTCCAAGACCAAGGCTAAAAAGCTCTGTCCCCCAGATTCCCCTTGCTTAGGGCTGATTCGTCTATACAGTCACATGATTCTTATAATAGTAAGAAATGTTTTAACTTACAATTACTACACGACAAAATGGTTGGGGTGCAGGAAGAATTGGAGATCAGAGGACCTGGTGCAAGACGGAGACCAGAAATAGAAGATCACGAGGGATAAGGGAAGTCGGAAATTGGGGGCGGGCGCAGAGATACAGAGAGTGTGGAGGACGGGGAGACACAGAGACTGTGGCTGGGATATTCTGGCTCCATCATGGGTGACCCACTGTGGGAGATTTGGCGGACCAGCCAAAAGTCTATTGACTTTTGGCGGGACCGGACTAACCCAGCAGTGGGAGTGGCTGGAAAATCCTGCCATCTGGATGGTGAGGGAGTCAGATAATGTATGGTGTGGAAGGATCAGTGATCACAGAGGGTGGGGGAGTTGGAAATCACAGTGGGTTTGGGGAGTCTGTCATAGTGGGGTCCAATCGCAGCGTCTGCAAAAATGGTTAATTTAGGGGGCAAAGGGAAACATTCCTGCTTCTTCTGGCCTATAAGTGATGCTATAAATGCACTTACATGAATCCAGCCCTTCTCACATTCTTTTACCTGCTGGGATTTGCAAACCCCATGAATCCTCGCCTCCATGGGATACTAATGAAAAATACTGTTAATATAGAGGCATGCAACTTTATTGACTGTTCTGCCACCTGAGAACAGAATGGCTGTCTCTCTTCTGACCCAGCTCTGTTAAAACTGGAAGAAGGGTTTCAGTTGGGTTTTTGAATTTACAATAACTTTATAATAATAATTTTATAATAATATTTAAAATAATTTAAAATAAAACTACATCTCACTAACACCCAACACAACCATCATTGGGGTTAAACTCTCCCCCAGTCTCAATTACGTCACACAAATGATCCAATGCTGAGGGCTGCAGCAGGCCCAGTAAAAATTAAACATGTGCTGCTGAACTTCTGCAGGCTTTTTCCTGATTTGTCCCAATGTTTTCACAGATCTGTCATGACAGACACTTGGGGGAATCCTGAACAAATTTACCCCCAACATATATTACTGAAAGTCTTTATAACTCTTTAAAAGCACCCAGCAATGTTTTGTAAACAACTTTGTGTTTGGAATCAAAACAGGCTTAGCGGTTAGAATATATATTGAGGGCGCTTCAGCCCTTTTGCTTTTGATGAGTTCATTGTTTCAGCTCCCAGGAGATTACAGTACTGTAGGTAGGTAGGAATAGTTAGGAATCATGTTGCTTATGACATCACGACTATGTGTGGCAGCCTTGATGAAACAGATACTCTTTTCCTGTACATCGTTCTCAGAGGTTGATGTGTTAATACAGTACAGCAAAATCTGAAGGTGATGCCACTTCAAATTAAATCAATATAAGTTGAACTTATCTTTGCTAAGGCTCAATACAAACCTATTTGCAAGTCTGTGCTAAGTGATTTCTATTTGCTTTGCAATTAAAATGTATTTGTATTTGAATGGTGTTTAGCCTCCCAAGTGAGTATAAAAGTCAATGAATGTCACCCTGTTGCATGTATGTATCAAATGAACCATCAGTTGCAGTGAAGAAAATTTAAAGAGACAACATGATCTATGTAGACAACTTAAATACCATTACACTGTCTGACTGTTATGACTGTTTTGAAATAGTTGTAATGTTCCTTTGGTTGCATTGAAGCACCTCAGGGTGCAAACATGATCTATGTAGAAAATTTGAATATTATTGCCCTTTTTGTGATGACCATTTTGAAATGTTTTGTAATATTCTTTCAGATATTTTATGAATAAAGTATATTTTTGCAAAAAAAAGAGACTTTTCACAAATATAGATATTAAAAATTGAGACATTTCTTTCAGTGTGTAATGGAGTGGATTTTCCTGTACGTCACAGCATTTCCAAATACATCCAAATCAGCTTTCTAAATGTAAATTAGTTCCTGACAATGAAAGCTGTACACCTTTCTACCACTGAATACAAAGGTGGATGAATACTATGTTTTATAATATCCCAAGACACAATTTCCAGGCAATTTTTTTGCTGTTGTAGGATGGAAGCCCTGTTAATTATTAAAAATGGGGACCAGATAGCAAGGCGATTAACACACATACTTGAGATATTTGGCCGAATCTTCCCTGGAGTGGCAACCATCATCGGATTGCCACTCCACTCCTATTTTCCTACCTTAGACCGGAGCTCCAAATTTCTTGCCCGGACTTCCGGCCCGGATCTGCTGAGAAATGTAGAGCGTAGCTGCTCCTGGAGCCCTTCAATGCAGTGTAGGAACGTTGGCGGAAACAAAGCTACACTCCCTTTTCACAGCACAAGCTGCTGTATATCAGTAAGTTTAAATGTCCCAGCTACTTTGGCAAGCTAGGAGAGAAGGTAAGTGTACGAGACGGTTGGATGGGTCAAGGTTGGGTGGTCCGTAGTTGCGGGCTCCGTTGGGAGTCAGTACTATAGTTAGCCAGGAGTTAGAATTGGCTTTAATCCTCTCAACTTCTCCTGGGTAATGATTCTGCTAAGTCTGTCAGAACCATCCAAAATCTCTGACTTTAAATTGGAGTTTTTGAGCGTTCCAGATGCAGGGTAATTGCCGAACGGAAGTTGAAACTTCCCGGGCAGTCATTGCAGGGGGACTTTCAAGGGGTTCCCCAGCATATCTTCTGAGCTACCTTTATTCTTTCATGGGATGTGACCATCGTTGGCAAGTCAAGCATTTGTTGCCCACCCCTAAATGCCCTTGAACTGAGTGGCTTGCTAGACCATTTCAGAGCGCTGTTAAGAGTCAACCACATTGCTGTGGATTGGAGTTACACGTAGGCGAGACTCGTTAAGAATGGAGGGAGCCAGGTGTTTTTTTTAAAACAATCAATGATAGTTTCAGGGTCACTGTTACCAAGACTAGCTTTCAATTCTTGATTTTTTATCATTTGAATTTAAATTCCACTTGCTGCCAAGGTGGGATTTGAATGAATGTCCCCTGTGAATTAGCCTAGGCCTCTGGATTACTAGTCCAGTGACATTATCACTATGCTACCATTTCCAAGGTATGATCCTCCCGAGACAGGAAGATCTGGACCAATACCATGGGATGAAGCCCCCAAAGCAGCAAGTTCTATAAGTTACTCAACTTCTGTGGTATTGGTTGAAGGATAAATGCTGTAAATGTTAGAGCCAGGTTTGGGAGATAAATCAGGAAATCAACCAAAGGGTAGTGGAAATTTGGAACTCTCTCACCCAAAAGGCTGTGAATGCTGGGACAATTGAAATTTTTAAGACCCGGGTCAAAGGTTTGTTATTTGGCGAGGGTTTCAAAGCAATGGATCAAAGACGAGTGAATAGAATTGAGTTCTAGATCAGCCATGATCAGCTATGATAGAATTAAATGGCGAGACTTGCATTTATATAGTGCCTTTCATGATCGTAGGATGCCCTAAAGATCTTACAGCCAATGGTGTACTTTTGAAGTATGTTGACTGATGCAATGTAGAAAATGTGACAATTTGTGCACAACAAACTCCCACAACTACAATGTGATCCCAACCTGATCACCTGGTTGTGTGATTTTGATTAAGGATAAATATTGGCCAGGATACTGGGAATAACTCTCCTGCTGTTCTAAAAAATAGTGCCATTAGTTATTTTACATCCATCTGAAAGGGGAGGCATAGTCTTTGTTTAACATCCCATCCAAAAGACAACACTTCCAACAGTGCAGCACTCTCTTACTACTGCACTGGAGAGCCAACCTAGACTTTTGTGCTCAAGGCCTGGGTCTGGATTTTCATTCCCGAGGTGGGTGTGCAGAGCTGAGAAATTCCCTACTTCAGATTACCTGCCTCCAGAAAACGTGCCCAAAATGGTGGGATCTTCATTCTGTGGGAGAGCGTGCAGGATGGAATCAGGCCTGTTGGCCCAGGACACAGATCAGACATGGCTACAGGGGCTGCCAAGTGCTGAGGTGGGCTGTTTAAGAGGCCCACTTCAGCTGTGTTCTTAATCATTAGCCCCTCTACCCCTCACTGCTCCCCCCACCCATTCCCCATCTGATACTTGCAAACTCATGCTGCCCCACCCACCCCCATGGCCCCTAACGGTCCCTATGCTAACTTAGTGCTAACAAATGCCAACCCATGCCCCCCGCCTGCCACCTTTTGCCCTTGCAACCTCCATGCCAACTCACTCAGTCTCCATGGGCAGACCTCAGGAGCCATGCTGAATTAAGGCCAGTATTCTCCTTGCCCTCCGGCATCATGCGTGTTCAGTGGCGTGAGCAGACAATGTGATGCGATTGGTTTCTTGATGATGTGAACCCAGTTTGTGATCGTCCGCTCAGCCCGCCGATGATCATCGGTTCCCCGCCATCGGATGTTGGGAACCTCATTGTAACACATCAGCATATCATTATTAGGCCTGCCCACCAGAGATGTTTGAGAATGGGTGGTGATGTCCCTTGAGCTGGCAGAGAGTGGGATGCCTGTGAATGTGTGATGGGTTTGAGTGTGTTAGTTTAGAGCGCTGAGATAGTTGTCATATCCTGGTGGCACAGATGAGATCATTCATTCTCTATCTGCATTGGATGGCCAACCTCTTCTGTGCAGGATTGGCACTGATCGCCACTGCCATTGCCTACCAGAGTGGTAATGTTGCTGCCTCTGCTGCGGCCAGAGTGGGGGATAGAGGACATCACAACGGGCCTCCATGGCATCCAAATGACACTCAAGCGCTGCAATCTTCTTTTCTATTGGGGCCATGTCTTGTTTGCTGCAGTCCTGGGCTCCAAGCACTGAGTGTGGCTGTATATCAAATGTGGTGCTGGTGTGATGAAACGGCAAGGTGACAGCGTGGAAGGTGAATCGGAGCCCACCCGCCATGGAAACAGCTTGTTTCCTGGGAATGCTTAAATAACGTGGCGGGTTTGGGACGATACCGCAATTCCCGCTATTGCACTTAGTGGAAATCTGGGACAATTTCACCGTAAATAAAATGAAAATTCGATAAAACACTCTCACTCATGAAATCCCATTCAATAAATTTAAATCCCCTCAAGTAGCAAATCACTTATTAAAACAAATATTTATATTCATAACCACATATCAAAGACAGTTAATCCTTTAATAACCTCTTTGAACTATCAAACTGTCCACTTATAGCCCCCCACTGTGATCATGATAGGCTGTGGAAAACAGCCAAACGTTAATAATGCTATAAAGCTAACACTTAGGGTTATGTCAACAAACTATTGAAACTGCTGGAACAACTCTCAGATACAGGAAGGCAATGTTTTTTTGAATTTTTGAAGAGCAGGGAATTGAATAACTTGACAGCTTTACGGTTTTACATATCCTATCTGTCTTTCAAAAGCATTTATGTCCACTCTAAAACTTCATCACTCACATATTGTGGGATGGGACCCTTACTCTAGCAAAAATGGGATCTGCTTGAATTCAAATAACTTTGCTGAGTTTGGGTTTCCCACATGCGGGAATCATGTCCTGCTCCAAATTCCACCCTCACTCCTGGCGAAAATGGTTCCTGCCAGATATGGAGACGGGACTTCCAGATCCAAGGTCTGTCCACCATTTTGGATATGCTACAGAATCTCCTCAAAAATTCAGACCCTGGAGGCAGTTTTGAATTCATAACTTTCTGACTCAGAGGCAATAATGCTACCAACAGAGCCACAGCTGTAACAGCAAACTTTGTAGGCTAAAGAGTGTGCCGGTGCTTTCTAGTTCCCGAACAATAAAAGGGAGATTGGCTGGTGCATTACCTTGTCACAACACTTTCTATAGCATTGCCTGTGGGGAGAGATTAACACTGAATGCCAATGCCACCATCCCCCCTTACTGACCCCAACATGACATGTGAGATATTTTTTGAAAGCCTTAGTTCATGTTGATCCAGCAGTCTGACTCTTCTCTGTTTCATCAAAGGGGATTTGTAGGTCCAACTCACTGAAATGGTGGGTCTTTCTTTTATGCCTCTGTACTATGCCTTTTTGCCCTCAGTTAGCTACTCCTGTAGTAGACATTCTTGAAATGTGGCACTCAGGTTTTCATGAGACATCCAGCCAAGCTACCTGACATTCAGCTAAGCACTTCACTACTCACATATTTCTCTGCACTTCACAAACAACCAGCTTTTTAAACCTAAACTCTCATTTCTGAGCACTTCAGAACATTACTGTTTTACGTAAGATTTGCACAATGAAGTCCCCAATGGATATGAAATAAGCTCATCCATGACATTCTAGTACAAACATATGGAATGCACTGTTACAGAGTGGAATTGCTGCGAGTTTGGTGAGAAGGGAGTTTGGGGAGGAGGGCAGGGAGGTACTCTTTTCATTTTCTTTCTCTATCTTTCTCAGCCTGCAGAAGACCAGAAGTTGTAAAGTTGCCCGAGATGGCTAAGTTTTGAAAACATCCAAGAGTGACATCACAGGACGAACACAAGTTCATCAGTTGGTAAGAAACTGTTGTTAGGGAGGGCCTTCAAGTCACTGAAAATGAGAAAAACATATTTTCTTAAAAGAAGGAGCTACTGCATTTCTTGAAATGTGTACAGAAGAACTTTTTAGGTTAATATGTAGAGGATCCAACAAGGGACGGCATGGTGCTGGATCTAATTTTGGGAATGTAGCTGGACAGGTGGCTGAGGTGGTAGTGGGGGAGCATTTTAGTGATAGCAACCACAGCATGGTACAATTTTAGCTTGTTATGGACCAAAAAATAGAGAAGTTGCAAAAAAATGTTTTGGATTGGGGGATTTTAGTAAAATAAGGCAGGATCTGGCCAAGGTAGACTGGGAACAGCTACTTTTGGGGAAATCTACAGAAGAGCAGTTGGTGCGGGGTGGGGAGAGGGGGGGCGGGGGGGGCGGGGGGGCGGCGTTCAAAAAAGAAATGGGGAGTGTACAGGCTCTTCATGTTCCCTCTATGGTGATAGGAAGGAGTCACAAGCCCAGAGAACTATGGATGACCAGAGATATTCAGGATGCAATGAGAAGGAAAAGAGAGGATTTTAGCAGGTACTAGGGGAGCAAGTCAGCGGAGGCATTAGTGGAGTACAGAAAGTGCAGGGTGGAGCTTAAGAAAGCAATTAGGAGAGCAAAGAGGGGATATGAGAAATCTCTGGCTGGTAAAATTAGGGAAAATCCCAATATAAGTATATCAATGGGAAGAGGATAACCAGGGAAAGAGTAGGGCCCATTAGGGACCAAGGAGGGCAATCTATGGGTAGAGCCAGAGGATGTCGGTGGCGTGTTGAACAAATACTTCACATCCGTCTTCAGCCAAGAGAATGAGGATGAAGGTATGGAACTTGGGGACAGAGACTGCGACGTTCTTAAGGAAATTGATATAAGGAGTGACAAGGTATTGGAGGTGTTGGCAAATCTCCAGGTCCGGATGATCTGTGTCCCAGACTGCTGAGGGAGGCAAGGGAGGAGATCGCAGGGGTTCTGACCCAAATTTTTAATTCCTCTCTGGCTACGGGGGAGGTGCCAGAGGACTGGAGAACAGCTAATGCGGTTCCGCTATTTAAGAAGGGTTGTAGAGATAAGCCAGGGAACAATAGACTCGTGAGTCTCAAGTCAGTGGTAGGGAAACTATGGGAGAAAATTCTGAAGGAGAGAATCTATCTCCACTTGGAGAGGCAAGGTTTGATCAGGGATAGTCAGCATGGCTTTGTCAGAGGGAGGTCATGCCTAACAAATTTGATTGAATTTTTTGAGGAGGTGACCAGGTGTATAGATGAGGGTAGTGCAGTTGATGTAGTTTAGATGGATTTCAGCAAAGCCTTTGACAAGGTCCTACATGGGAGACTTATAATGTAGGCAAATGTACATGGGATAGAGGGTAATTTGATAAGGTGGATTCAAAATTGGCTTAGTTGTAGGAGGAAGAGGGTGATAACAGGAGGCTGCTTTAGTGACTGGAAGCCAGTGTCCAGTGGTGTAGCACAGGGATCTGTGCTGGGTCCCTTATTATTCGTCATTTATATAAACAATATAGATGACTATGTGGGAGGTAGGATTGGTAAGTTTGTGGATGACACAAAGATTGGCCGGGTGGTTAACAGTGAGGTTGAGTGTCTTGGGCTACTGGAAGATATAGAAGGGATGGTCAAATGGGCAGATAAGTGGCAGATGGAATTTAACCCTGAAAAGTGTGAGATGATACACTTTGGAAGGAGTCACTTGACAAGGAAGTATTCAATGAACGGCATGACACTAGGAAGTTCTGAGGAACAAAGGGACCTTGGTGTGTGTGTGTCCACAGATCTCTGAAGGTGGAGGGGCATGTTAGTGGGGTGTTGAAAAAGGCATATGGGACACTTGCCTTTATCAATCGAGGCATAGATTACAAAAGTAGGGAGGTTATGTTGGATGGAGAATCTTGGTCAGGCCACAGCTGGAGAACTGTGAGCATTCTGGTCTCCACATTATAAGAAGGATGTGATTGCACTGGAGATGGTGCAGAGGAGATTCACCAGGATGTTGCCTGGGATGAAACATTTAAGTTATGAAGAGAGGTTGGATAGACTTGGGTTATTTTCATTGGAGCAGAGAAGACTGATGGGTGACCTGATCGAGGCGTACAAGATTATGAGGGGCATGGATAGGGTGGATGGGGAGCAGCTGCTACCCTTAGTTGAAGGGTCAGTCATGAGGGGCCACAAATTCAAGGTGAGGGTCAGGAGGTTTAGGAGGACCTTTTTACCCAGAGGGTGGTGACGGTCTGGAATGCACTGCCTGGGAGGGTGATGGAGGCCTGTTGCCTCACATCCATTAAAATGTACCTGGATGAACTTGGCATGTCATAACATTCAAGGCTATGGGCCAAGTGCTGGTAAATGGGATTAGGTAGGTAGGTCAGGTGTTTCTCACATGTCGGTGTAGACTTGATGGGTCAAATGGCTTCTTCTGCACTGTGTGATTCTGTGATACTTAGGTTTCAGTAAGAAATAGAAGCAGTAGGGAAGTAAAGTTAAGTCAAGGCCAGGTAAAATAAAGTAGTATAAGTAAACCAAAGTAAGATAAAGTTAACTTAAAGAAAGTAAATTCGAGCAATGGCAGGACAGCTCGGTCATTTGGAATGTGTGTCCTGTAATATATGAGAGGCCGCTGGAGCCGCAGTGGGGCATCACAAGGCTAAGAACTACGTGGATAGCATAACAAAAACAGAATTACCTGGAAAAACTCAGCAGGTCTGGCAGCATCGGCGGAGAAGAAAAGAGTTGACGTTTCGAGTCCTCATGACCCTTGTCCAGAGAGATGGTCACAATGCAACTTAGGAGCCTGGAGACAGACAGGGAATAGGTGACAACAGGCAGTCCAAGAGAACTAAGCAGGTACAGCAGGAGTACCCTGGGGTTCCGCTCGTCAATCTATTTTCCATTTTGCATACTGGTGAGGATGTTGGTCAGAGCCAGGTTTCTGGCATCACAGGTGGCTCTATTGTACAGGAGGGGAGGAAGAAGAGGGGAAGAACAGTAGTGATAGGGGATTCATTAGTTAGGGGAACAGACAGGCTTTTCTGTGGCCATAGACATGACTCAAGGATGGTATGTTGTCTCCCTGGTGCCAGGATCAACAGCCCTTTCTGTTTGTCATATATATGAATGAACTAGATGTAAATGTGGGAAGAATGATTGGGAGATTTGCAGATGACACAAAAACTGGCCGCATAGTTGATAGTGAAGAGGATAGCTGCTGTCTCCAGAATAATAAATATGATTTGTTTGAGTGGGCAGAAAAGTTGCAGATGGAATTCAATGCAGAGAATTGTGAGTAATGCTTTTGGGGAGGGCAAACAATGCAAGGGAATACTCAATAAATAGGAGGATATTGAGAGGGGTTGAGGAAGTGAGAGGCCATGGAGTGTATGTCCACAGGTCCCTGAAGGTGCAGGACAGGTGAACAAGGTGGTAAAGAAGGCATATGGAATGCTTCCCTTTATTGGATAAAGTATTGAATACAAAAGCAGGGATGTACTGATGGAACTGTATAAAATGCTGGTTAGGCCACAGCTGGAATTTTGTGTACAGTTCTGGTCACCACATTGCAGGAAGGACAGAATTGCTCTGGAGAGAGTGCAGAGGAATTTTACAATTTTAGAATATTGCCAGGGCTTGAAAATTGCAGGTATGGGGAAAGATTGGCTAGGTTAAGGTTTTTTCCCTTAGAACAGAGGAGGCTGAGTGGTGACCTAATTGAGATGTACAAAATTATGGGCTGAATTTTCCCCCCGTTGGGGGAGTTGCGTGGGGTCAGGTGGGAGCGAGAGCGAACCCGATCAGTGTCCCCGATCGGGTCCACGCCGCCATTTTACGTGGGCCGATTAAGGCCTGCCCAGCATGATGCTCACTCAGGAGCATTGAGCGTAACCTGTGCAGGAGGGGGTGCAATTCCCTGAGTCAGGGAGATAAGTTTGATATTTGAAAATTTAAATAAATGAAAAAAAATTTTAAAACATGTCCCCTCATGTGACAGTGTCATATGAGCCAGGACATGTTAATGAATTTTTAAAATAATTTTTATTGAATTTTAAAATACTTCATGATACCTCATCCTGCCCATGGATGAGGTAGCATGAAAAATGCAAAGGCTGTCTGGGCTCTTCGCCTGCCTGCCAATCTTAAGGTTAGACAGGCAGCTCATTTAATTGTTTTGATTAGTTTTCAACAGGCCTTAATAGGCCTTTGACAGTTCAGCGGGCTATGCGCCTGCTGAACAGAAAATCTAAATGACACGTGGTGATGTCGGGATGCCCACCTGATGTCACCATGTGTCATTTTACACGTTGGCAAGCGGACCCCTATCCCGATCGCCAACTGGAAAATTCTTCCCTATGAGGGGCCTAGTTAGGGTAGACAGCAAACGCCTGTTTCCCCCAGCTGAGGGGTTAATTATCAGGGGACATAGAGTTAAGGTGATTGGTAGAAGGATTAGAGGAGACATGAGGAGAAACCTTTTCACCCAGTGAGTGGTGGGCATCTAGAATTCACTGTCTAAGTTGGTAGTTGAGGCTGAAATGCTCAACTTATTTAAAAGATACCTGGATCTGCACATAAGTGCTGTAACCTGCAAGGCTATGGACCAGGTGCTGGAAAGTGGGATTAAAAATGAGCAGCAAGCTTCTTTTTTCTCTTTTTATGGCCGTGCAGACACGATGGGCTGAATGGCTTCTTTCTGTGATGTAACTTTTCAATGGTTTCTATGGTTTCTATATCTGCAGACATTTGTTGGATGTAACTCATCTCACACTGGTGCAAATGTGGTTCAATTCCCTGCATAGAAAGTCAAAGCTGTCAGGATGTCCCAAAATGTTTCATTGTCAATGAGTTACTTTTGAAGATTGTCATTGATATTTTATAGGAAAACAGCAACTAATTTGAGCATAGCAATGTCTTACAAACAGCAATATGTGAAATGACCAATCAATCTGTTCCTGGTGGTATTGATTAAAGGATCAGTGTTGGCTTAGATGACAAGGCAACTCTCTGCTTTCCAAACCACATAGAGGTATTTTACAGGCTGATACGACATGTTTCATTCGAAAGATGGTGCCTCTGGCAAAGTACCACTCCCTCAAGCTTCTTCTTAGGCATTGAGGATGACTTGCTTCCACTCTGGTTCGATGGGTTCTGAGGTGGCTAAGTCCAACATGTGATCTGCAGCCTCTGCTGCATACAGCACAGTTGGTGCTTGAAGGCACAGGCAGATAAAATGGTTTGGAGGTTTGTGTGCTCTCTCTTAGGCCCAGTAATGCACTGAAGAGTCAGATTAGTTATGTGCTTTAGTTCCTGCAAGGTGTTTGAAGCCATGCTGTCGTGACTCAGAGATCCTATTGCTCCACATAGATCTGGGAAAGAATGAGTTTTGTGTTCTGAAAGTCAGTTTGTCTAGGTTTATAGCTTTTTGTGTTTGGTTGGCACATTGCCTGTTGTAAATGATGAGCAGGTGCTGCTATCTGCCTTGCACTAGACCATAGTGGTTAGAGAACCTGGTGAGCAAAATTCACATTGAAGCATCTCATAAACGATGCATATTACTTAACCGAGGCTGAAACGTTCCATGCTATTGCATTGCTTCCCTCTAGAATGCATTGATTATGTCAAAGAGCACAAGACCCAAGAGGTACTACCTTATTCCATTTCAAAATAAACTGTGAATTGTTAACAATGGAGTGGCTGACTTTCTAAAGCTATATCTCTGCTACCAAGTAGCACTACCTTCACTAAAACTAACAGATTGATTAATTCTTACAGCTAAATAATACTTTTGAGTTAAAAAAACTTCTAGAATGTTCAGTTGTGGTTTATTAGTACAGAGCTTGAGTATTACTGAAAAAAGACATTTTGTCGAAGCTTTTCGTCTTGCACTCATCAGGACAATCGCAAGAATACCAATGTCAGGAGAAGCAACAACTTTATACCATATGAGAAGAGAATGCTGATTGGTGGCAAGTCGGCCCTGATTGGTAGAGGTGTTGCCTTGGAGAATGCACCAGTTAATGGTGACTGACAGTCAATTGCCATGCATTGTTTGAAATTTTAAACCAAGTAGCTTGACACTGATTGGTCAAGGCATTGCTCCAAGGAATGAATCAGCGAACGGCTATCACTTATTTTGTTTAATTGAACCAAGCACAATGTGTGTACATGTTATTTCTGTCTGCAAAGAACATGGTCCTGTGTATTAATATATGTAGCTTCCAATACACGCAAATGCACCACACTGCGAGCCCAACTGACAATCTTAAATTAGTTGTCAGCATAATTTTTAGCACACTGAGGATTATTTAGCAAATGTTGTCCAATCACAGAATCACATCTAACGTTGGACACAGTGTTTTGAATTTTTGTTAGCACATGGCTCTGGTGTGTGAGGCACTTAGATATAAGCTATGTTGATGCCTATGAAATATAAATGTATTGCAATAAAGAATTGTGGCAAATAGCATTGAGCTCTCAACTGAATAAGGTGGTGCATATGCAAGTCATGGGGCAGAGGAGAAAATGATTACAGCTACAATGTTTAATTTATTAATGCACTTCTTCATTCGCTTAAACATTTTTTTCATTTGGTGCACCACAGAATGATGTGCAATGAAAAGATTTTTTTATCTGTTGCCTAGGTGTCACAGATTCTTTAAATAGTATAAGTACAAGGGTATGAGTTCATCATTTCTGTACATCGTGATGGTTAAAAATGCAGTTTTGGTCAAAGAAAATCTTATTCCATTCTTATCTCCAACTCACTCGGCCTTCCTGGTTTTCTGATGAGTGCCTCGTGGTCCTGCTGGAGGAGGTGGCTGTCAAGAGGGGCACCCTTGTCCCCAGGGATGGAAGGAAGCAGCCACCGCATCTAACAAAAAGAGCTTGGGGGGAGGTGGTAGTGCCATAATGTGGTGAGGCGCACCTGGGTCCAGCCCCACAAGAGGTTTTACGACCTACTGCGCTCAGGCAGGGTGAGTTAGCATGGATCAGTGTGCAGAAGTGTTAAGGGCTGGCTGTCCCCTCTGGAACTCAGGGGTGCTAGAGTCTAAGTGCCAACTGTTAATGATGCCGTAGCTGGTCAAGGGAGCAAGCCCTGGCTGCTTGGACCGAGTCCCTTGTGGCTCGAGGGCCATGACTCAGGTGTGCCCTGCAAGGTGTTCCACAGCTGGGGTTGGCCAGGCTGCAATGGTGCTGCAGTTAGAGAAGGGGCTAATCTATGCTCCTCTGTCCTTGTAGGAGAAGACGGCCCATTACAACATTGAAAGGTCGCGGACTGGCAGAGGCCCAGATAACCTCCTAATCCTATCCAGATACGAGCAAGATGCCTTGGGCCTTGAGAGGCACCACGCACCACAGTAAGTTGGCGTTGGAGAGGCTGGGGTGTCAGACAAAGGTAAGAGCACAGTGCACAGAGGTAGAGTTTCAGATGCAGCAAACATTCTTGTGTAGTCTCATCATTGATGGGATCCTCAAAACTGGATTCCTCATTGATCACTGAAAGACAAAGGCACTATGATGCAGATCTCCATTGTCTCACCAGTCTGCCTGGCATGCACAGTGAAAGTGTGATGACTTAAACTAATGGCATGTCATTGTTCTCCCTTAGGCTTGCCACCATGCACCCAATCGCAGGAACCTGAAGACCCACCCTTGATGCCAGAGGCCTGACAGACTCCAGAAGCACCTGCATCACATCTGCTCTCTGAACCAGGCACCAGCGCAGATTCCAACACCTTGGTGGGTGTTAGATCTTTGGCTAGAGTGTTGGTGCGCAGCGGTGAGGGCACTTCACACTTGCTTAAGGTGCAGGTGGAGGCAGAGAATGCCCAGGGTGCCGGCAGTCGGAGGGCAGCTGGAAACCAGGACAATACTCAGTCAAAGGCAGATGATGAAACTCTAGAGTCATCCATTAGGTGGCAGATGCTAGATATCCAGCAAGATGTGTGGGAAGATCTGGCGGAGATCCATGAGGGTATGGGTTTCATGGTCTCTGTTATGGAGGTGTCCATGCGGAGTGTGACCACTGCGGTGACACTCATGGCCGATTGCACTCCCTCCTCTATTGAGAAAGTGATGACTCTCAAGGAGAGGCATCTCCAGGGACAGAATGAGGGGTTCCTGGATTACGCTCAGACCTGCAAGCCCTCACACAGACACTGACCTCAGGTGGTCAGTGTTAATGTGGGAGATGGATGAGGCACCCAGTATCCCAGCTAGGTGCCCATCCATCAGTGGTGAGCAGGGATATCCAGAGCGACCTCACGTTGGCGCACAAGCCACTTGTCATCTCTGCGGGCTCCTCTCAGGGCGCTCTGGATGATGGCTGAAGCTCCTCTACCCCTCTGCCAGTGACCATGTCATCTGATGAGGCTGTGGTGACTGGGGAGATGCCAGCCGTGGTACCGGCTGCTCCCTCCCAGGCGGGGCTAGCACAGGCTCCACTGGTCAGAGGACGACAGCCAAGGTCATCAAAGCCAACAAGGTAACAGAGTCAGCAGGCTGCCTCCAATGCCAGTGTCAGCGAGGGGGGAGCACCTAGATATAGCACTTGCAAACGTAAGTTTAAGGTACCATGAGCACAAGAGGGATTGGTCACAGGTGGTCTTCTGTTTTACAATGTTTAGTTTATTTTAACTGGTCTGGTGTGGAAGACCAGAGAAGGTTCTGTTAATTTTTTATGAGTGTCAACATGCGATAAATTTTCTTTTGCCATAATGACCTGAGTATGACTCACCTTTATTATTTAATGTGGTGCAGGATACGCCAGCATGTAAAGCTGGACAGGGTGGTTCAAAACTTTATTGTACAGGCACTGAATGGACATTGGTTGCAAATGAAAGGGTAATTTCAGACATCCAGGATGGAAGCGACAGCCCTGGCGTGAGGCTGAAGCTGATCTTTGGTAGACTAGCTGAAGGAGTGTTGGATCAAGGCGCCCTGGTGTCCCTGTCTCCCTGGAGGTTACCGAGGTCTGCCTCCATGCCCTCAGCGTTCTCCTCACTGTGCTCTTCTTCTGACTCACTACTGGACTCATCATCTGTGGCCTAGTGCAGCTGCGTCAAGATCCTCTCCCTCCAGTGGATCTCCTCTTGCCAGTGCCAGATTGTGGAGAGCGCAACATGCAACCACTACTAGTGACATCTGCTCTCAGGGGTATTGTAGTCCACCCCCGGAATGGCCCAGGCATCGGAAGTGCATCTTCAGAAAACCTATGGTCCTCTCTATCACCACCCTTGTGGAGGCATGACTCGTATTATAACCCTGCTCTGCCTCTGTTCTTGGGTGGCGGAGAGGTGTCATGAGCCACCATTTCAATGGATAGGCCTGGTCACCCAGGAGCCATCCATCCAGTCGGGCTGAAGCACTGAAGAGCCCCAGCACCTGGGAGTGTCCAAGGATGTATGCATCATGGGAGCTGCCAAGGTGCCTTGCACAGACTTGCAGAATCTGCATACTGTGGTCACACACTATCTGCATGTTCATGGAGTGGAAGCCCTTCCTGTTGACGAAAGCACTCGGCTGACCTGCTGGCACATTGATGGCCACATGTGTGCAGTCAATGGCACCCTGGACGCAGGTGAACACAGCAATCGTTGCAAAGCCTCTGGCTCACCCAGCCTGGCTGGCCCATACGGTAAAGGGTAAAGGTCAGTACCTGCCTGGACAGAGCTTCTGTCACCAGCTTGATGCAACTGTGGTCAGCTGATTGGGAGACTCACACAGATCCCCCACTGAATCCTAGAAAGAGCTGGAGGCATAGAAGTTGACGGCAGCAGCGACCTTCAGAGGCACTGGCATTGGTATCCATCCGCACAGCTGCAGCTCATCTCAGGCCCAATCATCTAACAAATGGAAGTCACTGTCTCCCTTGAGAGGTGGAGCCTCCTTCGGACATGTTGAGGTTGCTGCATCGCTGCTTGTAAACCCTTGCAGCAGGATAGTGGAGTCTTCTGCGGCCCCTTCTGCCTTGGACTTCCTGCTAGCTCTGCACCCTTTGTGCCTGTGCCTCTCTTCCCACAGGTCCCTCCTCTGGAAATTGCATTGGTACGCCTGGCCTCCTCTCCCTTCTGCTGCCTGGCTCCTGGGTGACCAGGGCTATCCATTGAAAAGGTGGCTCCTGACACCTCTCCGCCACCCAAGAACAGAGGCAGAGCAGTGTTATAATACGAGTCATGCCTCCGCAATGGTGGCGATAGAGAGGACTCAGTGGAGGAGGTGCCACCAGCGGAGACCACAATCTCCTTTACCGGGAGCATTTGGAAACACCAAAGAATCCTGAAATGAAGCCTGGAAAATCTAATGATGAAACCCTGAACAGAGATGAAGCTGCCAAGTACCAGTAAGTCACCAGCAGCAAACTATCTACCAAGCTCCTTACTAACAGTGGCAATGCTGCTGACCCTTTTAATCCCGCCCTTGGATGAGGTTTTTGAAATCGTGGGCTGCCCGCCTGCCCATTTTGCCTGTGTGACGAGCATGAACTCGCATGGGCAATGAAAAATCACCATCAATTGGTTTTTTAATGGCCTTAAGTGGCCTCTTAAGTAATGGTGGGCATGGTTCCGGCACCCGCTTGCGCCCGCCAACCGAAATATTGCATAAGCGCCCAATGACATCTGAATGCTCGCCCGATGTCATCACATGCTGTTATATGTCTGATTGGGTCAGGTGTGCTCCTGCCCACAGGATGCAAAATGCTGTCCCTGGAGTAGGAGAAAGAAAAGTGCATTGAGCAACCGAGGGATGTCCATGTCAAGAATGAGTATTTTGGTATGTTATATTTGGCACTTTGCTGTATTAAAATAAAATGTGCACTTATGTTGTGTTTTGACACTTGTGGAGGTAAGAATCATACAGAAGCTGGTGGCTCAGGTGATTATTATTGGCATGATAACACAGGGCAAGGAAGGCCAAGGTGTTGGATGGGTGTTGAACGGAAGGCCTTGAAGCTGGAGAGAAGGAATAGAGGTGTATTGGGTGATGACAAGGTCTAGGAAATAAGCATGAATAGAGAAAGGAGAGCCTATTTGGAGTAAGGGTTTTAGGGAGGGTGGGGAGGGCCAATAAATTCAGACGAGGCAAGGCAAGGTGAACGGATATGCAGATTGAGCAGTAACTATGTTCAGAGGCTGACGGAGGATATTGCAAGGCAAAACATAAGGTTGGACTTGTAACAATAGGCAACAATGAAGAACAAGGAATAGAAGTGGCTGAGATGCTCAACAGAGGGGGTGGTGCCAAAGGAATAGGGGCAGGAGACTAAGGTGTGACTTGTGATAAGATCTAAATTACCATTGAGGTGGTTTGGGTGGGGCAAGCAGTGTAAAGGATAGACAGGCATGAAGATTTGGCAAGGGGCAATATAAGGACACTAACACCATCATCCACATTAAGGTAGATTGTCAGTACAGTACAAGCCAGAATAAGATAACCATTCCTTGAACATTAAGAAGATAGTGCATAGCCCATGATAGTTGTGCACAGCTTGTGAAAGTAAAGCATTGAAGCTCTAAATTACCTTTTTCTGGAAACAGCATAGCAGGAAACCATTTTTGGAGAACATTTTACGGGCAAGAGCTTGATTGGTAACTTCTAAGGCAAGTTCATCAGGAGGTATCTATGAGAGGGTCCCGTTTACTTCAGAGTCTCTCAATTAGTTTGCATGTTCTTCAGTAATGGTCCAAGGTCTGAGGCACACTAATAAATACTTGGTGAGATAAGAGAGAGCACCAGGGAGTGACAGGATAAGATGCTATTACTTAAAATAATATCAGGATAGCTCAGGCTTCGGAACATGGGGCTGGAATTTACAGGGTGCCATGTTCCCCAACCCCTTGACTGAAAACTTGGTGGTGAGCCTGCCCACCCAAAAGTTGGCTGCCCCGTAGCCATTTTACACTGGAAGCAGCCTTAATTGTTTCAGGGTGAGACTTCCACCCCCATCTGGGAGGAAATCCCATCTTCAAGAGATGCCAGCCAATCGGTTGGCCAGCACTCTGTAGTCAAGCAATGTCAGGTTCAAGTGGTGGTCGCTGTGGAGAATACAGGCAATCCCAAACAAGAGGATCTGGAGCCCGGACTTCAAGGTGAATCCAAGGTTTTGGATGGGCCAGGCTGGAAGATCCCAGCGAATGGGTGAGGGGAGTGGGGAGCTGGATTTCAGAGGTCAGGGAGGGAGGATTCAAGGGAGGAGTTATGATCTTGGGGGAATGCCACTGATGAGCATGAGGGATCTGCCAATGGAGGTTGGCCCTCCCCTGCCCAACCCCCTTCTTGCCCTACAGCAGCTTACACAGTGAAAGTTGCTGGGCTACCTGCCATGCCTCCACCTTTCCCCTGCTGCTAGCAAAATAATGGCGGAGGCAGAATGAAGCCCTGAAGTGGCCATTAATTGGCCACTTAAGGGCCTCAATAGGCCCTAGGGAGGGCGGGCTGGCTGACATCTTTCTCATCCACCATAAAATGGGAAACAGGTTGGCGGTGGGCAGGAAGGCAGTGGGATAGCCATGCGCTTTATCTTACATGCTCCCCACTTCTATTATGCTGGCAGGGGCTGTAAAATGTAGCTCGTGGATTCAAAATGACCAATGAGGTTTCTATATGCAAGAGTGAGCCAAGCTGGCTATTACATTACTTTGGGCAGCAGATCTCTATTACTGTTTTCCTGAAACTCATGAATAGCTTAGACATAGAAACTGATTTTATAGAGCTGGCTTCCTTGTGTCTGAGGTGCAGTTGATTTCACACATATTAATATACGTGTGCCTCCCCTGAATTTACCCTATTCCAAAGACACTTGTATATTCCCAGGGTTCTGTCATAGTATGTTCTTCCTTGTATTCCAATTTCTGTTGAAGTTTTTCAGCAAGTAACAGCTTTCAAAGGGAACTGCTCATTTTTTCCTGTGGCTGGATGATTACTGTAGTGACCTCAATTTGATTGTGACCTTTGGTTTAAAAGAAATTAGTAGGGAACAGCACTCATATTCTGAACTCTTAATTGTAGATTATTTCTCACCACCCACTCCCAACCCCCCAAAATTTTGTGCAAAAAATTATACGCAATTAAGCTGATTTTAAATATCCTGCACTTGACCATTCTCGCCAGTGTGGGCCAAGAGACATGTTGAAGTGTGCGCTGCCAGTTCCAAGAGAGCAGGAACAAGCCAGTCCCCATGCTGAGCCAGACAACCATTGGGCCTGGGAAGCATTCAAAGGGCCAGCATAGGCCTAGGATGAGCAGTCCAGTTCTTTTAGGTTGCACACATACAAAAAGAAATCCTGGGCTCTACCATGAGTTCCTCTAATGGGTCTGCTAGTTACATTGCTCACCACCTGGCATAAATAGAGGGACCATTCTCATGGATGGGCCTCATCTGCCAAATTTAAGTGAGGTGCTAGCATTCAATGAGCTGGAAATATTACCTAGGAGTGAAGGGGTTGTAATCCTGGAGGTATTGAGTCAGTGGACAGCAGTGCTGGGAAGTTTTGCTCATCCAGAAAGAGTATTTATGCTTCTTTTGTGTCTCCATTTCCAGCGTGGGCTGCAGCAGTCACTATGAGGACGGTTGATTAGGCTTCTTTACATCCCATATTAATGGGCAGAGTATGCAGACTGCATACACTGGCATCTGAAAATTGCAGTTGAGTCCTGCAAACACATAAGGCCCCAATTTTTTATTCTGATGGAGATTCCTGTCTATTTTGGGTGGGAGCGGTAGCTGCCCATTTTGAGGCTTGCTTGAAAATCAAGTGTATGGCTTTAGGGTGGTCATTGATTAAAATAAGATTTCTGTCTGCCTATTGGCCTGTTTGTCAGAAGGAATGGAAAAGTGCTCAGAGGAAAAAAACCCATTCCATCTGCCACATGACACCAGCACTTCATGTATTCATAGAGGCCAAAGAGGCACAGTACAATGTGATCGAATACGTGTGA
The DNA here is from genome assembly GCF_017639515.1 of Carcharodon carcharias. Taxonomy (NCBI): domain Eukaryota; kingdom Metazoa; phylum Chordata; class Chondrichthyes; order Lamniformes; family Lamnidae; genus Carcharodon; species Carcharodon carcharias. The sequence goes on from NC_054477.1 coordinate 109,635,162, forward strand.
TGGTATACTCTCAACTTGTTTGGACTAGTACAGCTATAACAACACTCAAGAAGCTCAACACCATCCAGAATGAAGAAGCCTGTTTGATTGATAGCCCAACCACAACCTTAAACATTCATCTCCAGTGCACAATGACAGCAATTTGTACTATCTCCAAGATGCACTGCAACAACTCACAAAGACTTCTTTGGCAGCACTTTTCAAACCCGTCAACTAGACCACCTAGAAAGACAGGGCCAGGAGTTGCATGGAAACACTATGAACACCACGTCCCCCTCCAAGTCATGCACCATTCTGACTCAGAAATATATTGCCATTCCTTCATGGTCGCTGGGTCAAAACCCTGAAACTCCGTAGTAACAAAGCTGCAGCAGTAACTTCAGCACATGAGCTACAGTGTTTTATTTTATTCTTTCATGGGATGTGGGCATCACTGGCTAGGCAAGCATTTGTTGCCCATCTCTGAGTGCTCTCGAGAAAGTGTTGGTGAGCTGCCTTCTTGAACCTCTGCAGTCCATGTGATTTATGTGCCTCTGTGGCTTCAAAAAGGGAGTTTTCAGCATCTTCTCAAGGGTTACTGAAATGGGCAATAAATGCTGACCTTGCTAGTGATGCCCACATTCCCAGAATGAATTAAACAAGACATGCATATACAGATTAACAGAATTACAAACAAGAGCAAATCTTCATAGAGGCTGATTCCATTCTTTACATGTTAAAAATGGGACAGTGTTACATTTATGTCAATATCTACTTCACTGGCTAATGGACACCATGCTACAGTAAAATCAACATTTGTAGCCTATACTGTTTACATGATTCTCTTCTCCTTATTAAAAACTCATGTCATCAGGGTCAACTAGAGTTGTCCGCTCTCCAGGATTGGTCTAGAATCTCCAGGAAGTGAAGCTCAATCTCCAGGATACTGCTGTGTGCAACCCTGGAGAAAAATCATCGGGACACTGGAAAAGATTGTTTTTTTTTCTCATTTTCTTTGAAAATTTCTCTCTATCAGCTACAAAAATGTTGAAGATGGGAAATAATAATTTGGCTAATAATGAAGCAACATCCAATTGGATATTGAGTCTTTTGGCTTTCCAATTGGTGTTGGAAGGCAATGCATCACAAGGATGGATATGTTGGCCGAGTAATGGCTGGACCGTGGGAGCAAGTCATACGACAAAATCTCCAAGAATATATTTAATCACAGTTGGCAATCCTATGCTCAACACTTATCATAACAAATACTTAACGAGCTGACAATCTAGGGATTGAAATAATTTTGTTTTCATTTGCATGCTTCAGCTGAGCAACAGGAATAGGGACAGTGCCAAACATTTGGAACATTTATTGCTCCAAAGATTTTCTTTTCCTTGCTTCACACTGCCAAGAAACAACCATTTACAAATCCTATGGAGCCTCTGTAATGCTAATACTTTTTCGGTCTAAAAATTAGTTATAGAAGTACAAAAAATTAACATTACCAACCAGTAAATATATAAGCACAACTAATTAAATGTCTCTGCAATTTGGAAGCTTTCACAGATTCACTGGAACATACTTCTGCAGATAATTAACTTCACTTTCAGTACAGATAAAACTGTCACTAAAGCAACTGTCTTGGTATTAGCTGAAATTTTCAGGGTTAATGATGACTCACTCACACCTTCATAGCCTTGGTATACACCAGCCTTTATGGTTGAACTTGATGAAGAAAGCTCTGTATTACCTGTTCTGTTGTTTGAAGCTGATGGTCGCAGTAAAAAAATGATCCATATCTGTTATTTAATGTGTGTTTACAACCATTTCTCCTGTTCTTTGTAATTTATCTTGTTCCCTCTGAAATACCTCTGTCACAATTTACGTAAAAAAAACACATTACATAATCTGAGAACATGTTAATTTCTCTGCATCCAGCAAATGATAAACATACACCAAGTAGGGATGGGCATAAATGTCAGCTATGCCCATATCCCAAGAATGAAAATATATATTAAAAGTTCTCACCCAAAAGCTGAGTAAAGCATGATACCTCAACCTCAAAGGGACAAACATACAGATAACCCACAAGTATAAGCAAAGCTTCAGATACCACAAACCCTTTTGAAGAAATGTGATCTGCTCTATCTGTACATGTTGACTGCCCTGCTGTTTTCAGGTACTTTATGTCAACTGTTGCAGTAATATGTTTTGTACTTCCTGAGAAAGGGGATGCTTGGCAAGTCATATTGTGAAACCGTACCACATTAGTTCCCAGTTGGCGGGAGGTGCAAGGCTATGAGATACCATACCTGACCACCTGCCTCAGGAGCAATTGTTTGCAGATGACTAACCAGTGACCCCAGCACAGTCAGAATCTGGACAGGGAATGGCAGAGCCTGTGGCAGAGGCCGGATTCACTGCGTGTGAGGGAGGGCTGGGGTTGAGTTCATCTGGTTAACCATCAACATTGCCTTGCCAGCACCCATCACCACTTATCCTCTTCCCCCAAAAATGGGGACCTGAGAATTATCATGAAACTGCAACCTTATTGTCTCTGGGTGAGTTGCTAGATCCTTACTAGAAGGTGTGACCTTTAACTCCACATGCTTGAAAGGGGGAGGAAATCTTTACCTTAATTTACCTGAAGTAGTTTTGGATTAATTTATTTACCAGTTCAGTCACTTTAAGCTATATTTCTGTTCTGAAATGACTTTGGTCATCTGAATTTTATTTACTGTGACTTGCACAGGAAGACTTTGGTATGCATGCATGCAGTGCATAACTTTGAATTGTGAGCCTTTTACTTTATTTTCACCCAAATCTTTGCAGGCCACCATTAAGCATAATGTTGCAATTGTGTGCAAACAAGTATTCCCAAAGAATGGTTATGGTAGATAAATTGGGCTAGGTGTGGCTAGATCTTTGTGAATGCAAATCTACAGTGCAAGGTTGCATGTAACTTGGCACAGAATGGCAATCTCACGTAAAAATCCTAACGACACATGATATGGGAAATGGAAGTGTCACGTTGGTATGGAAGGAAAGATTTTGTGGTTGGGGTGAAAGTGAATTATTGCTACACTAAAAGGGAACTTTACCTCAAGCTATGTTCAGAGTATTTGAAAAAGAACAAAAAGAAATGTGAAAACCATTCTATTCACACCACACTGGAATTTTAATCAAACAAGAAAAACAACCAAAAATGTACAATAAACTCCACAGATAGTGAAACAACTGGACAGCATTCAGGCTTAGGCTGACAAGTGTCAATTAACATTCATGCCACACAAGTACCAGGAAATGACCATCTTGAATAAAATAGAATCTAACCTTCATCCCTTGACATTCAATGGCATTACCATCACTGAATTCCCCATTATCACATCCTGGGGGTTACAGTGATCAGAAACTGAACTGGACTAGCCATATAAATACTATGGCTACAAGAGCAGATCAGAGGCTTGTGATCCTGTGGCGAGTAACTCACTTTCTGACTCCCCAAAGCCTGTGCTCCACCTACAAGGCACAAGTCAGGAGTGTGACAGAATACTCTCTGCTTGCCTGGATGAGTGATGCACCCACCACACTTTAGAAGCTTGACACCAAACAGGACAAAGCAGCCCACTTAACTGGCACCCTATCCACAAACATTCAGCCGCTCCACCATCGACGCACAATGGAAAGTCAAGTCACAAATTCACATGTAAGTATTTTATTTGTTTGCTCTACATGTAATTCACATAACTCCGAGCTAATAATTTAATGGAGTAAAAACCATTGAAAATATAATATTTGACACTAACAATGTTACGCCTTTTGAAACAATTGTACTTTCTACTTGTAGAAACATGGGAATTGCTAGACAAGAAAAGTCCCAGGTCAGTCCACCTTCTACCACCTTTTTTTTATTATTCTTTCCTGGGATGTGAACACCACTGGCAAGGCCAGCATTTTCTGTCCATCCCTAATTGTCTTTGAAAAGGTGCTGGTGAGCTTCGTTCTTGAACCACCAGAGTCCATCTGGTGTTGGTACACCCACAATGCTGCTGGGAAGGGAGTTCCAGGATTTTTATCCCACAACAGTGAAGGAACAGTGATACAGTTCCAAGTCAGGATGGTGTGTGACTTGGAGGGGAACTTGCATGTTAGTTGCATGATACACAGTGATAGAGTTGTCGACTATTCATAGTAAACAATCTGTTTCATTTAGTCTACACCATATTCAGACATGAGGCGAGGAAATCCACAGTGTAGGAGAGCTTTGGGAACCATGGCGGGAAATTCATTTGTGTAGCTACTTTAAGCAGTACTATGAAACCTGATTGGGCTTTTCTGTGGGAAGATTGCAATGCCAACCGCGACCTGCACAGTCCAGTTGGCATTCTCCAAGGATATGGATACTTGCAGTTGTGTCATCTACATGTACCTTAACACTTTGGATTGGTGCTATTCCAACATCATACAACCCAACCAACTGGTGTGTTGCCAGGATACTACATTTGGATAACACATGTCCTATGTTGTCCGCTCTTGAAGAATTCTTGAAAAAAGAAGTGTGAAACAGCAACATAAAAGCAAAAAACTGCGGATGCTGGAAATCCAAAACAAAAACAAAAATATCTGGAAAAACTCAGCAGGTCTGGCAGCATCTGCGGAGAGGAGCACAGTTAACGTTTGGAGTCTGAATGACCCTTCAACAGAACTAAGTAAAAATAGAAGAGAGGTGAAATATAAGCTGGTTTAAGGGGGGTTGGGACAAGTAGAGCTGGATAGAGGGCCAGTGATAGGTGGGGATAACCAAAAGATGTCACAGACAAAAGGACAAAGAAGTGTTGAAGGGGGTGATATTATCTAAGGAATGTGCTAAATAAGGGTAGAAAGCAGGACAAGCAAGCTACAGATAGCCCTAGTGGGGGTGGGGTGAAGGAATCAAAAAAGGCTAAAAAGTAGAGATAAAACAATGGATGGAGATACATTTAAAAATAATGGATCCCATCACTGAACATCAAGCCATTGTTTCCAGGACTGTTACTGACCTCATCTCCTCTGGACATCTTCCTTCCACAGCTTCCAACCTGACAGTCTCCCAAACTCGGACGGCCTGCTTCTACCTCCTACCCAAAATCCACAAACAGGACTGTCCCGGCAGACTGATCATGTCAGCCTTTTTCTGCCCTACGGAACTCATTTCTTGCTATCTTGACTCCATTCTTTCTCCCCTTGTCCAGTCCCTTCAAACTTACATCCGTGATTCCTGTGACACCCTACATCATATCAACAATTTCCAGTTCCCTGGCCCCAACCGCCTCCTCTTCACCATGGACGTCCAATCCCTCTACACCTCCATCCCCCACAGGGATGGTCTGATGGCTCTCCGCTTCTTTCTCAAACAGAGGCCCGAACAATCCCCATCCACCACTACTCTCCTCTGTCTGGCTGAACTTGTTCTCACACTGAACAATTTCTCCTTAAACTCCTCTCACTTCCTCCAAATAAAAGGTGTAGCTATGGGTACCCGCATGGCCCCAGCTATGACTGTCTCTTTATGGGGTATTTGGAACATTCCTTGTTCCAATCCTACTCTGGTCCCCTTCCACAACTCTTTCTATGGTACATCAATGATTACTTCGGTGCTGCTTCATGCTTCCGTCTGGACCTGGAAAAATTTATTAACCTTGCTTCCAATTTCCACCCCTCCATCATTTTCACATGGTCCATCTCTGACACTTCCCTTCCCTTCCTTGACCTCTCTGTCTCAATTTCTGGTGATAGACCGTCCACCAATATCCATTACAAACCCACCGACTCCCACAGCTACCTCGACTACAGCTCCTCACACTCTGCTTCCTGTAAGGACTCCATCCCATTCTCTCAGTTCCTTCGCTTCCGTCGCATCTGTTCCGATGATGCCACTTTCAAAAACAGTTCCTCTGACATGTCCTCCTTCTTCCTTAACCGAGGTTTTCCACCCACGGTGGTTGACAGGGCCCTCAATCATGTCCGGCACACCTCCCGCGCATCTGCCCTCACACCTTCTTCTCCTTCCCAGAAATATGGTAGGGTCCCCCTTGTCCTCACTTATCACCCCACCAGCCTCCGCATTCAAAGGATCATCCTCCGCGATTTCCGCCAACTCCAGCACAATGCCACCATCTTCCCTTCACCTCCCCCCCCCGGCAGCATCCTGCAGGAATCGTTCCCTCCAGGACACCCTGGTCCACTCCATCACCCCCTACGCCTCAACCCCCTCCCGCGTCACCTTCCCATGCAACTGCAGAAGGTGCAACACCTGCCCCTTTACTGCCCCTCTCCTCACCGTCCAAGGGCCCAAATACCCCTATCAAGTGAAGCAGCATTTCACTTACATGTCCCTCAATTTAGTCTACTGCATTCGTTGCTCCCAATGCGGTTTGCTCTACATTGGACAGACCAAACGCAGACTGGGTGACTGCTTTGCAGAACACCTTCGGTCTGTCTGCAAGCATTACCCAAACATCCCTGTCATTTGCCATTTCAACACTCCACCCTGCTCTCATGCCCACATGTCCGTCCTTGGCTTGCTGCACTGTTCCAGTGAAGCTCAACGCAAACTGGAGGAACAGCACCTCATCTTCCGACTAGGCACTTTACAGCCTTCCGGACTGAATATTGAGTTCAACAATTTTAGATCATCTCCTCCATCCCCACCCCCTTTCCGAATCCCCCCCCCCTTTTTTTCCAATAATTTATATAGATGTTTCTTTTCCCACCTACTTCCATTATTTTTAAATATATTTCCATCCATTGTTTTATCTCTACCTTTTAGCCTTTTTTGATTCCTTCACCCCACCCCCACTAGAGCTATCTGTACCTTGCTTGTCCTGCTTTCCATCCTTAATTAGCACATTCCTTAGATAATATCACCACCTTCAACACCTCTTTGCCCTTTTGTCTGTGACAACCTTTGGTTATCTCCACCTATCACTGGCCCTCTATCCAGCTCTACTTGTCCCAACCCCCCTTAAACCAGCTTATATTTCACCTCTCTTCTATTTTTACTTAGTTCTGTTGAAGGGTTATTGGGACTCGAAACGTTAACTGTGCTCCTCTCCGCAGATGCTGCCAGATCTGCTGAGTTTTTCCAGATATTTTTGTTTTTGTTGTGAAACAGCAAGATGGGCCCAGCGGTAGCATTATTTGAAAGGCCAGACACCCTGATTGCAGGTAAGTTAACATTTTGTACTTTTCGACTGCAAAGTGTCTGAAGGTATACTGGAGTGGTTTTGGAGATGTTTTGGTGAGCTCCTGGATTTTCCAGAAAATGTTGCTGTATCTTCAAAGGAATGGCAGAGCAGTAGGCGATGTGTGCATACAAAGGCTGCAACTGGCATGAGGGCAGCAATGGCATTGCCTCTGGTTCTGCAGTATGACAATGAGATGGAAAATAATTTGCAGAGATGGCAATTTGCTTCATGCTTTCTGCCAAGTTGAAGTTGGACTCCTCCGCTCTCCTTGATAGCGACAGGAGGCTGCCTGACAGGCCAACCAATACACTGAGCCTCTTGGTGTACGTGCCCATTCAGCGCTGTCTTGTCCTCATTTCAGTGCTCAGCAATATTTGTCTCACCTTGTCCCTCCGGTGAGCTGGTAAACAAACCTTTCTTTCATTCAGGGCCTGCTTGCAGTCCACTTGAGCCTGGTGAGTCGATCCCAACTCCATGCTAGCCTCTGAGCTAAGTGCATTGCCAAGTTGTGCGCTGGTGGTTGAATATGGTGAGGCCTCTTCATCACTGCTGTGCTGTTGCTCTCTTTCCTCCTCCTGGAGGTTCTACAGCTAGACACGCAGCAGCCCTTGAGTGTTGTCATTTGCATCTGATAAGCTCACCTTGCTAATGGAGTCAGTGGGTCTGCCTAGGCAATTGCTTCCCAAACTCCAGATCCTCAGCCCAGGGACAGTGGCAATGTGGCTACAAAATTGGCTGAGTATTAGGAATTAGCGAGTAATGGTTCATGGATATTTTTCGAGCTTGAGGAAGATTTGTGCTGGAGTTCCCCAGAGGTCAGTATTGCGACCCTTGCTTTTCCTAATATATATTAATGATCTAGGTCTTGGTGTGCAGGGGACAATTTCAAAGTTTGCGGATGATACAAGACTTGGAAGCATTGTAAACTGTGTGGAGAGTACAGAAATTTAAAAAGGAAATTGACAAGTTGGTGGAATGGGCAGATAGGTGGCAGATGAAGTTCAATGAACAGAAATGTGAGGTGATTAATGTTGGTAGGGAGAACATGGAGCGACAATGTAAAATAAGGGGTAGAACTCTAAAGGGTATGCAGGGACAGAGCTGTATATGTGCATAAGTCATTAAAGATGTCAGGAAATGTGGAGCAGTTAATAAAGCATACAGTATCCTGGGCTTTTTTAATAGGGGCATAGAGTATAAGAGCAAGGAGGTTATGCTGAACCTGTTTGGGCACTAGTTAGACCTCAGCTGGAGCAGTATGTATAGTTCTGTGCACCAGACTTTAGGAAGGATGTGACAGCATTGGAGAGAGTGCTGAAGAGGTTTATAAAAATGGTTCCAGGGATGAAAAACTTCAGCTATGAAAATAGATTGGAGAAGCTGGGACTGTTCCCCTTGGAGAGGAGAAGGCTAAGAGGAGATTTGACAGAGGTGTTCAAAATCATGAGGGGCTGCTTAGAGTAGATAAGGGGAAACTGTTCCTGCTTGTAAAAGGATCAAGAAGGAGAGGCCACAGGTTTAAAGTGATTTGCAACAGAAGCAAATGTGATGTGAGAAAAAAAACTTTTTTCACAAAGTGAGTAGTTTGGGTCTGGGATGCACGACCTGGAAGTGTGGCAGAGGCAGGTTTATTTGAGGCATTCAAGAGGGTATTAGATGATTATTTAAATAGAAACAATGCCCAGGGTTAAGGGGAAAAAGCAGGAGAATGGCACTGAGTATAATGTTCATTCAGAGAGCCAGTGCAGACACAGTGGGCTGAATGCATTCCTTCTGCACCGTAACAATTCTGTGATTCTGTGATTCTGTTTGAAAGCAGGAACTCAAAAGAAGAAGGTTGTTGTGAGGCAAGGGGTTTGGGGTGGCAAGTATCTTGCTCATCACAACCGATTGCAGGGTGAGTGTGATCTTGGAGTTGAGAAGGGGCATAAGACAAGATGATGCTGTCATTCTCAATGTTCTCAGCAACATCAGATGTTACCAACCCTGTTGTACCTGGCATAGGTTTGCCAATTGTGATTAAATGCATTCCTGGAGGGCTTATCACATAACTTTCCCCCACACCCCAATCATTTGTCAGTCAATACATCCATCCTTGTGATACACTGTCTTCCTTCACCAATTGGAAAGCAAAAAGATTCCATACTCAGTTGGATGATGCTTGACTGTGAGCCAAACAGCCTTTTTGTCCAATTTTCAATATTTTTTATATTTGGTAAAGAGAAAGGTTCAAAGAAAATTACAAAAAAGTATATACTTCTTATTGTCCTGATGACTTTTCTCCAGGGTTGCACATGGGAGTGTCCTGGAGATTGATTTTAAATCCTGGACAGTTGGCAACCCTAAGCTGGCACCATGATAGAGAGGCCCATCTCCACTGGCTCTATTCTGCTGACTTCTATTATATATCCACACCACATTATTATATATTACCACTATTATATATCCGCACCACATCCACAACCGCTCATCCCTCCACCACCGACGCACAGCAGCAGCAGTGTGTACCATCTACAATATGCACTGCAGGAATTCACTAAGGCTCCTTAGGCAGCACCTTCCAAACCCATGACCACTACGATCTAAAAGGACAAGGGCAGCAGATGCATGGGAACACCACCAACTGGAAGCCCCCCTTCAAGTCACACACCATCTTGACTTGGAAACATATCACCGTTCCTTCATTGTTGATGGGTCAAATCCCGGAATTCCCTCTCTAACAGCACTGTGGGTGTACATACACCACATAGACGGCAGCAGTTCAAGGAGGCAGCTTACCACCACTTTCTGAAGGGCAACTAAGATGGGCACCTTCTGATGGGCAATAAATGCTGGCCCAGCCAGCGAAGCCCACATCTTGTAATGAATAAAAAAAATAATGCAAGAGAAAGGAGGTAGTTCAACAGTCACAGTCTCCTCTGCCAAATGCATGCCAGGATGATGAATCTGAGAGGCAGCAACTTGACTTGTGGTCAGAATTACAAATAAACTCAATCTAGTCCTCACCTACATTCAGCCAGTAGAACTTCACCAGAATTCCAGTGGAAACATTTCCACTGATGAGTAAGTCAGATCACCATTGAAAAGGAAAAAACGGGAGAGATTAGGTGATATTTTTCTTTTAGTATGCAATATTATTAAGAAATGGAAAAAATGAAGTCATATTTCAAAAACATGTTTTCAGTTTCTCAACCCACTTTGTATTATTTATTATACTTATGTATAAAAAAACCATTACACAATGGTGCACATGCATCAACCATGAAAATATATGTAATTTTTTTGTAAGTATAAAGTTCATTCCAGTCCATTCTCAATTTCCCAACATCCACGTTCTTTTGAATTTAAACTCTTAACAACATATCTGCAATTAAATTCTCTCATCCAGCCACATGCATAATTTTAAAATTGAACGGTTGCATTAACAAACTCCACTGTAACAGATAAACTGTGTTTATCCAGAAACTTTTCCAGAACCTTCAAAGAATTGTGGTCTGCATATACAACTGTCTCTGAGGAGTTGTTTGCACTTCAAAGTGCTGCAAAGCTAAAACCAAACTTAAAGTCTCTTTTTCTATAGTTGAATATTTCTTCTGATGTACATTCAACTTCCATGAGAAATATCCTACTGGTTTCACAAGTCCCAGTTCATCATCCTGTAACAACATAACACCAACACCCACATCACTGGCACCAAAAGCCATTTTAAACTGCTTTGTATAATCAGATGCTGCTAAAGCAGGAGTAGTGGTTAGTACAGCTTTGAAGCTGTCAAATGCAGTCTGACACTCTTGTGTCCATTGGAATCTCCTGTTCTTTCCCAATAATCCAGTCTGTGGAGCAACTACACTGTTGAAATTTGGCACAAATTCCGGATAAAATATACTCATGCCCAGAAACCTCAAAACTTCCCATTTCATTGTTTCACAGGGAACTCTACAATAGCTGTTACTTTTGCATCTCATGGGGCCACTTGACCATATCCAACAGTGTGGCCTAAATATGTAACTTTTGCTTCTGCAAATTCGCTTTTAACCAACTTTACAATCAAATTAGCTTTGAGTCAGTCAAACAGTTCCTTTAAATATCGTAGATGTTCTTCCCACGTTTGACTGACTATCACTAAGTCATCGATATAGACAACACAATATAGACAATCACTTTTTTGTTAGTCTGAATGTTGCCGGTGCATTTTTCTTGCTAAAGGGCATTACTTTTCATTGCTAGAAACCATCCAGTGTCAAAAAGCTGATATCTCTTTTGCCCTTTCCAGTAAGGGAACTTGCCAATATTCTCACAGTAAGTCCATTTTTGCAATAAACGCTGACTGTCTAACCTTTTTGACACAATCCTCCAGTTGTGGAATAGGATATGAACCTGCCTTTGTTACTGCATTTACTTTGTGGTAATTTGCCTTTATGATCTATCTGGTTTTGGTACCGTTACAATGGGTGAACTACAATTACTGTGACTGGGTTCTATGATGTCATTTTCAAGCATAAATTCAATTTCTTTCTATACTTGAGCCAATTTTCCTGGATTTAATCTATACGGGCATTGTCTTATTGAAACTGAATCCCGCATATCAACATCATGCAAAGCCAATTTTTTCTTCCCTGGTCAATTTCCAAAAATTGCTTTGTATGACTGAAACAGCTCTTGTAAATCCCTATGACAGTTTTCTGGAAGGTAACTTAATATCACATTTAAATTCTTAAGTACTTCCTCATTATCTAATTTAATCAGAGGGAGGTCAATTTCAGAATCTTTCATTTCTGTTTCCTCCTCCTTCCCTGTCACTGCCAGTGTCTCCTTCTGTTTATCCTCTCTGTCAAACTATAACTGTTTTAATTCTGGTTCCTTTGGCTATAACACCATTAATTTTAAGGAACTAAACATTTCAACCTCATCTTTTCTAATCTTCTCTTCCTGAATATTATTTTCAAAGATTGGTCCAGTAAATTGAGATTCAGCATCCTCCCCCTGTCTTTTAGATTCTTCCCCTTCATGTTTAAGTTTGTGCACCTGTGACCTCATCACCACACAATCTGGAAATAATGCAGGATGGTCTTTCTGTAAAGCCTCTGTTGATTGCATCTCCACAGGTTCCTCTATTTCAGTAGGTGATCCAGCTGTATCATTACTTAAAATACATCGAGCCCCTGAAATGAGCAATTTCTCCACCTCTCCAACAATCACCTCTCCTGTTTTCAAATCACTCTTTAAGTTCACTTTATATAATGAAATAGACCTGAATCCCCATGAACCACTAACTAACACTTTCTCCCACAACAACCCTTCTGGACAGCAGTTGGCACTATCCCATAATATTAATGGCCGGCTAGCACCTGTATCTCTTAAGAGCTTAACAATCTTTCCTGCCCTTCCTGGAACACATGGATATACTTTCCCTTCACATATAAGATCTTTAAACATCTCTGTAGCTTGCGTTTCAGAACGTCCTTGGGTAGGTTGTCAACACATTCCCACCTCTCTGGCTAATATTTACTCTTCCTTTTTTCACTTGTACAAAGGCTACTGGTCTGTCTTGCACTTGGGTCTCAGAGCCCATAGCACTTATACTTTCAGAACTCTTCTGAGTTCCTATCACTGCAATCAGTCTCCCTTTTAACCTCCAACAATTTGATCTTGTATGTCCAGCCTTGTTACAATGGTAACATACCACTTTTCTTCCTTTACCTCTGCCTTCTACCTTTCCATCTTTAATAGACTGGCTTCCTTCATCTGACTCCTTGTTAATAACACTCTTAACATCACTAGATTTTCTTTACCTCCAATATCCTAGCTGACTCCCATAGGATTCTTTCCTATGCTCAACTGTCTGTGTGAAACATTATAAGTACAGGCCAAAACAGCAGCTTCCTTGATCTTTTTACTTTGCCTTTAATCATAACATGTTTTAATAGTCACTGGAATACTATTTCTAAATTCTTCCATAACCATAATTCTCTTAATTAATGTAATTTCCCTTACATTTTCAAAAGTCTTGTCTAATTTCAATGCCCTAAACCACTGATCCCAGAGGGTTTCTTTTTCTCTTGCAAAATCTACAAATGTCTGTTTATGTCTCTTTCTTACAGTCCTAAACTTCAACTGATAAGCTCCTGGGACAAGCTCATAAGCATTTATTATTGTTCTTTTAACTACCTCGTAGTCTGCAGATTGCTCCTCTGATAATCTAGCATACACATTCATTGCTGTACCTGATAAATTGGCCAATTGAATTTCATATCTTTCTTTTCAAATGAAGTGAAATATTTTTCAACTCCATCCTCTGTAAATTTAGGAACTAATCAAAGATTTTTAGTTAAATCAAGTTCTTCAAAGGAATCAAAGTCACCATCCGAATCACTATTGTTGCTTTCCTCCTTTATTCTAAGTTTCATCTTAGAAAATTCATACTGCCTGGCTTCTTTCTCTCTCTAAAGCTTTCTATCTCTTTCATTCTCCTTTTCCTCACATGCTAACTTCTCTATCTGAAGTTGAAGTTCAAGTATTTGCATTTCTGAGAAACTGAAAACATGTTTTTAAAATATGACATCTCGTTTTTTCCATTGAGGGAGGTATGAAGATGGATGTTATTTCCTGCAATTTTTTCTCTGCTTTTTCTTGCTCCTCTTTTTCCCATTGAAGCTTTTTTATTTTTAATCTGTCCTATTCTTTTTCAAGTTTCTCATTTCTCTTTCTTTTACTTTTTCTTCAAATTCAAGTTTTTGCCTTTCCATATCTCTTTTTATATCAAGTTGCTTCACCTGAAACTGAAGACATACTAGCTTCAGCTATGACACACCAGTTTCAGGCATCTCCTCCTCTAACTTTAAATGCTGAGTAATTATTTTAACAATATCAGCCTTAAGTAATTTCACTTTTAATTCTACCTGCACTTCATCTGCTAACTCTCTCAGCTGAGTTTTAGTCAAAGATTTCAAGTACTGCACACTCACATATTGCATTTCCAGAAAAATCTAAGCAACTGCCAAAACCACATTGCAGTCCAACCACTTTAAAACTCTGCAATACATAACTCCTCAGTTCAATACTTCTCCTGTACTTGTATCCTTTAAATTGACAAATCTCAATTCATCAAGAAATTTTAAAACCCGCAAAGAGCCCCCAAATTTGTTACGACTGCAACTGATGTTATCTGCTGAGCAAGCCAAATCTCAGAGAGAACTTGTCTTGCTGATCATAACCTTTTTTTGTATTTTGAAAATGAAGGGAGAACTACTGATCATGGAAGTATAGAATCCCAGTAACACTTTTTAGGATTTTAACATTATAAGATTTGTTAACAAGAAGAAAAAAGACATAAGCACACAAGATTAAAATTATACAGTTAAACCAGTCTTACAAAACATTTGCCACAAAAAAACCCATTTAGTCAGAACACTCAAGTAAACTACTTGACAACAGCTCCCTTAGAGATTTATAACCATGAAAATCCAGTAATATTACCCAAGACAAAAACGACTGTTACTTTAGTAAAGTATACCACAGATCTCTGAAGGCAGAGGGGCATGTTAGTGGGGTGGTGAAAAAGACATATGGGACACTTGCCTTTATCAGTCGAGGCATAGATTACAAAAGTAGGGAGGTCATGTTGGAATTGTTTAGAACCTTAGTGAGGCCACAGCTGGAGTACTGTGTGCAGTTCTGGTTGCCACATTATAGGAAGGAAGTGATTGCACTGGAGGGGGTGCAGAGGAGATTCACCAGGATGTTACCTGAGATGAAACATTTAAGTTATGAAGAGAGGTTGGATAGACTTGGGTTGTTTTCGTTGGAGCAGAGAAGACTGAGGGGCAACCTGATCAAAGTGTACAAGATTATGAGGGGCATGGACAGGGTGCATAGGAGCAGCTGTTCCTCTTAGTTGAAGGGTCAGCCACAAGGGGACATAAGTTCAAGGTGAGGGCCAGGAGGTTTAGGGGGATGTGAGGAAAAACTTTTTTACCCAGAGGGTGGTGATGGTCTGGAATGCACTGCCTGGGGGGTGGTGGAGGTGGGTTGCCTCACATCCTTTAAAAAGTACCTGGATGAGCTCTTGGCACATCATAACATTCATGGCTATGGGTCAAGTGCTGGTAAATAGGATTAGGTAGGTAGGTCAGGTGTTTCTCACGTGTCGGTGCAGACTCGATGGGCTGAAGGGCCTCTGTGGCTTCTGACTCTCTTCCTCTCTGCTGTAGAACTCTATAAGAAAGGTTCAGAAACAGACAGCTTTCTGAAAACAAAGACTTCTCTGGCTTGCAACTGGATGGTTGTTTCAAATTCACAACTTTTCTCAGCACAGAGCTAATCTCAGGACATCTCCCCCACATAGCCACCACAACTCGACTAAACATCTTTCCTTAAATATCCTTTTTTCCCTTTCCGCTTAGACTCCATTGCCCTCAGTACCTCTTTGAACTCAATTTTTCCAAAATATAAAAACCTTTCATGTCTTCCTATTGCCTCCACTTTCAGGTCAAATAAAATTTAATAACTTTCTTTGTTTACTTATGAAGTCTTTGTAAATTGTAAAAAAAAAACAATCCTTTTAACATTTAACATCTGAAAAGTCAAATCCCTACCTCTTGCCAAATGCAAATTTAAAAACCCAATCTATTTACTTGTAAATCCACTCTACCAGAGACTCTCATTACAAATGCATGCATCTAGCCCCTTTATCTTTTATTTCTCAGTTCCTGCAGACAAGCTGTCTTTACTAACCTTCCCCCAGTTTAATTAATTATGGGCACACACATATTCCTCTTTACAGAATACCACCATATTCCCAAAAATATTAAAAAAGATAACATCCATCTTCATACAAGCCACTCAGTTCAAGGGAAATTAGGGATGGGCAACAAATGCTGGCCTTGACAATGACACTCACTTCCTGTGAAGAATAAATAATGTCTAAAGCACAAAGCTGCAAATTAGGAGAAAATGAAGAGAGAGGGATCTGTCACATGTTAAAAAAACTTACAATAGTGCACACTTGCATTCTAAACTCCTGAGCATTCAATATAATGGAAACTGTGTATGTAAAATTGTCAGGCTGTAATTATCATCTTCCATTGTTGCAAACTGGGGGATATTCCAGATGTTGTCTGCTTCAGCCTAGAAGAACCCTGACACAAA
Source organism: Carcharodon carcharias (assembly GCF_017639515.1). Taxonomy (NCBI): domain Eukaryota; kingdom Metazoa; phylum Chordata; class Chondrichthyes; order Lamniformes; family Lamnidae; genus Carcharodon; species Carcharodon carcharias. The sequence continues at coordinate 109,651,514 of NC_054477.1, forward strand.
GAAATTCAGACCCATGGACCAGAAATTTACTTATGTCGTACGGGCTGAGTGGAAGCAGGCGGGGGCGGGCATGGAGCTGAATTGCTGCCCACGATCAGCTGCTTGCTGCCATTTTACGTGGGTGGGCCAATTAAGGCCTGCTGAGCGTGACGCAAAGCCAGTTGCGCTAACTGTGCGGGTGGAGGGGGGGAGAAGGGAGAGTCGGGGCCTGCCTCAGGGAGATTAAATACATAATAAATGTTTAAAAATAATAGAGTTAAAAATTGTTTAGACATGTCCCCCGACTGTCACATGAGCTGGGCCATGTTTATGAATTGTGCAAAAATTAATTAATAATTTTATAAAACCTTCAGGAAACCTCATCTTGCCCGTAGTTGGGGTTTCTTGAAAAACGCAAATGCCATTTGGGCTCTTTGCCTGCCTAACAACCTTAAGGTTGGAGGGTCAGCGCTGTTAATTATCTAAATTACTTCCCTCATGGCCTTAATAGGCCTTTGACAGTTTGGTAGGCACTCAGCTGCCTCCAGTGCGCGCCCGTCGAATGAAAGATCTAAATGATGCGCGATGACGTTGGGACACACATCCAACATCATCACGCGTCATTTTGCGCGTCAGTGTTGTCGGACCCGCCCCTGCCATCCAACAGCAATATTCTGGCCACGGTCACCTACACAGCCACTGGTAGTGCTGTCTTTGCTCTGAGACTAAAGGTTTGTTGCAAGTGGTGGCAGAGTTCAGTGAGCACCTCCTTTGTAAATCACAGGTGATGCATATATCACTCCTGGCTTAGATGGAAGTGAAATAAGTGTTTCCTGAACAACCAAGGTCAGTAAGGCCTCTTGCTGAGAGCCATTCTGCTCATCTGTTTCCTCCTTTTAGAAGCTGCTTGTCCTGTTTGCTACCTCTGCTCCATCTCTTTCTCTCATGATGTCCAAGAGTGATTGCAAGTAGAAGAGTCATGATTGGGAGCAAGTGGTCTGACCAGAATGCTTGCAGCCTGAACTAAGGCCTTCTCCACATGCAGCACCTGTTGACTTCACCAACTTTAAACAACTTCTCACATCACTCAGCAATTCCACAAACTCAAAAGAGCCAGTAGAGATTAATCAGCAATTAATCTGAAAATTCCTGATGACCGCCTCAAATAAGTGCTGGTGGATGGTCTTCCTTCTGCTGAAGCTATGTGCTGAAGTATGTGTTTAGCAGAGGAAGTTGACTATTGAGACTCTTAAAGGGCTTGTGCATTGTGCCTGTGAGAAGTAATGGGGGTTATTTGAAAACTGAATGTATTGTGGTACTTTGAGCAATAGCTGACCATGTTAGACAGCATGCACCAAGTCTTTTGGACTGAATTGAAGGTCTTGGTTGAAAAGGTGCAAAGAGATGGGGATGTCATATATCCTTTGCCGAGGGAAGGGGTGGTGGGGAAGGGGAAATTGCAGTGGAGATCGCTGCCAGCAATGTAACCCCAAGGACCAAGTGCAGGAATAAGTTCAATGATTTTATAAGTCCTATCAAGGGCAGTGAATGCATCTTCAAATGGCAAGTACTTCAGTCTCCAAGTCGATGGTGGTGTGGTGGTGATGTCACTGGGCTGGTAATCCAGTGGATAAAAGCGAAAAACTGCGGATGCTGGAAATCCAAAACAGAAACAAAAATACATGGAAAAACTCAGCAGGTCTGGCAGCATCTGCGGAGAGGAACACAGTTAACTTTTGGAGTCCGAATGACCCTTCAACAGAACTAAGTAAAAATAGAAGAGAGGTGAAATATAAGCTGGTTTAAGGGAGGGTGGGACAAGTAGAGCTGGATAGAGGGCCAGTGATAGGTGGAGATAACCACAAGATGTCACAGACTAAAGGACAAAGAGGTGTTGAAGGTGGTGATATTACCTAAGGAATGTGCTAATTAAGGGTAGAAAGCAGGACAAGCAAGGTACAGATAGCCCTAGTGGGGGTAGGGTGAAGGAATCAAAAAAGTCTATAAGATAGAGATAAAACAATGGATGGAAATATATTTAAAAATAATGGAAGTTGGTGGGAAAAGAAAAATCTATATAAATTATTCTAAAAAAGTGGGGGAGAGGGGGAATCGGAAAGGGGGTGGGGATGGAGGAGAGAGTTCATGATCTAAAATTGTTGAACTCAATATTCAGACCGGAAGGCTGTAAAGTGCCTAGTCAGAAGATGAGGTGCTGTTCCTCCAGTTTGCATTGAGCTTCACTGGAACAATGCAGCAAGCCAAGGACGGACATGTGGGCATGAGAGCAGTGTGGAGTGTTGAAATGGCAGTTTATATTTCACCTCTCTTCTATTTTTACTTAGTTCTGTTGAAGGGTCATTCGGACTCCAAACATTAACTGTGCTCCTCTCTGCAGATGCTGCCAGACCCGCTGAGTGCTCCCAGGTATTTTTGTTTTTGTTTGGTAATCCAGTGGCTCAGCCGACTGATGTGGGTTCAAATCCCACCATAGCAGTTGGGGGAGTTTAAGTTCAGTTAATTAGTAAGTTTAATTAAATCTGGAATTAAAAGCTAAGCTTAGTAACGATGACCAAGAAACTACCATTGCTTGTTGTAAAAACTCAGCTGGCTTACCATTGTTCTTTAGGGGATGAAATATGCCAGCCTCACTGGTCTTGCCAACATGTGACTCCAGACCCACAGCAACGTGGTTGACTTTTAACTGCCCTCTGAAATAGCCAAGCAAGCCATTCAGTTGTACCAAACCACTACAGAAAAAGTCAATACCAGATGGACTTTAGTGGTTCAAGAAGGCGACTCACCATCTTCTCACAGGGGACTAGGGATGGACAACAAATGCTAGCCTTGCTAGCAATGCCCACATCTTATGAAAGAATTTGAACAAACATTGTTTATTCATTTTGTCCCTCCACTCACTCACCTACCAAACATATCTATCAATGAGAACTCATACTTGGTATTCAGATGTTTTATCTCACCCTCATATGTTTAGCTGCGTTACAAACCTTGCAACTACATCTCACAGCTTGCACACATTGGCAGCTATCCAACTGTGACAGCTGCACCAAACACATTGCATAACACCCATTGACACACTTGCCTCTCTCTTGCAGGAGTAGGTTCTGCACAGGCTTATGGAGGATAATGTATTGGTCACTATGGGAAAGGCCATGGTTGAGGCAGTGGTCACCAGCAGAACTGAAGCATTTCAAGAATTAGGTAATCTTATGCCTAACCCTCCTTTTCTCAACCCACATTCCCTCATCCCTTAATCTCTTCCAAATTACAAACTGCTGATGATGTAAGCATGCACTTCTTATTTTCTCCTCTTCCATCACCACAGCCCCATTCTTGTACCTTTTTCATTTCAGCTAGCTAAGTCAGTGAAGGAAGCAGAAGAAGATAGTAAAGATGAACAGACACTTCACGTGATTTCAGATGCAGCCATCAGCTCAGGTCCTCTCACACCGTGTGTATGTGGAGGATAGCATAGAGACACCTGGGCAAGATTTTCCCCTCGGCGATTTGGGGGGCGGGGCCCACTTGCCGAAGGGAAAGTGACGTGGGATGATGTCGTGAGGAATCCCGGTGTCATCCCGGTCCCTTTAAATTTTAAGGAAGGCGGGTGGACAGCGAGATCAGCTGTCCGCCCGCCGACCTGTCAATGGCCATAATGAGGGATAGAAAAAAGGCAGAGAATCTAAATGACTACTTTGTGTCTGTTTTCACTGAGGAAGATACACAAAATCTCCCAGATTTAGAGCTAAGGGACTAGGGAGTACGAGAAGTTGAAGAAAATTAGTATAAGTTACTGACAGGTTAATTAAAATAATTAAAGACCTGCCCGTCCAAGCTTAAGGCTGGCGGACAGGCCAGGAGCCCCAGCAGGCTCCAGATTATTCATGAAACTTCATCCACTAGCGGGATTAAGTTTCATGTCCGTTTTTTAAAAATGTTATAAATTTTAAGTGTTTATTATTAACATGTCCCATCTTGTGTGACATTGCCACATGAGGGGGACATGTTAATAATGTTAATATTTTTCTATTTTTACACTTTACTTACCTGTCACAAATCTCCCTGAGACAGCACTTAGTCTCAGGGAGCAGTGTGCTCTTTCACTCGCATGTGTGAAAGACCTCACTTTGACAGCTGGGGATTCCCTTCCTCCCCGCACAGGAAGGCCGCTGGGCGGACCATAATTGGCCTGCCCACTCAAAACGGTGGTGGGCCCCATTTCGGTGGCGGGGGTCAGATGTCTGCCCACCGCTGAACCGGTGGGGCCCACACGCCCACCAAGGGCAAAATTCTGCCCCGATCTGTACATGGTGACATTCAGGCCGGAAGTAGGGGCAAGTGTTGGGATGATGTTGGTTACAGAAAGTGTCTCTTAAAAAAGTTTTCGCAGTCTTCTGAATGTTAACAGCAAGTCTTTATTAACTACTTGTAACTATATGCATGTAAACAGTAAAGCATGCAAGCAAGGAGGCACCTGCACATCGAGGTCTTAAAGTGACTCTGCTCAACAACACACTGACCCTAGGTTAAGTACCTTCTTACATCACTGTGTGGGCTGTATTGTGCTCAGTCTCACATTAACCCTTTGCATGCCAGACCCTTACACTACACCTCCCCCAAGTCTTTATCCCATGGATATGGAGTTACACTAGTTTACTTCATGTCTTACATTGTTTTCAGTCTCATGGATTTACCTTGTTGTTACTACTGTCATGAAAATATAATAATTTTCATAATATTATTGTGATTTATTGTAAAAGCAAGTTAATAATAAGGTTTGGATTAGTTTCTCCATCGGCAGCGTTTTCTCATTGGTGAACGGGGAGGCGGGGCCCACTGGCCAATGCATAAAATGACGCACAGTGATGTCGGGTAAGTGTCCCGACGTCACCACACGTCATTCAGATACTCAGTACAGCCGGCGGGCAGGCAGCCGAGCTGGGTGTGCGCCTGCCTAATTGTCAAAGGCCTATTAAGGCCTGTTAAAAAGTAATTAAAGTAATTAATTGAGCTGCCCATCCAACTTTAAGGTTGCTGGGCAGGTGAAGAGCCCAGGTGGCCTTCGCATTTTTCCTGAAATCTCATCCATGGGCGAGATGAGGTTTCATGAAAGGTTTATTATTTAAATAAAATTTTTAAAAATAAATAATGGACATGCCCCAGCTCATGTGGCAGTTTCACATGAGCAGACATGTCCTTAAATTTTTTTCCCACCTTTATTCAAATTTTCCATAACTTAGACAAATCTCTGTGCCTAGGGAGAACTCTGCGCTCTTTTGCGTGCATGCGTGAAAGAGCGCTGGGAACCACTCAGGGAATCTCCCCCCTCTCCAACTCGCACAGGGAGCGCTCAGTGCTTCCGAGTGCGTGTCATGATGGGCGGGCCTTAATCTGCCCGCCCACCTAAAATGGCGGTGCAACCCTGATTGGGTGCGCCAATCGGGTTCATGCCCACCCCCGTCCACCCCAGCACAACCCCACCGACAGGGGGATTTTTCTGGCCTATGTGTATGTGTATGTGGGAGGATTTAATTGAATTGGAGACAGCTGGTCTGGAGGTTTTGAGTCATCAAAAAGGAAGCCAGGTTTGAAATGCTAAATATGTAAACATGGCTAAAGTTTTAGAATATGAGGTGTAAGGAAAGTTTGCATTTTTAGGTAAACCACTGTAATTTGAATTTCAAAGAGATGATAAGATGTTACATCTGGCCAGGTGAAGCTAAGCCAAACAGTGTGTTTATTTTTCCCAAAGGTTACTGATAAAATTAGTACTGTGAAAGATTTATATTATGAGAAAAGTAAAGTTGCAAAGATATATTGAAATAATTGAATTGCATTAAAAAAGGAGAAACATATATAAAGGAGATGAGGCTATGGGTAAGAGGAGAAGGAATTCTAAGATCTAACACAAGTGTGAAAAGCCTCCAGCCTCTTTGCATCAAGTTGCTGTCTACAAGAACCGAAGCTGAGTAAACTCGCTGCCCAGGGTATCGTGTTGCTTTGCCTGAGTCTGTTTTAATCTATTTGCTTTTCTACTGTTGTATTCACAGAAGTGTAACTTGGAGCCAGATTAATTAAAAGTTTTAGGAGTTATTATAGTCGTAATTTGTAGACCTATGTACATGCTTGAAATCTTTTCTTTTTGTAATAGATGTTTAATTTAGTTTTCAAAAAACTTCTGAAGTTGCGGTAGTCTTATTACTTCTGAATTCAGGACACACATCTTGAAATATAATACAAATTGCAAAACAGTTGTGGCAACTGTTTCAAATTTCCCTCTGGGATTTGAGTAGCTCGGAATTTACTATCTGCTGTGCCATAACACTACCATAATGCTATTCCAACATTATTGCTTTTTCAATATTAGCATTAACAACATTCTCTCAACCTCATCTCTATCCTTCAAGTCATTGAACGTAAAGATTCAGGCACTCTGGAGGCCTTATAGCCCTTCCATATCTCATTTGCCATTCTGTCAGAGGAGTGCTAGGCTCTAATGGTTCTGATTCTTGCTATTGACTTGGAGGTTGGACTGGCATTTGGATATGCTTTCATTCTTCCATTGCTGAAGCACACATGGTCGGTTCGGCTGCTGCGTTGATCCATGGTTGCTGTTACTCTCGATTATTTTTTGCGAGGTGAACAAACATTGTATTCACCTCCTTGGCACTGCTTTTTCTTCTTCTTTCTTCATGTGGGCCATCTCGAAGCCCTCGAGTCTGAGAAAGAGCATTCCTGTGCCGAGCAGGATGATTTATGGTATGCTGACCTCTGCTTTTTGTTGTCGAAGGTGGGAGACTGCGATCAGGGTCCAGCATCCTCACAGTTGGGGCATACTGGCTGGAAGTTTCAGTGTGTGCACAGTGGTTGCTGTGTTGATCAGCTGTACCATCGCCATAGTTAGAGGTAGATGCTTCTCAGACTGCTGATCAGCCTCTTATACCACATCCACTGTAGGTGTCATGGTAATCTTGTGGGCAATAATTTGGTCTGACCACTGGGCGTTTTCCATGATAAGGGAAAAGCGTTACCGGGTGAGAAGTGTTATCCACTGATGACATGGATTATGACTCTGGTCTGAAACACTTGCACAAATGCACAGTAGGAATATGCCAAAAAGCACATTCCGGAACACAGTGTTGCTGTGCTCAAGAAATGTTCATGCAGCCTGGGCTATTGTGGAGAAGCTATTTATAATTCAGCTGAGTGTGTCTCAAGTATGTTACATACAACAAGCCTCACCATTATGAAGGAACAACCCTTGTCATCGCCTATCAGCTGAGAAGTTGAGGAATAGGAGCATAAGGAAGAGGAGGAGGAAGTGCAACAGGAAGTGGAGGAACAGGACGAGGAGGGAGGGTACACACAGACCATTTCTTTCCAGGCTCCATGTGATTAAGTACTTAACAATGTCTATAACATTAGCTGCACCTCTCCAATCACCAACAGTCCCACACTCTTACATTTCCTTTATCACTGATCATTACATTATCCGCCAACTTTCTACCAACACAAAAATATAAACTACCAGAAAGTGTACATTCCAATCCAATTTTATGCATTCAATCATGACACGATTCTACAAAAGCAAACCAATTACCCTTATGCATTATTGTCCTTGTATCTTTCCTCTCCTAAAAAGCGCTGCTCCAGTGCAGGCTGCAGAATTGGTAATGGAAGGCCACTGACCTTCAATTGAGGAGACTGCAGATGGCCTTTGAAAATGGTCTTGGGCACCTCTGAACCTATAAGGTCTAGATTCAGTGTAATGTCTTCTGGTTCCCAATAAGTTAGAAATAATCACACTTTAGGCTCAAAATGCTGAAGCTTCATCAAGTATATTTCCTGCATCTCTCCATGTGGCTAGTCGACTGATAGACTGATACATGTTATTCAGCACATGGGGCAGGTTTCTCCAGTTGGCGAGCGGGGGCGGGGCCCGCTCGCTGATGCATCAAATGACACGGGGATACGTTGGGCATGTGTCCTGACGTCACCGCTCGTCATTTAGATTTTCAGTTCTGTGAGCATGCAGCCGAATCAGCTGTACGAGCACCGAACTGTCAACAGCCTATTAATGCCATTAAAAACCTAATTAACCTAATTGATGGACCTGCCTGTCCAGCCTTAGGGTTGGCGGGCAGGCTGGGAGCCCAGACGGGCCTCGGAAAAAGCATGAAGCCTCATCCACAGGCGGGTGAGGATTCATGAGGGCTTTTGAATGTTTATCAAATGTCTAAATAAAAGTTAAGGACATGTCCCAAATCACGTGACAGTATCGTATGAGGGGACATGCCAGGGAAATTTTTTTATTACCTTTCTGTCAACTTTTTATTCGGAGCAGATCTCCCTGAGGCAGCACTTTACCTCAGGGAGATCTGCGCGCTCTTTCACGCACATGTGCGAAAGAGTGCACTCCCGGCTGAGGGAATCCCCTCCCCGCCTGCACAGGGAGTGCATAGCACTTCCTGGCAGACATCATGCTGGGTGGGCCTTAATTGGCCCACCCATGTAAAATGGCGGTGTGCCTGCTCCTGCACTCCCCCCCGACCGCGGTTGCCAATTGGAAGGCCGGACACCGGCGCCCGCTTCCGCATCTCCCCCCGCCAGCGGGGGGAAAATGTCCCCCATGATTGCAGTGCAACAGTGAATTTGGTACCCAAGGATAAATATTCATATAACAATTAGTTTCTAGCTCTTTACAGGTAATATAACATTCAGGCTCTGCTACTAGAGCAGTCTGGGCGGATGGCTGACAGGCAGCTGTAAAGTCACTTTGTAGAGTGGCATTAGTGGCAGCTGGAAAGCTGTTATCGTGAGAGACAGCAGCAGGTTCATTCTCCATGGAACCGCTGCTTCTCTCCCAGGCTGGTGCCTCAGTGATCAACCACAGCAACAAGAAACTATCTTCGTATAGTGCCCTTAATGTAAATGAGTTAGATTTGAAGGAGGTTCTTAAAGGAGAAGACAGCAGAAGATGGGTGGAGGTTTTAGAGGGAGCTCCAAAGCTTAGGGACTCAGGCAGCTGATAGCATGGCAGCTAATGGAGGAGCAAATAAAATTGTAGAGGCATAAGAGATTAGATAAGCGCAGATATCCTATACGGTTATAGGGATGGAGTTCAGGAGAGTACCTAGCACAAAGGAAAATGGTTGTGGTTGTTGGAGGTCAGTCATCTCAGTTCCAGGACATCACTGCTAGAGTGCCTCAGGATAGTGTCCTACATCCAGCCATCTTCAGCTGCTTCATCAATGACCTTCCTTCCAACATAAGGTTAGAAGTGGGGATGTTCGCTGATGATTGCACAATGTTCAGCACCATTCGTGACTCCTCAGATATTGAAGCAGTCCATGCCCAAATGCAGCAAGACCTGGACAATATCCAGCCTTGGGCTGACATGTGGCAAGTAACCTTCATGCCACACAAGTGTCAGGCAATGACCATCTCCAACAAGAGAGAATCCAACCATCGCCCGTTGATATTCAATGGCATTACCATCACTGAATTCCCCATTATCAGCATCCTGGGGGTTACCATTGACCAGAAACTGAACTGGACTAGCCATATAAATACGGTGGCTACAAGAGAGGTCAGAGGCTAGGAATCATGTGATGGGTAACTCACCTCCTGACACCCCAAAGCCTGTCCACCATCTACAAGGTACAAGTCAGGTGTGTGATGGACTACTCCCCACGTGCCTGGATGAGTGCAGCTCCCAAAACGCTCAAGAAGTTTGACACCATCCAGGACAAAGCAGCCCGCTTGATTGGCACCAAATGTGCAAACATTCACTCCCTCCACCACCGACACATAGTAGCAGCAGTGTGTACCATCTACAAGATGCACTGCAGGAATTCACCAAGGCTCCTTCAAAAGCTCCTCCCAAACCCATGACCACTACCATCTAGAAGGACAAGGGCATCAGTTAGATGGGAACACCACCACCTGGATGTTCCCCTCCATGTTACTCACCATCCTGACTTGGAAATATATCACCATTCCTTCACTATCACTGGGTCAAAATTCTGGAACTACCTTCCTAACAGCACTGTGGGTGCACCATATAGACTGCAGCGGTTCAAGAAGGCAGCTCACCACCACCTTCTCAAGGGTAACTAGGGATGAGCAATAAATGATGGCCCAGCCAGCGAAGCCCACATCCCATGAATTGATAGATAAAAAAGAGTGAGACCATGGGAGGATTTGAAAACAAGGATGAGGAATTTTAATATCAAAGCTTTGCTTAAATCAGAACCAATATAGATCAGCGAGCGCAGGGTGAGGGATGAATGGAATTTTGTATGAGTTAAAATACGAGCAGCAGAGGTTTGGCTGGGTTTAAGATTATGGAGAGCAGAAGATCAGAGGCCAGTGAGGATTGCAATGGAATAATTTAATCTAGAGGTAACAAAGGCATGGATGAAGGTTTCAACAGTAGATGAGCTGATGTGGGGTGGAATCTGTAGATGTTAAGGAGGTGGAATTCTACTGATGCATAGGAGATTGATGGACTGGTATGATGCCTTGGAAGCCCCTTTGAACAAGAGCCCTAAAAGCCATGATGGCAACTTGCTGTGCTTGCAGGGCAACAGGCTGAACTTCCACTGCAACACTCAGACATTGTGCTGCAATGGAAGTTGTTTGTGCTGCAATAGGAGTTGCAACATTGGTCATCAGGAACTACATCATGGTGGTTTTATAGATGTACTGATGGAGGTGACCACCTATTCCATGTTGAGTTCCAAGCTAATACCTGCGTTATCCTTTCCCTACAGCCTGGCTCCAGTGCATTTGTTTCCAAGTGTCACTGCATGCAGATCTCTCCTTTTTCCTAGTCTCTAAAATGTGTGAGGTGTAGTATCCGAGCTGGTGGCTGCAGCTATGAGATCAAGGGAGGGTGTCTCATCATCTTTCCTGTCATCTTCCTCTTCCTCCATTGACTGGGAAGCCTTCTGTTTCAAGTTGCTGAAATGAGAAAGGGGCAAGGGTTTTACGCAGCGATGGGAGGGTAAATAGTAACAAGTGTGTGGTTCCACCATCAGTTGCTTGTATATCAGAAGAGACTAAGGGATGAGAGTGAAATGAGATGAGAGAAAGAGGATCAGATAAGTTGACACCTTCATCTTGAATTGCTTCAGCCTTGTTTATGGCCACGGCCACAGCAGTGGCCCTTCCCATAATGACCAACACTGCCCCCTCGATAGGGACCAAAACATGCAAACACATTTCTCCCCCTCCAGTTAATTTCCTACTGCATTCTGTTGTGTGTGTGCAACCTTCTCCTGCAAGAGAGAGGGAAGTGTATCACCAAGTGTCATATAATATTTGGTGATGTGGCTCTTATGGGTGAATAGCTGTCATTGAGTGTAAGATTTAAGATGTGGATGCATGTCTTGTAACAGTGCCAAATATGTGAAAGCAGGATAATTGGAAATTATTGGTAGGTGTGTAGCGAAGGTGTAATGAATTGAGCAATGGATGAGGCTAGCGCTGCGGTTGGTAGAATGTGGTATTTGAAGGTGTGCTCACTGACCTTAACAACTCATGTGAGATTGTTAAACATCTTTCTCCACTGCATCCACGATGTTGGAGCAAATCCTTGGCATTCACCTCTGCCACTACTTCTTCCCACTGCCCTTAAGCATCTGTCTGGAAGGCCTTCTGCCCCCTTGCAAGACATTGATCCTCCTTTCCATATCTTTCATCAGGACTATTAGTGCAGTGCCTGAAAACCTTGGTGCCTGCACTTTCACATGTGCAGCCAGTGTTCAAAGAATCACAGTGCATATTCAGTTTTTAAATGACTCCCACCACTTCTTGCAGCCACAATGCACCAGCCCTTTAAGAGGTGCAAGCTGTCTTTAAGTAGCGCTAACCACTTGCAGTATCGATCCCCATTCTGATGTCTGCAGCTGATGAACAACATGGGTAGCATTGTCTGCATTCAGGCATCATTTAAAGCAGCAGGCAGCACAAGTATAATGCACTGTCTGCAACACAATGAATGGAATTGGATTAATCGCGCACAACAATCTCCACCACTGTTTTCTTCAGTTGGTCAATTTCTCTCTGGGATTAATTTTAAAAAGCCATATACCTGAGGTGTGGGCTGAAATTTTGCTTTAAAGTTCGAGAGATGCCATAGACGATATGCTTTGGAAACATAATTAAATATAGGACCAGAAAAGACTGTTTTGGTCCAGTATGTTGTTCCTACATTTCAAAAGAACATGAAGGTCATATCATGAATCCTCCATCGATCTTTTCAGCAAGTGCTTATCCAACCCCCTATAAAAAGGAATTATTATTGTTAAAACTAGATCATAAAGCATCACAGTCTGTGCTGAGTTAACTTAGTGGAGACAATAGGAGCGTTACAACTGATAACAGAATGCTTGGGTTTTGCAGCAGAAAAATGCCCAGGGTTAGCATGCCTGATCACTAATGGGAGTGCAGCTGTGTGGGCACAGGGTGAAGTTATGATCAGCTTTAACTTTAATGACCCACACAGCTGAATAGCCTCCCAATAGCAACTGTCAATCTCACTTACAGCTAATTGACAGCAACAAAACCTTCAGGTTCCTTAAGAGGAATTAAGTAATGTAATTAAGTTATCACTGCGCTGTTCATGTAGAAGGTTCTGGTGACATTAAGTGTGATAACCACTCTCTAATTCTGCTTTTAAAGAAAAATCATAGACCCAGTAAAGTCTCTCATTTATGCATGAAATATTTCATAAATCAAATGCCTTCATATCATTGAACTTTCCTACCAAACTATTCCCACACTAATTCATCATATAACCCTAAATGTCTCAACTGCATTAATAAGGAAGGCAAGGAAATGAAGATGCCACTTCAACTGCCCAATTTAGTCCTCAGAAGATGTTGAAATGTACAGTCTCACTTTTGATTACCTTTCTTAAAAATGTATGTGTGCAGCTGATATAACTCTTGCATGAATCAGTGCTTTCAAAGTTTTGCTCATCAGGGTAATGGCTACTATCTTGATACACTAATAAAACACAGCACCTCATTGTCCTTCACAATGAAAGGGATATTGAAATACTTTGGACTCCATCAAGGATGTACTTTGAAAATGTACAGATATTGCAGTAACAGCCTATTAAACCATCAGGATACCTGCTGCTTCAAAGCCTGTTTTTATAGCATGGATAATGGGTTAGATTGATCTTAAATATATACTGAGGGCATCAGAGAAAAAATAAATTTAAAAAATATTGCAGCACTCCAACATTTTTAAGGATTTGACTGATGGAGCTGAATCCAGTATATCATTTCAGTATATCCTGGAAGTGCTGGCAATATACAAAGCAACATAAATAAGGCAACTCTGACAACATTATGGGCAAAACTTTTAACTTGGTGGGCGGGTGTGCGCCTGAACCGTTCGAGCGTGAAATGACACATGTTGACGTTGGACGATGCCAACATGCAGTCATGTGATAATTCGGCCAACGGGCGCATGCCAGAGTCAGCAGTGCACAGAGCTCTGTGCCTCAGGGAGATTTTCAAGTGCTCACTCGCACTTGGCCCGCCAGCGTGAAGCCGTGATCTGGCCTGATCGCGGGCGGCGGTTGGCTTTCCAACCGGCCTCCCCCAGCCCTGTCGAGCCGGCCCGACATGGGTTAATTTCTACCCTATGTTACTCAGAATCATTAAAGTTTTTTATTACATTTTTTTTATCACTTCTCAGCCTCGATTTATTTTTTGCAGTTGCTTAATTTTAACATTGCTGTCACACAATTCCTGACTTATTAAAAATCATTTGAGGTTATTGTTATCAAAAGACTAGGCATTTTTCTTTCCTGCCTATTTGACATTTGGTTGCTAATAAGGTTTCTCAGTGCTGCATTTCACACACTTGGGGCAGAATTTTCCGTTTGTTGGGTGGGCGGGCCTGACCCAATCGCAAGCGGGTGCGGAGCTGATCACCGCCAGCGATCGGGGACATGCTGCCATTTTACATGGGCGGGCCAATTAAGGCCCGCCCAGCATGACGTGCGCTGGGAAGCGCTATCCCTGCACCGGTGGGGTGAATCCCTAAGATTGAGAGTGTGCTCTTTCACGCATGAGCACAAAAGAGCACACTCATCTCCCTGAGGCTAAGTGCAGCCTCAGGGAGATTGCCTCGACTTTTAAAAATATTAAAAGTAGAGAAAAGAAAAATCCCTTACATGTCCCCTCATGTGACAATATCACATGAGTTGGGACATGTTCCTAATTTACATAACAACTTTATTACAATTTTTAAAACCCTACATGAAACCTCATCCCGCCGCTGGATGAGGTTTCATGTCATTTCTAGTTGCCACCAGGGCTCCTGGCCGACCCGTCAACCTTAAGGTTGGATGGGCAGGTCCTTCAATTGCTTAACTGATCCTGTTGATGGCCTCAAGTGGCCATTGACAGGTTGATTTTGCTGTGCCCCTGCCTTCCTGAAAATTTAAATGGGGCGGGGTGACATCAGGGGCTCTGCCCAACGTCACCCCGCGCCATTTTACGCGATGGCGAGCAGGCCCCACTCCATTCGCCGACGGTAATATTCTGTCCTTGACTAGAGTATCAGGTGGCTTGACACTTTTTTGCTCTTAACGCACATTTCCTATTTATGTCTTAAATTTGAGGAAGCACAAGAATGAAATTACCTGCTTTGTTTGCTAGAGCAGTTGATAAACATCTATCATATGCCACAGATCAAGTGAATCCAGTATACAGAATAATTAAAATGCCTCATACTCATCTGTTAAAAAGCAGCCTTATGTCAAATAGTGCAATGGCATGATGGAGGGATCAGCGCTGGGGCCTCAATTATACACAATTAATATCATGACTTGGATGAAGGAACCAACTATATTGTAGCCAAACCTGCTGGTCTGGTAGGTAGAGACCAGCCCTGAAGCCCCCTAAAAGTGATGTGGTGCTGTCTGTGAAGCTTGGTGCTGATGACTCTGAGTGCTGACAGAAGCAAGGTAGGTAAACAAACCTCGAAGTCCCAAGCAAAGTGCCGCTCGCCAGGTGCACGTCGCTTATGAACCGTTGTGAAATACGTCGGTGTGCAATCACATCAATGTGCTTGAATGATCCAGTGGGGGAGGATGATTCTTGCAAGCTGGGCTTATAATGATTTCAGACGTAATACAATGAAGTTCCCAGCATCTGACAGCGGGAAATGCAGTCCGCCACTGAGAGGCAAATTGGATGATTGTAAACTGGTTTCATGGCATCTTGAAAATGTTTTTAGCCTTCTCGTCAATATTGTCCGCTCATGCCACCAAACATGCCTGACACCAGTCAGATTCCGCCCAAAGAGTCTACCAAGTGATACAAATAAAGTGAGTGTGTAAAAATTTTGGCAGGTGAAGTACAATGTGGGAAAATGTGAACTTGTCTGCTTTGGCAGGGGAACAGAAATGCAGAATATTTTTAAAATGGAGAGACTGCATAATGCTGCAGCACAGAGAGACCTGGTTGTTCTCGCAGTTGAATCACAAAAAGTCAGCATGCAGGTACAATAAATAATTAGAAAGACAAACAGAATATTGGCCTTTATTGCAAGGGGGATGGAGTTTAAAGCAGGGAAGTCTTGCTATAACTGTACAGGACATTGGTGAGACCACACTTAGGGTACTGTGCGCAGTGTTGGTCACCATATTTAAGGAGGGACATAGTTGCATTGGGTGCAGTTCAGGGAAGGTTGACTAGGTTGATTCCTGGGATGAAGTGTTTGCCTTATGAGGAAAGGTTGAGCAGATTGGGCCTATGCTCATTGGAGTTTAGAAGAGTGAGAGGTGATCTTATTGAAACATATAAGATTCTGAGGATGCTTGACAGGGTAGATGCTGAGAGGATGTTTTCTCTAGTAGAGGATCTAGAACTATGGGGCACAGCTTAAATATAAGGGGTCTCCCATTTAAGATGGAGTTGAGGAAGAATTTATTCTCTCAGAGGTTCATTGATGTTTGGAATTCTCTTCCCCAACAAGCAGTGGAGGCTGGGTCATTGAATATATGCAAGGCTGAGTTGGACAGATTTTTGATTGATAAGGGAGTCAAGGGTTATGGGTGGCAGGCAAGGAAGTGGAGCTAAGGCTACAATTAGATCAGCCATAATGAAGCAGGCTTAGGGGATGAATGGCCTACTCCTGCTCTTATTTCTTGTGTTCTTACATTCTTAAATAGCTTGGCAGTTCCATAACCAATGCAATATACAGATTACTATGAAGATGGAAATCAATAAATGAAACAAAACAATGCTTAGAGCACTTTTACTCTCATCTATCTTTGTTACTCATATAGGTCTCCTGTTTAACTTTTTTCTTTACAATTTTTGGTCAAATGCAGATGAATTTTCATTAATTATTAATTGAGTAGACAGTTTTTAATCTCCATAATTGGGAAATTTTATAATCATGTCTCCTAATGTTACACATTTCAAACCCAACAAAGTACTGGCACAGGTAGGTCAGAAATATGAAATAAATTGCTGGAAGTTATATGTATGTCTTAGCTTGGGTACTTGCCTTCAAGTGCTATCCAATATATTAATCTGCCAGTTATTTCAGGCAGTTTATCATCTCAGTCACTGCATCCACTTTCAGTTCTGAATATTACACTATTGGCCTGGATCTTCTGCATAGGTTTGCCACCCTGTTCCTACTTTTGCCCAACACGATGCTGCTCTGCATTTCTGGCCAGGTCCTCTGAGCCCGGCTTCTTCAGAAATGCGGAGATCAGGGCCCATCCACGAGTTCTGCTGAAGTGCTATAGCACAGGAGAATGACAAGCCACGGCCCTTTTTTACGGCATGAGCTGCCATAACGTAAGTTTAACTGTCTGGTGTCAATGTTCATAAATGGGTGAATGGGTGAGTGAATGAATGAGTGAATGGGTAGGGTGTATAGGTGGGTGAGGTAAATGGGTTGGTCGGTTAAGTGGGTAGGGTGACAGGTGTGATAGATGGGCAAGGTGGTATGTGGGTAGGGTTGTAGGTGGGAAGGGTGGTAGTTGGGTACAGTGATAGCTGGATAGGGTTGGCAGGTGGGTGGGGTGGTAGGTGGATAGAGTGGTAGGTGAATATATTGGCAGGTAGATAGGATGGTAGGTGGGTAGGGTAGTCAGGGGTTGGGACGGGTAGTCAGGGTGTCAAGGGGTAGTCAGGCCTTCGAGGGAGGAGCTGGCAGGGGAGTCAGTTTGAGTGATTGGGGGGGTGTCAGTTGTACAGTTACCCAGGAGTTAGACCAGGATCTTTCCTGTGCAGCATTATCCTGGATAACTATTTAGGTAAGTATGTTAGTACTGTCTGAACTCAGAGTTGCAGACTTTTGTGGAAGGTCCTGGAAGCAGGGGAATTGCCCATGGGAAGTTGAAACTTCCCATGCAATTGCCACGGAGCTTAGCATGTCAGGACCTCCACAGGATCCTGATGCGCATCTTGGGTCATACGTCTGGTCTCCGACAATCCACAGACCTGAAGATGTGGGCTTTTATGTCTATCAGTAATCTCATTGCTTGTCAGTTTCATCTAAAAAATATTGTAACTTACTTGGCTTCTGTGAGTTAGTTAATTTCACTTAGTGAGCAGCCGTGGCTCCTGGAGCCTCATGGCATCAGGGAACCTAAATATAATGGCTCGGATTTTGTGCTCGGTGACAAAGTGATGGCAGTTGCCACTGACATCAAAGGAAGATGCTCACAAAGATCTAACAATCTCTATAGCATGGATTTCCACTTTCCCAATGTTACTTTGATTCCAGCATCAATTGAAAGGGTCTCTGGTGTTCAGCAGAAATGATGTTGTCAAGCAGGCTGAACATCAGTTTGAGGACTTCTCACAGACAGCAAACTAGGAACTAAAAACCACTGCTTATTCTTCACTTTTAAAGCTCTTTACATGCAGTGAAATAGACATTTGGGAATACAGATAGCATTTATGTGGATGCTGAAATATCATAAATAACTTCAAAAAATCTGGAGAAACTTGACATTCTACAAATATATTGCAGCAATAACCTGCTTACTGATGCTCAGTCAGTCAGTTTGGAACCCAAACTGAATTCCACCAGGGCCACTCGACACCTGACCTCATTACAGCGTTGGTCCAAACATGGACAAAAAAGCTGAACTCAAGAATGGAGGTGAGGGTCACTCCCCTTGATACCAAGGCAGCATTTGACTGATTGTGACATCAAGGACTCCTGGCAAAATTGAAGTCAATAGCAATCAGGGGAAAAAATCTCCACTGATTGGAGTATTAGCTAGCACAAAGAAAGATGGTGTCATTGTTGGAGGCCAATCATCTCAGTCACAGGACATTGCTGCAAGAGTTCCCCAGGGTAGCGTCCTGAGTCCAAACATCTTCAGCTGCTTCATTAATGACTTTCCCTTCATCAGAGGGTCAGAAATTGGGATGTTCACTGTTGATTTCACAATGTTCGGTACCATTCGTGACTCCTCAGATACTTAAGAAGTCCATGCCAATATGCAGAAAAAACTACGCAACTTTCAGGTGCTGATAAGTGTCCAGTAACATTTACACCACATAAGTGCCAGACAAAAGTCATATCCAACAAGAGAGAATCCAACCATCTCCCCTTGACATTCGAGAGCATTACCATTGTTGAATCCCAACTGTCAACATCCCGGGTATTACCATTAACCAGAAATTGAACTGAACCAGCCATATAAATACAGCTACAACAGCAGCTCAGAGGCTGGAAATTCTGAGGCTAGTAACTCACTTCCTGACTCCCTAAACCCTGTCCACCATCTACAAGTCACAAGTCAGGAGTATGATGGAATAATATCCACTTTCCTGAATGAGACCAGCTCCAACAACACTCAAGAAGCTCAACACCATCCAGGACAAAGCAGCCTGCATGATCCTCATCCAATCCATCAACTGAAACATTAATTCCCTCCATCACTGATGCACAGGTGGCAGCAGTGTTTATTATATACAAGATGCACTACGGCAATGTACCAATGCTCCTTCGACAGCAACTTCCAAACCTGAAGCCTTTACCAACTAGAAGGACAAGGGCAGCAGACACTTCCAACTATCAGCAACCCCCACCACCCACATACCTTCCTACCAATCACCTTGATCCAATCAGAACTCGTCATTCAGTCAGATATCACCAAAATTCCCCTCCAAGCCACACACCTCCCTAACATGGAACTGGATCACCACACCTTCACTGTCATGGGATCAAAATCTTGTAACTCCCTTCCCAGCAGTTATTGGTTACCTGCACCAGATGGACTGCAGCAACTCAAGATGGCAGTTCACCACCTTCTCAAAGGCAATTACGGATGAGTAACAAATTCTGGCCTTGCCAGCGACATCCACATCCCATGAAAGAATAAAAAAAAAGTTTTTAGGGCCAAAGATGTTGTCCATTAGTAATTATGGTTTAGTATGCCAGTAAAAAACAAATTATACCTCATTCAATAAGGCATAACTTTTCCAAGGACTTTTATAGTGAGACTAATAGGTTAAAAATCAAACTTCATATCAATTCAAATGATTTTGGAAGATTTTCACAAGCAAGGACTTCAACAGTGCACTTGTGAAGGAATGGAAAAATCCCTGACAGCAACTTCTGCATTTAATTGTGCTCGTGTTAATTATAGAAATTTTTGCCAGTTTCATAACAGTAATGATGATGAATGCTAACAGATTCACCATCTTTTCAACCGCAAATCCAGGCTAATATATTAAGAAAAAGGGATAGAGAGTCAGAGACAGAGAAAAAGCATACAGAGTGAAATTTGATTTGTGTTATTTGAAAACAAGTTGAATTTTAATGTAAATAACCTATCTTTAAGGGATGCAATTCATCCTCAATGCTACCCACAGCAAGGCTCCATATTTGCAGCGCAGGCTGCAACTTTATTTTCTACAAGTTTTCCAGAATTCCATACAATGTAATTGTATATAATATATTTCTACATGTTCCGACTAGATCTCCCATTGCATTGTTCACAATGGGTTAGGGATGTAAGAAGTTCTGGGAATGTGCTCTTTGACTTTGTGAGAACTGAGGGTGTTTTGGAATTTTGGAGTTTGAGTTGAAGTCTGGGAAGGGGCTCCTTCAGTCCAGTAAGACTTGAGATGTGGCCCTTGAGCCACAAGTAGGAGGGGCAAGGCTCTGGCAATATTAGAGGTGGCTGGGATAGGGTAGTATTGAGGTAAGGGAGTGTAACATTTATGTTAGGGAACTCATATGAAAAGGGGCCTAACTTGCCAATAATCCTTTCCGACTATTAGTGCCCCCCCCCAACTCCCACATATCTTCCTATCAACCTCCTCCTTGATCTAATCAGAGCCCATTATTCAGTCAGATATCGCCAAAATTTTCCCCATTGTCTTTACGCTCAGGCCTTAAATGAATGGACAAATATTCCTCATACATATACACTCGCAGATAATGTACCCTTTAAAATGTGGTTGCTGTGTGTGGCCTCCTTAGTGTGCTGCGCATTTTTTCTGCAATTACAATTAATGATGGGAGACAATTATGTAATGACGGAAGCTTTGACCTGGAGTCTGAAGCTTTTCAAACAGTTCAAGTCTGTACAGATCCCATAAACAAAAATTAAATGGATTGATCTTACGCCATGTTAGCGTAACAATTAGACTTTGCAAGCTCATAGAGGTATAGACCATCTCCGCACTAGAAAATGCAGTACATGTGTGTAGCATTCCTATATTTCACCCGACTTACCATGTGATAACCAACTCACCTTAAAAAAATGAGAAAGGCAGGTATTGACCTAAGGCCTGAAATTTACGAACTATTTACAACAAGTTACACTTACTTAGTACACAAAAACAACAATTGCTGGAAAAACTCAGCAGGTCTGACAGCATCTGTGGAGAGGAAGACAGAGTTAACGTTTCGAGTCCGTATGACTCTTCATCAGAACTAAAGAGAAATAGAAATGTGGTGAAATATAAGCTGTTTAAGGGGGGGTTGGACAGGTGGGTAGGACCCCACCCCACCCCATCCCCACTAGGGCTCTCTATCACTTGCTCATCTGCTTTCTACCCTTAATGCCACCATTAGCACATCCTTTAGCTAATACCACCATCATCAACACCCCTTTGTCCTGTTGTTTATGACATCTTTGGCAATCTCCCCTTTGCCTCCCCCTATCACTGGCCCTCTATCCAGCTTCACCTCTCCAACCCCTGTTAAATAGCTTATATTTTACCACATTTCCATTTCTCTTTAGTTCTGATGAAGAATCATACAGACTCAAAACGTTAACTTTGTCTTCCTCTCCACAGATGCTGTCAGACCTGCTGAGTTTTTCCACGAATTTTTGTTTTTGTTTCAGATTTCCAGCATCCACAGGATTTTGCTTTCACACTTACTTAGTATTTGGATCAGTGAGCTCAAAGAGATAGGCCTAATCTGTGGTTAGACCTAAAAAACCATGTCCCAGAGCTCAGAGTAACCATGAGCAAAACCATGAGAGACCTGATTACTTATGAAAAATATCTTGTTACAATGCTCTGGGAGTATTATGTAGGGCACCTTGAAAAGCAATACATTTTTTTAAACTTTCCACCTGGAATGGTTTTCAGTAGTTATCTGAACAAGAACTCAATTCAGATGCAGGGATTCTCAAGGGGAGTATCACGACACATTGTTCTTTCCATGTAACACCATGTGCTAATTCCTGAATATCTGTAAGTATGGTTGCTTTTATTGTCACTCAAGTTATTCCACAAAATGATGTCTTCACCCATGCAGATCTTACATAGCTTGTTCCAAACACACCCTCATTGTAGTTCTCCTAAGAATTATTTATTGAATATTTATTTTTGTTAGCAGATGTCACTGCTTCCAATAATTTTGTCTTCAACGTGAAAATGCTTGATTAAATTGTCCTAGAACCCTCTTGATGTTTCAATCCATCAGATCTCACAGGTCTCATTTATCTTTAAAATTTGTAGCTGCTGATGGGCATGAATGTGCATTTACAACACCAGACCACTGAAAGTATCTTTTAAAGTTATGCATCACTAGTTGATATTAATGAAAATATACTTCTGACATGCCTGTCTTTTTATTGAGTTGGAGGGCTGGGTATTCACCATCGAGGCAGGTGGATCGAGTTGGGATATTTCATGGCTCGGCACACCCACCTCAGGAAAAAGTGCCCTGAATGGCACAATTTTCACTCCTGGGGGGTGGGGGTCATTGGAGTCAGGCCAGCTGCTCTCGGAAGCAGGTCAGAGGCTGTGCATTGGGGAGGTCGCCTGATTAAAGGCCAGTCTGAGTTCTTTGGGACTGTGTCCCAGTTGTTTTGTTAAATATTAGCCCCTCTAGCCCTCACCCCTCACACCCCCTCGCTGACCCACCACCCACTCTCCATGCCCCATCCAATGCCAACTCATGAAAATCCATGCCTTCCATTCTACCCCCAATGGCTGCTCATACCCTCCAATCCAACCCATGCCCCCCACCCCCCCCCCCACCCCAATCCCCATTAGTCCCTCATACAATCCAGGCCAACTCATAGCAATTCCATGCCCATTAACCCAGTATACACTCTATACAGAAGCAATGAACCGTACAGTAACAATGGCATGTCTAGAAATGTTTAAGGCCTAAACTTTACCCTTGGTGGTATACGTGATTGGCGGGCCCAGGACTAGTTGGGGAACAGGCCCTGGGCTGCGATTGGTCCATGACTGCGATTTCACACTGGTTGGCCGATTAAGGCACGCCCGGCATGAAATGAAACGCATCTTCCCAATGGTTGGGAAGGGCTGGGGGTTGGGCGGGGGTGGGGGCCTGTCAGTTGCCAGGCCGAATGGTGACCTGGCGGGTGGCTTAAAAATGGCATGGGCAGCTCCTTGAAGGCTGCGTGGGAAGAATCATATATTCTGCATTCTGGAGAGTGAAGCAATACCTCAACAGTGGCGAGAGACACCAAGCAAGAAGGCAGGTCAGGTAGGCACTCAGGCCCGTGTTTTTCAGAGGAGTGCCATGTGCTGCTCTTGGAGGAGGTGGCTGCCAGGAAGGACACCCTCATTCACAGAGATGGAAGGAGGTGGCAGCCTAGGTCAGCAGCTACAACAGTGTGCAGCATACATGGGTGCAGTATCTCAAAAGGTTTAATGACCTGCTGCGCTCAGGAAGGGTGAGTACCGTGTTGGCATGGATCAGTGTGGAGAAGTGTTAAGGGCTGGCTGTCCACCCATGGAGCTCAGGGGTTTTGAAGTCTGAGTGCCAAATGTCAATGATGCTGGAGCTGGCCAAGGGGGTGAGCCCTGGCTGCTTGGACTGAGTGCCATGTGGCTCGAGGGCCATGTCTTGGATGTGCTCTGCAAGATGTTCCTCAGGTGGCATTGGCCAAGCTGCAATACCACTGCAGGTAGAAAGTGGACTAATCAATGCTCCTCTGACACAGAGGTGAGAGTTTCGGATGGTACAAACATTCTTGTGTAGTCTCTTAATTGATGAGAGCCTCAAAACTGGTTTCCCAATTGATCATTGAAAGATGGTGGCACCATGATGCAGATCTCCTTTGTCTCACCAGGGTGCCTGGCATGTAGTGACAGTGCGATGACTTTAACTAGTGAAATGTCCTTATCTTCTCTTAGATTCGCCAGCAGGCACACATTCACAAGACCCTGAAGAGCCACCCCTGATGCCAGAGGACCGCCAGGCTTCAACTGCACCTGCCTCACACCTGCTCTTTGAACCAGGCACCAGCGCAGATTTCAGCATCTTGGTGGGTGTTAGGTCTTCGGCTAGAATGTCGGAACACAGCGGTGAGGGCACTTCACACTCGCTTGAGGTGCAGGCAGAGGCAGAGAGTGCCCAGGGTACCAGCAGTCAGAGGACAGCTGGAGACCAGGACAATGCTGAGTCAAAGGCAGATGATGAGCCTCAGGAGTCGTCCATTAGGCGGCAGATGCAGGATGTCCAGTGAGAGGATCTGGCGGAGATCCATTAGGGAAAGCGTGCCATGGTCTCCATGATGGAGGAGTCCATGTGGAGCATAAGCACTGCATTGACCCTCATGGCCAAGCGCACTGCCTCCTCCGTTAAGGCACTGGCGACTCTCATGGAGAGGCAGCTCCAGGGACAGAATGAGGGGTTTCTGGGGTTGCCCTCGTACCTGCAAGTCCTCACACAGGCATTGACCTCAGGTGGTCAGTGTCAGTGTGGGAGATGGATAAGGCACCCAGTATCCCAGCTAGGAGCCCGTCCATCAGTGGTGAACAGGGAGATCCAGAGCGACCTTACGTTGGCGCACGAGCTGCTTGTCATCTCTATGGCTCCTCTCAGGGCGCTCTGGATGATGGCAGCAGCTCCTCTGCCCCTCTGCCAGTGACTGTGGCATCTGTTTTGAGGCTATGGTGACTGGGGAGATGCCAGCCATGGCACTAGCTGCTCCTCCAATTTATGGACTTTTAAATTGCTGATTTTGTGTCAGTAGCAGCTGGAGGGCAAGAGAAGAGGTTTGGTCTACCTCATTCACCTGCAGAACCATATGGGTTAAAATGGGAACTGTCTCAAAAGGGTTGAGTTTCCAGTGAGTAGGTAACCTACTCATTTTCAACTGCCTAATTGCCTGGTTAAAATTTGCTTTGTTTCCAGGTCACCACTTCTTTTGTATTGAATTTCAATTGATAAATAATATACCACTGTGAAAAACCTCAAATGAAGCCAACCTCCAATTCACTGCAACTGTATTGATTTCCAACGGTCATTTATTCTCGTAATTCATTCCTCTTTTCTGTTTTTTTTTCTCCTGTATTTGGGTGTTCAATACGAGATTGAGGGACTAAGGGAATAATCTTGACTTCAGGTGATAGTGTAAAATGGGTGATATCAACTCAACCGCCTGAAATAAATCTCTTCTCATTTTCAATTAAATTCATTCTAATATCAGCCAAAGGCAAAATTACACTCAAAGCATTGATAACAAGAATTAGTTGTAGGTTTATTATTACAGCCTTCAAGAGTTCAACTGAGGTGTAAGGTTTTTGTTATTTTGAAATTTCAGACAAATTCTTTGAAGATCAAAATCATACAGGGTCATTCTAAGAATGTAAGTTTGGAACATATATTGATGTCCTGTTTTTCTATTCCAGCTTGCTTCTTTATATTAACAATTATTTTTGAACACTCATCAAAATCTGAATATTCTGAAAGCAAAATACTGCGGATGCTGGAAGTTGGAAGTAAAAACAAAAAAAAGCCTGGCAATACTCAGCAGGTCTGGCAGTATCTGTGAGGAGAGAAGCAGAGTCAACATTTCAATTTGTGACCTTTCATCAGTTCTGATGAAAAGTCACATCCTGAAACATTAACTCTTTCTTTTTCTCCTCACAGATGCTACCAGACCTGCTGAGTATTTCCAGACTTTTCTGAACATTCTGACTTGCTGTTCACTGCCTATTCAAGACTGGAGATACCATACTAAAACTTTTCGTTAGGATCAGTAAATCCTCCTAATCAACATAGGACCAATTTTCTCATGATTATTTCATGCTATCATGTAAACTGAGTGGTATTGAAGGGCAGCCCTCATGCTATATTGTGGAATAGAAGATATCAGGTCAACTAAATACTCAACAAGGACATAACTGTCAATCAACTGGCCTAGTTTCAATCCTGGCTCGTGGTACAGCTGGTGAACATTATTAGTTAAGTGCTGTGCAAGAACTCCAGACAGAAAATGCATTCTTTTTTTAATTCATTCTCAGGGTGTGAGTATTGGCAAGTGCAGTGTTTATTTTCCATCCCTAGTTGCTGTGAGAAGATGGTGGTGGGCCACCTTTGAGAATCACTGATAATGTTTCGATACATCAAAATAATCCAACTTTTTTGGCCACTTCAATAGACGTTGATTTGAGACGGGTGTGACAAGGTTTTCTGCAAGAGTGGCAGGTTTTATTCCATAAAGGACATTAATGAACCAATGGGTTTTATGACATCCAGACAACTTCATAGTTACTTTTACTGATACCAGCCTTTTAATTTCTTTCTTCCTTAAACTGAATTAAAATTCTCAAACTGCCAAGCTTTGAATTCGCATTCTCTAGGGTTGGGATTTTCTGCTCCCACCTGGGCTGGGCACCATGATGGATGAGACTGGAAAATTTTGGAGAGCAGTCAAAAGTCAATTTTCCATTGGTGTAAAAACAGTTTGTAATTTTCCCCTCCTGACTTTCATGGTATATTGGGTTGCCCTCAGCGCCATGCCAGGAACTGTATTTGCACACCTTTTCATCTCGAGAATATTTACTAAAGATCCAGCTCACTGGAATCACAGTCCCACTCCAAATCTAATGCCCACACCTGTGGCTAAGTACACTGACATGAATCACGACTGGATATAACAGGCATGCATCTGGTGAATTGCGCTTCACTCACAACTTTGAGGACTGTACACACAGCGTTCGCTACCTTTCACTGTGCTGCATTAGTGTCTGCTTCAACTCCATGCCAGGGCTGCTCAGGCAATATAAACGGGAAGGGAAGAGGATGGGGGAAGGCACATGCTTGACTGGGCGCAGGGATGAGACTACTCATAGGCAAGGAAAGGGGTCAGAAGGCACATGCATGATGGCGAGTGGGGATGAGACTAGACAGGGGCAAGGAGTAGGGCTGGGAAGCACATACATGACTGGATGGCAGGGTGACTGCAGCCCAGGAGGGAAGCAGTGGACAGAGACCACATGACTGGGGGGGGGGGGGTGCGGGGGGTGCTGTTAAAAGAAGTGGGTGGAATAGTCTGAGATGCTCTTGGGCCAGTGAGTACTATCTAATCAGGCCAGAAAGCAAAGACAGTCCAGGGCAGTGTGCACCATGTAATCGGGGCCACGTAGTGAAGGCTGCCCAGGGCAGTGCGCTCGATGTAGCCAGGGCCATAAAAACAAAGACTGTCTGGGGCAGTGTGCTCCATGCTACAAGGATACCTGGCACACATGTTTTGGTCCTAGTCCAGGGAAGGGGAGGGCCTGTCTGGGCTGTGTTGGTCGTGAATCGCAGATGTAGTCAGTCCCTCACACATTTGAGTCCTGGGCATTGTTGGCTTGATATTGGGCAGCAAGCAGCACAGTCACAGTCAGTGGAGGCATCTGTAACCTGTAAATGTGGAACTGGTAAGTAAGAGGGGGGCACTCAACAGGCTCATGGAGGTGGGTCTCGGCGGGTCACAGTGCATAGGGCCTCAAGATGGGAGGGGTGAGATCGATATGGGCATGGGGACAATCCACAGAAACAATTCAGGGGAGAGGATAGGGTTAACTACAAGAATAATGATGGGCTCCACAGTTAAAAAGGGAGGCAGGAGAGTGAGGGAAGAAGGAGGGAAACTTGCACGTGATTCTCTCCCAGGATAATAGGAATGACTTGGGCAGTGATGGTGGGAGCTGGAAGCTGGTCTCATAATAGAACTAGAGCATTCTGCCAGCCGATGGAATGACACAGCTGAAAAATAATCTTTGAAAAATATCGCTAGGGAGGGGTCTGAGGAGGTTGTGAGAGGAGTTGACTACTGCACTTTTGGGCCAATTGAAGGGGCACCCTAATAATTTCCACTTCAGGACATAGTGTGCAAGGCTCAGCTTAGACATGTTAAGAAGTCTCAAATGCCAATTTAAGGATTTGGGCACCTTAACTCATGACATGCATTCTTGTGGGAATCCATAGTAGCTTGACGCCAAATGTTGATTGGTTTGAAAGACCATTTGTCCCTCTCATAGGAATGCACAAAGGTTACAAGGATCCAACTGTAAAGAGGCAACGGCTAAAATGTGCACACGCAAAAAGCTCCAAAGACCTCTAGATATCGCAGCTGAGAAGTTTGGGCTTTACACGGCTAAACAATTACAATCATGACATTAGTGCAAGTTTGGGCTCTTGTCTACTTCAAAGGAGTGCCTGAAAGTGCTGTCATGCCTGGGGCATTGGGCAAGGTGGCGGGCCGGGATTGGTTGACACAGTTTCCAGTGATCTTTAAAGCTGTGCGACAGCTGCAAGGGAGGATCTGGGGATGGAACGCTCAAGAGCTTCGCAACGATTTTCCCGCTTGGTGATGGAAGGCGATCATTGCAGCGCATTGTGCAATCATGTCTCTGTTCAATTTTTCCACAGACATGAGGAGGAGTGCACAATGGAGGTGTGGTGGCCTAGACAAATAGGGAACCCACTTAGTACTAAAAGGGTTAATGGAGAAATTGAATTAAATGCCTAGGCCTAAGAGAAAAATACTGCGACCTTCAAGAACAATACCATCTTGTCTGACCGCTGTCGTAGGACGAGCCCTGAGACATTCCATGTTGTTCTTTCTCAGGCCTAACATAACTAAAGTTGTGATAACCAAGTGCGTAGGCACTGCACCTGTTGTGGTGGGAATGGAAATTAACTAAAACATCGATTGGTCAGTTAATGTATGCAAATAAGTGGATTGAGTTGTGCAAAATTTACTGATTAGTTGTAAAATGCTTTTAAGCAAGTGTTTGTGTATTCTGCTTTGAGATGGTACAATAGCTCTCAGTATATTGTTCTCCCTTGTGCACAAGTAATAAATCGGGTTTCTATGTATTAATGATGCCTTGGTGTGATTAATCTCCGACAGTTTCTGGAGGTTCCACCGAGATGACTAACCCCTAGGGTTGAGTCACGGAGCACTAGCATTAGGACCTCATGGTTCAAGGATTCCTCAGTCCGCGGCAGCCCCATTTGGGCTTCTGGGGGTTGTTGACCTGCGATCTGCCTTCGCCTGCCTGTGGCTGACTCTTAGGGTAAGTCATCTATTTAAGTAATTAGGAGATTAGTCTGGCCAGTAATTTAGTGTACCCAGGGGTTCGAGTCCCCTGGAGTTGAAAAGTAGTAGTAGTATACCCAGGGGTTTGAGTCCCCTGGTGTTGAAAAGTAATAGTAGTATACCCAAGGGTTCGAGTCTCCTGGAGTTGAAGATTTCGTTTCTGTGTGTATTTTTGTGTATATTATTAAATAAAAGTAGGAAATATGGCATCAAAGAAACCCCAGGTTACCCATCTGAAGGGAACCCCAAATGCTTATATGTATGGGCATTACAGTCCTGAAATTGTCCAATATGTTTCTGATTGGGTTAAATGGACTCAAGGTAAAGGAGAGAGCTTCCCACCAGATGGAACTTTTAATCGGGACGGATTTGAGCGCTAATAATATGTTTTAAGGGAGGTAGATGAATTTTCTGTAACTTAAAATAATGAATTGATCTAAGTTACAAGAGCTGTTTGTGCTGAAGAGAGAGAGAGAGAGAGAGAGAGAGTACCCCTAGGGGGTTAACGAGCAATTGACAAGCAGCAGCAGAGAAAATGTGAACTTTCGTCAGTTTGAAGGTCCCTATAAGTGGAGCCTTCAAGATCCCTTCATCCCCCCCACTGCTACTCGAAGCTTCGTTTAGAGTTATGTTCAATATTATAGGAATATCGATACATACATTTATCTATGCGTTTGTTTGTGTGCAACGAAGCATTTATGTGTAAGCTTTAATATGTTTTCTTCCCTGAATTCTCTTTTGTGTGTGTAGTTGAGCACTTCAGAGTCAAAAGCTCCATATTAAATTAAAGGAAAAGCTTATTCAAACATTCCAAAGTTTTGAGTATAAGGTTTGAGTTGAAATTTCTGGCAAAAATCGTAATTTGAAGGTAGTGTAAAGATAAAACAGGGCTTGCCTTTGTTTGAGATGAACCAACCCTTGTACTACCCCCTTGCAGACTAGTAAGGAATAACCTTCATCATCAGCTTCCAAGCTGATACATACGAGTTCGTATTCTAAAATTCTGAGGAAAAAAATTACTTGAAATTCAGAAGGATTCTAGAAAAACCAAAAGACATAAACACAAGGTCTAGGTGGTTCCAGTGGATAAAAAGGGGTTTCTTATGAAGAGATTAATTAAATATTAAAGGAAATCTGCTTTCCAAAAGCACTGGAATTTGAATTTGGGACAATCTTGAGATGCAAATTAACAGGTTACTTTGAATAACGAGGATGCTATCTAAGCTAAAGAATGTGTCGATAAACATCCGGAAATTATAACTTGGATACAAATCATTACACATGAAAACAGAGGTTGTTTTAATTTTGACAGTGTAAATTACAGTTCTTACAAGGTTTAAAAAAATTGAGGTTTGATTCTTGATAAAGTTCTTAAAAGGGAATTTTCATTTTAAAAGGTTTGACAGCAATTGGCACTAATTCAAATGCTGCAAGCTTTTGTAATTGTAAAGTCTGTTCCCAAAATATGAAGCTAAGCTCAAGACCTTGACAAAGTTTGGTAGAAATCCAATTTTTGGCCAAGTTAATGAATCTGGGATAATTCTAAAAGAAAAGGGTCAGACACAATTTAATGGGTTACTTTTGAGACAATAAAATGTTTGAGACGAAGATAAGGAAGCAAAACATGTCAATACCTGATTTCAGTTTTTAACATTGTTATGAGAATATTTTATTTATTTTAAAGTCTCTCCAGGCAACCTGAACAAGATAAGATGGTAGTTGTTGCATGTGTAAAATGGCATGAGACAGCAGTAGGAGAGAGTAAACTGGAAGGAGTGGGGGTGCCTACCCAGATGGATTCAGAACAGGGAACTCATTTCACTGGGAGAGTCATTAAAGAAGTGTGTAATCTTATGGAGATTAAACAGAAATTCCATATTCCTTACCACCCCCAGAGTCCAGGGATGGTGGAAAGGATGAACTGAACTTTAAAAACATCTATAGCTGAAGCAATTCAGGAGACAGGCAACAACTGGGCCACTGTATTGCCCAGCATTCTGTTGCGCTTTAGGGCCACACCAAATAGGACTACCAGGTTCACCGCATTGAATTGATAACAGGAAGGGCTATGCAATTACCTGAAGGCATTATAGTAGGAGGTGTAGGGCCACTGAAATGAAAAATACACGACAATGTAAGGGAATTAAGTAGGCAATTACATGAGTTAAGAAAGGAAGTTAGAGACTGACAGATGATTAAGGATATGGAAACAGGCAAATCCAAAGAACAACAGCGGACCCCCCAAGTGGGGAATAAGGTGATGGTCAGAATGAGCTCAGAGTGAACAGGCATGGACCATATGAGGTAATTATGACAGGTGATACATGCGCACTTGTAGATAATGAGAACGAGAGCCAATGTTAATGTCTCCACAGATCTATGATCCTGGTCATGGGCATATCAGTACTGGAACAAGGTTGGGGATCATCACTGCTCATCCCGCACCGCAGGAGGAAATTTGGTACAGCACGGACAGAGCCGAACGCGACATGCAACGGGGAATGATAAATGTAACAGTAGGAGAACAAGTGCTTTCAAATTGTAGTAAGGGTTTGCTTCAGATTGGGCATGGGAGGTCCGCCATTACCCAGCCACCTCCCCCCTCTACTTTCACAGTCCGAGTAGAGATAATTGAAGCCCCAAACCACACCGACTGACCCATCTTGTCTGACTATGCATCCAGGACCAACGAATGGTTTGGTACTGGTTAATCAGAAGTTTTGTATGATAATGTACATCATGAGCTGGTACCCGTAGTCTTGAATGTATTCGATGTCATCCTGCCCCAGTGGTGCTCAACCCATCCCCAAGCACTCTATATGGCTCTGACGCGCCAACTGAAGCAGTTCAGTTCAGTGGCAAGATGCGATCAGGCTTGGGAGGGAACCGCGTTAAGTGCAGCCTGATAAATGATGCCGCTACGATATTCAATATAGGGACATCACTGGTTAATTTAAAGCCTGGCTACCGTGCTCAAAAGTCATGTGGGGACTATCAATAAATTAATTGAAATAGGGAAAGTTATTTCAGATGAAGAGAGCAGAAATTATGTATGCAGCACCTATGGATCTTGGGCACTGGAACAAGCCCAAGAAAACTTAAGACAGATTAAAGAAGGGGTAGTCCCTTTATGGGTAACTAATGAGCATTTATTGAATCTCTCATGACACAAGAATCATGACTTGATCGGTTGCCAGCTCAGAGGTTTAACACGTGTATATAATGTTGAATGTATAGTGATTAGTAAAATGCTAATAGGCATTGTATTAGTAATACCTGTCATACCTATGTCACTGACATAACCCCGGCAAGACGCCCACAGTGACTGCTGGTACGGGACCCCAGCCATGGGGCCCATTTGTACACCTACAAATGGACTTTATATAAATGCCTAAATGTATGGGATATAATTATGTTTTAGTTATAGTATGTTTGTTCTCGCGATGGGTGAAGGCGTATCCCACCTGACGAAATGATGCTGTTGTTGTTGTAAAATTGCTGTTACATGAATACATACTCAGGTTTGGGATACCAGAGATTTTATCAAGTGATAATGGACCTCATTTTACCGCTAAAGTGATAAAGGAACTGTTGAGGGCCTTACAATGCAACCATCACCTTTCCTGCCCATACCACCCCCAGTCTACCGGGGCAGTGGAAAGACAAAATGGTATTCTGAAAAACAAACTAGCTAAATTATGTGAAGAAACCGATTTGAAATGGGCTGAAGCTCTACCCTTGGCGCTCATGACTATGTGCTCTCACCCTAACTGTACCACCTCCCTCTCTCCTTATGAAGTTGTAATGGGATGTCCTATGCGCCTCCCAGTGGCCCCACCTTTGTCTGCTAGGAAAATGGACATCCACGCTATGGATGGGGGAATGATTACATACTGTATAGCGCTCACTAATTCTCTCAAGAGCTTGCATACACAGGTAGTAGAAGCTCAGAAAAAGCCCACCATTGAAGATTGTCAACAATACCTAGTCCTGGTACAGACCTTCAGAAGAAAGAACTGTTTGGAACCTCGATGGGAGCGGCCTTTCCAAGTCCTGCTCACTACCCTTATGGCCGTGAAGGTTGATGTCCCTTGTGGATCCAACGCATCGCACGTCTAGTGGACGCTGACATCAGACGGAAGTGCTTGTGCACAAACTTTAACTGAGCCGTCAGAATGCTGACTCTGATTTGGATCCTGTCCTGCGTGGTCCTTGTGGGGGCATGGACTACCAATTCTGCAGTTCAACAAATGCAGGCTATAGCCTCGCAAGTTAATCGGACTAAATGTTGGATTTGTACTCATTTTCCTGTTAACCCCTCCTCTTCTGAGATGCATTTTCTGGCTTTCCCCTCAGATTCCACATGGTCCCTAGGTAATACAGGGGCTCTCATTCAGCAAACGCCCATTTGGAGACGGGAGCCCACCTTTGTGGTTGTTAAGGGGGAGGCCTGACTATGCTTCAGGAGAAATTATACCAAGGGTAGTACTCGGGTGGGTGAGTTGCCTTTGGCTTCCTGTGCCTACCTTGCTGGTGGCAAGCCAGATATCTATTCCCTCCCTCTCCTCAGGAATCAGGATTCCACTGAGGATGAAGCCCAGCAGCTAGGATACATAGAACCTGGCTAAGGATGGTAGATTGTTCGTGCAGGACAAAAGGGGGGGGAAGTGTAGTGGCCTAGACAAATAGGGAACCTATTTAGTACTAAAAGGGTTAATGGAGAAATTGAATTAAATGCCTGGGCCTAAGAGAAAAATACTGCAACCTTCAAGAACAATACCATCTTGTCTGACCACTGTTGTAGGATGAGCCCTGAGA
The DNA here is from genome assembly GCF_017639515.1 of Carcharodon carcharias. Taxonomy (NCBI): domain Eukaryota; kingdom Metazoa; phylum Chordata; class Chondrichthyes; order Lamniformes; family Lamnidae; genus Carcharodon; species Carcharodon carcharias. The sequence goes on from NC_054477.1 coordinate 109,685,157, forward strand.
CATTCCATGTTGCTCTTTCTCAGGCTGAATGTAATCAAAGCTGTGATAACCAAGTGCGTAGGCACCGCACCTGTTGTGTTGGGAATGGAAATTAACTAAAATATGGATTGGTCAGTTAACATATGCAAATAAGTGGATTGAGATGTGCAAAATTTACTGATTGGTTGTAAAATGCTCTTAAGCAAGTGTTTGTGTATTCTGCTTCGAGACGGTACAATAGCTCTCGTTGTATATTTCTCCCTTGTGCACAAGTGATAAATCAGGTTTCTATGTATTAATGATGCCTTGGTGTGATTAATCTCCGACAAAAGCAGTAGGCAACACTGCCTTTTTCATGGTTTTCTTGCAATTGAGGAGGAGAAGAAGGGCCCCCCAACATCAGGAAGGGCAAAGGGAAGAGCCTCTCCCTGAGGAATGGGAGTCAGTGAAGCCCCATGAAGACCCTGAAGCTGAGGAGAAGGTACCAAGTGTTTGGCATGACCCAGGATGTATTGAAGACGACTCTTATACTTACAGCTGAGCGAGAAACAGTGCTGTTGACACCTTCATTTGTCAAGGGATGTGGTAGCTCACATCTGTCACATTCTTCGAGAGGATCTGTTGCCACTGGGAGGCCATCCATTGCCAGTGGGTCAAAAGGTGACACTGTGCACAACTTTTTTGCAAGTGGCTTGTTCCAGGGCTTCACTGCGGACTCTGTGGATTATCAAAATCCTCCACTCATAAATACATCTGAGAGGTCACTGATGCCCTATTCAGTAAGTTACACAATTATGTCCAATTCTTCCTGGATGAAGCCAGCCAGGCTGCCAGAGCAGTTGGATTTGCAGTGATCTCCAGCTTCCCACAGGTGCAGGATGCCATCAACTGCACACATGTAGCATTAAGGGCTCCCTGGCAGCAGCCACAATGATTCATCAATAGAACAGGCTCTCTCTCAATTTGTGGCTACCAAAAGCAGGTCTGTGCAAGATACCTTGGGAGCTCGCACGACTCTTACATCTTGAGTAACTCACAGGTGCCACAGATCTTCGAGGGCCCTCAGCGCATTCAGGGATGGCCCTTCAGTGACAAAGAGTACCTCCAAAGGATACGGCAAATGATGTATGTTCAGCGGCCACAAAGTGCTTCAGAAGAGAGGTAAAATGCAGCTTGTTCTACAACATACTCCTTGATTGAGCAGACAATTGCCATGTTGAAGATGCATGTCAGATGCCTGGACCAGTTGGGCGGTGAGCTCTCCAGTATTCTCCCCAGTTCTGCATCATCATGGTTTGCTGCACTCCACACAACCTGGCATGCCAAAGGAGGGATGAGTTGCCAAATGGAGGAGATGCACGCCACCTCTGATGAGGAAGAAATCGAGACAGATGAGATTGAAGAGAGCAAAGATGTTGAGGCCCCACAGGAAGATGCCATTACATGGGCCAGACACGCCAGACATGCCCATGAGACTCTTATAGTCACAAAGTTCCAGGATGATGAAGACAACTAGCTTATATAAACTTCTTTCACCTGTGCCCTCCATGCAGGCTCAACATTAACATCTTATTTGCTATCCTCAGCATCTCAACGAGAGACATCAACCTCAAAATGCATTATCACAATCTTGCGTGATGAAGGCCTCGTCCTTGGAAGGCTAGGCAGCCTATGGATCATGTGGCCATTCTGTAATCAGATAAGAACTACATATCTGGTTGCTGTGGAGCAAGAAGACATAGTGCAATCTTTTCAAGCACTGCACCAACATTTCACTGCCTATGCAGCTTTCAAGAGGCAGAGGCAGCTTTGCAAACCTCAATGTACTCATGGCAGTATGCCCAGAGCGTTGCAAGGTGCCTCAGGGAGGACAATCATCAATCTCTGGTTCTCATTTGACTGTCTGAGGACTGATCTGAAACCAGACTGCGGTATCTCTCCACAGGCCATCCCTCAACAAGAATAATGATCTAGCCTCATCCTCATACTGAGTCCCTAGCATGAGATCATTCTTTAGGACACTGTGACCTGTCACTTTCAGGTATAGGTGTGAGCCTGTGAGTCAGGTCATCTTTGTGTGCATAGAGAGAGCTTCAGCAGCACCATCATGTAATCCTTGACAAGCACTCATGACCCAGCCTTAGCTTCCCAAGTTCACATCCATTATTGCCTTGGCAGCTGGGTGTGAGGTGGCCCAGTCAACCTTGACACTGTATCTAAGCATTGCTTAGTAAACATGTTGATGATAAAATCTATACCCATGAGGCTGCATGACATGATCCTCCAACGGAGGTCTAAGAGATATATTGTCCAACCGCCATGTCGATAGAGCAAGAGGCTTTGTTCATGTCACATTTTTGGAGAGAAAGGCGACTCACTGTGCTGAGATTGTACGAGACACCACAGATCTGAGGGACACAATGGGAGATAAGTGAGGAGAGGAGGTTGGGGGGCACCTGTTACACTTGTATGACCTTGGAGCACTGCATCCGATAGAAGAGCCATTCACTAGATGAGACATTCAGAAAAACAAAATATATTTACAGAAGTGCAAAGTATATACAGTGAATAAACACTCATGTCGCCATTGTGCTCTCAAGATTTCTTAATTTCCCTAACCCTACCGCTACATCCAGGTGCTTCCCCGACATCCGCAGCAGGGGTGGAGGCAGCCTGCTGATTGGTATGCCCTGTTGTCTGTGATGACCTTGGTGGGCATCCTCTTGAGGGCCCCGGCCTGCTTTGGATCTCCTGCTGTGAGGCAGGTGCATCCTCCTTGGCCTAGGAGCTGGAGTTGAGGCAGAGGGGACTTGGAGCAGCTGGACAGCCCTGGAGAGTCCTAGCTCGATTGGCCCAGGGTATCCAGCTGTTGCTTCTCCTCCCTGTGGATGCCTGAGGGCCCCTCCCTGACTCCTTGAGGAGAAGGGGTTCCTGGAGGGAGATTGAGGTGCCTGTCCCCCTCTCACACAGCTACTGATGGATCCCATTCATGGCTATAGCGATGATGTGCAGGTCTAAGTGCATATCCGGCGCAAGCTGCTGGAGCAGGGTCTCAATGGCAGATGCCACCCTTGCAATGATGACCTCGATGCACTTGCAAGTCGGTGCCACTGCATTAGACAGAATGTGAACGGACTCCTCCACCCTCTGTTCTGAACTGCTGATGGCCTCTCACAACCCTGCCTGCTGTGCCCCTACCTGTCTTTGGAACTCCAACATCTCTCGGAGGGTTGACTCCAGAGCCTCGACATCAGATTCAGACTCAGCAGCAGCATGGTCTCCAGCAGTCGGTGACCTTGGCTGTTCCTGCCTCTGCCTTCTGTGGACCAGAATCAGCACTGTGCTCAGTGGATGGTGACTCCGAGCCTGCTCTAAAGCTAAGTCTCACCGAGGTGTGTGTTTCTGTGCTGGTGGAGGATGCAGGTGAGGGCAGTAATAGCTCTACATCTAGCGGGTTTTCAGGATCCTCATCCGAGGTGGTCTAGGGGCTGGGGCTGATAGGCTGGCTGGCTGTGTGCCTCTGCCTTTTCTTACTGGTGGTTGTAGTAGAGAGAAGAGCTAATTAGTGATTGGCTGGAGAGTCGCCTATATTAAAGAGCACTCACAGTTTAGGAGGGTGGGTGAAGACCACTGATTGGACCCTTACTGTCCTCGCCAGTCAGCTCTGCTGCCTACTCTTCAAAGATAGTGAGTGGTCTGAGCTCTGGCATCTCTCCCTCCTGCCTGGTATCACTCCCTGTTGTTGCTCCTGCATAAAGCCAGATGGGCAGACTGTGAGCAGGATGGATGCCAACACAGATGATAAGTTTTCCTGCCTTCTGTGTGTGCTGAGTGGACCTATGTAAGGACTGAAGAGGCAACTTGTGCAAGATGTGACTAGAGATGAAGATGTAAAAGTGTGTGTGAGAGAATCAGTGAATTGTGCTGGTAGTGTGTGAGATCCCTGTGAATTGTAACCCTATGAATGCCTAATGGTCTTATGAGAGTGTGAATTGAGAGTGGGCAGAAGGTTGACTTACCCTGGTAGAGCAGATGAGATCATTCATCCTCTTCCTGCACTGGACAGCAGTCATCTTTGGAGGTTGCAGGCACTGACCACACTAGTGACCTCCTTCCTAGAATTGGTGGTGTGGTTGGTGGAACTCTGGCTCCCATAACGGAGGGAGAGGACCTCCTGCCGGTCCTGAACTGTCTGGAGAAGTCTCTCCAGGCACTTGTCGCTGACATTCAGGGCACTGCACCTGTCCTGGGCTGCAGAGGGAGAATGTATACGTGGATGCCATTTAATGTGGCACCTGGAACTGTGACCCAATAAGGTAACGGCAGGGTGGATGAATCCCAGCCCATCCTGCCACGTGATACAACATGCTGCTCATTTATGCATACATAATAAAGTGTAAAGCAGATGATCTGGTGTGGCAATCTGCCCTGCCAGCAAGCAGGAGCCATGCCAACTTTCCCACCCGCCAGCACACTTAGTCTCTGGAGTGGAAAATTCTGCCCTAGATTATTAGTTATTAACTCATTAATATAACTATCTTTGAAATAGGGCAGCACAGTGAATCAACACCAAGGGCAGAATTTAGCCCATGTTGGGCAGGCTCAGCGGGGGTGGCCAGGAAGCCACCTGCTGCCCACGATTGAGGCTGGAAGGCGTTTTCACATGGGTGGGCCAATTAAGGCCTGCCCAGCGTGAAATGCGAGCGGCAACGCTCAGTGCTGCCTGTGAGGATGAGTGGGAATGGCGAGCGCGAACTCCGTGCATGCGTGTGTTAGAGTGCTTCAGAATCTTCCTGAAGCACAGAGCTGCTTCAAGGAGATTAAGAATTATATATATAAAAAAATAAAGAATTGAAAAATATAATAAAACATGTCCCGCATATGACTGTCACATGAGCAGGGACATGTCATTAATTAAATTTAAAACTTTTATTTTATTTTTATTTGCTTTAGGAAACCTCATCCATGAGGTTTCCAAAAAAATGCAAAGGCCGCTTGGCCTCTTTGCCTGCCTGCCAACCATAAGTTTGGATGGGCAGCGAAAGATTTAACTTAAGTGATTCTTTAATGGCCTCAACAGGCCTTTTAATTGTTGGCAGGCGGGCAGCTGACTCTGCTGTGCGCCTGCCGACCGAACTCTCGTGTGAATGTGCGTTGATGTCGGGAAGCTCGCCCAATGTCAATGCGCATCATTTCACACTCGAGCGGGATGGGCACTCGAGCGGGATGGGCACCCACCCCACCCACCCTCCCTCCCAGTGAGCTAAATATTTTTGCCCAAAATTATCTCCAAGATACCTTAAATACGTTTAAACATTTAACCGCTACTGTGCAGATGTGCCTTTTATGTTTAGATTGAATTGCTGAATGAAAAACTAAATGAGATAGAGGAGGACAATTAACACATTTCAGCAGTATTTTTGGTGTTTAGAATTTGATTATATGCCAGCTTGGCTCTGCTGGTAACACTGTCACCTCTCAGTCAGATATGATAGCAAAATCTCAGCATTAACATCTCAAGATGGTATCTCCAATGTTGCAGCATTCTCTCAGCACAGCACTGAAGTGTTGGGGCAGTGTTGTTGGAGATCCCCTCCCTCAAATGAGACGTTAAACCAAGGGCCACATTTAGACTGTTCAGATAGAAAGTTAAGGATCCTGTAACAATTTTTGAAGAAGAGCAGATGTGCTGGTCAACATTCCTACCTCAACCAACAGCATCAACAAAAAAATTGACTAATTGAGATCCATTTGTCCATTACTGTTTTTAGAATGTTGCTGATATAAAATAGTTACCATCTAAACCACTCACAACTTGTCAAATGGTAATTTGCTGTGAGAAGTGCTTTTCAGTCTTTTCATCACAAGACAATATATCAGGCTCAACACTAAAAGGGTTGATTTAAAAGTATTGATCCAAGAATAACATTAATTTTCTTCCAACATGCATGCATGTAGGCTAGCTGATCAGAAGTGTCCACTGTGACTCAGTTGGGAGCACCCTTACATCTAAGTCAGTGGGTTTTGGGTTCAAGTTCTATTCCAGAAACTTGAATACAAGGATCTAGGCGGAAATTTCAATACAGAACTCAGGGAGTGTTGCACTGTTGGGGGTGCTATTGTCTGTGATTCTTGCATTACAACAATGACTTTGGCCTGAATTTTTGCTCCCAGTCAGTAGCACAGAGTTAAGAGAATTCTCGGCTCCACAAACCCAACTTCTAAAAAACCGCCCCCTTGCTTCCAATTATTGTTCGGGGAAGGGGTGGGTGTAATGGGAGTGCTCCGTTCCACCCCACTGCAACCCCTAACCGCACACCGACCCCGGAGCAGTTTGAAGGCAGCAGGGGGCTGCCGGGTGCGGAGGTGGGCTGGGTGAAAGGCCACCCTTGGTGATCCGACACTGTCCCAGCTGCAAAAATATTCAATAAAGTAAAAAGCAGCCCTCCAGCACTCATATCCTCACCCCCACACCCTCCCCATGTCACATCCATGCCAGTCTATATCACATCATGGCCCCCACCCATTCTTCAAGGTCCCTCATACCATCCTCATGCCAGCCTGTGTCTCTCCACCCATCTCTATGTCCCTTTATATCTCCTGTGCCAACCTATGTCCCTCCGCCCACCCGCATGGCATTTGATAGCCACTATGGTAAGCTATGACCCATTCAATCATGCCTCTGTGGTCTTTTATAGCCCCTTTGAAAACCCATGTCCCTCCACCTGCCCCCAGTGGTCCTTTATATCCCCCATGCCAACTTAATGCCAACTCAGGCTTCCCTAATAACCACCTTTTGTCCTTACACCCTCCATGCTCACTCACCCAGAATTCACCATGGGCAGGCCTCAGGACCATGCTGAGGGAAAATAAAATAAATTATTGATGGCTATTTTTAAAAATGTTATTGATAAAAATCCATTCACCATATTTATATTCCTTCAAGTGCTTAATCCCTTATAAAAGCAAGCATTTGTATTCATAGTCCCACTTCAAAGAATTTATAACTACTCAGAGCTGTCAATCAAACAAGAACTGACAGGCACCCCACTGTGATAATGATAGGTTGTTAAATCAGCCATACAACACTAATACTATAATGTTAGTCCTCATGCTTATAAGGGCATAAGCAATAGGAACAGGAGTAGATCATTCAGCCCCTCAAGCCTGCTTCGCCATTCAACAAGATCATGGCTGATCTTATTGTGTTTTGACACAGATAGACAGAGTCAACAGACAGAGTAAAATAGCAAGCACTGATTTAAAAAATGGTAGACACTTTTTTTCAAATATTTAAAGGGCAAGAAATTTAATTGCCTTTACAGCTTGACAGCTCCCCTGACAGCTCATTTGACAGTTCTATGGCAGCTTTCTTGACAATACCAATGAGCTTGACAGTTCCAATGAGTTTATCCACTTTTTACACACATTCATGTCTAATGTTAACAATTCCAAACAGAATTTAACCTCTACCAAAGGGCTTCTTACCTCTCCCAAAAGACACTTTACCTCTCCCAAAGGACAACCTGTCACTCACAAAAGGCACTTTACCTCTCCCCAAGGTGTCCTAGAGCCATATCCAAAAGTGTACCCTACCTCTCCAAAGAACTCCATTAACTTTAGACCTTCTCCAGATGAGTCTAAAGTGCATAAGTCATATTTTGGACATCCCACTAAAGAAAACGAGCTGGCCGAAGGAGGCTGCACCTTTACGTGTGCAGTTGCCTCCACGAACCACAAATGTATAAAACACAGCCTTCCCCCATTTCTCACCCCACCACCCCATCCCCCCGCCCCATAGAAATAGTGGGGCCCAGTTTTGGGGGTGGGACTTCCTGATTCAGGCCTCCAGAGCCATTTTGGTTAAGTTGGGGACCCTCTCCGTCTGCACAAAAAGTTAGGACTATGTTTCAAAATTACTTCATTGGCTGCAAAGCCCTTTGGGAGATGGTGAAAAGCATTTAAATGGGACATTCAAGACATTCTACATACACAAGAGGGGATAAAGAGCGGTTTAACTTAATACCTCTATTATAGTCTGTGAAAAGTCTCTACGTTTAGCTAACAGGCCTCACCTGGTTTAGATGCCAGTTTTCCCAAGGCTTGGGGAACACACCAATCCACAGTTAAATTCAAAATGGTGAACAACAATGAGGCTTGCTGCCTCATTCGAATATTCAAAGTGCTAAAATGCCTCCTTGATATAGGTTGGTTGTCCAGACCTACTCCCTGCCCTAATGTCAGGAAAATCAGAAGCAGGCAAGTTGAAAGCACATAGGTGTTAGGATTATTTCTAACATGTCAACACCATGTGCGGAATTTTAACTTGTCTGACCCAGCAGGAACAGAGGGTAGTCAGTAGAGTGCAGGGAACCAGAAAGTCAGGGTTGCCCTGTACATTATGCCCAACATACTCAACCAATAGATTCCCTGGATGAAAACCAGCTTGATTGATAGGGTTAACTACCAGCCAGATGGGCAACAGTCCAGAAGAGGCCATAGAACAAAATAGGTCACTGAGCATGGGGCCAATAAGGGGATGGTGTATTTAATTCTGGAGGGTGGGGGCGATCCCAGGAGGGGATGAAGGGTCAAGCCATTGTGGGAAGGGTTTCTGAGTCTGGGTCCCAGGATAGGTAGCCAATTCTGGAGTCCTTCAGTGGGCGAGTGTGAGGGGGTGGGGGAGTGATGATGGGAGTGCTCAGAAGCTGAGGTGGTGAAGTCGGAGGACTCAGTGGAGGGGGTTAGGGGTTTGAAGATCTGGGAGTGTGGTTGAAGACCTGGGGCAGGAGGAGGGAATCAAAGGTCTGGGGGATTGAATTGAAGGTCTGGGGTGTTTTCAAAGGCCTGAGGCAAGGGTGAGGTTTAAGCCTTGGAGATGGGATCAGAGGGTTCAGGGAGAGGATAGGAGGCCTCAGAAGGAAAGTTGGAGAAAGATTAGAGGGATCATGGTTGGGTGGGGTGGGGAGGGGGTGGGGATTTGGGGGGACTGCAGTGAAGGTGGTGTAGGTGTCCAAGCATGAAGGGGTTGCCCAGGCAGGCAGGTTGCTGGATCATAGAAAGAAACTTACCTTCTGGATCCAACAGTCCTCACCTGGGTTTAGCTGCCAGTTTTCCCAAGGCTTGGGGAACCCACCAATCCACAGTTAAATTCAAAATGGTGAACAACAATGAGGCTTTGAGCCTCATTCGAATATTCAAAGTGCCAAACTACCTCTGTGGTGTAGGTTGGTTGTCCAGACCCGCTTTCCACCCTAATATTGGGAAAATCAGAAGCAGGCGAGTTGAAGGCTAATAGGTGTTGGGATTATTTCTACCGATTTAACCTCTCACCTCACCATTTTATGGGGCTGAATTTTCCCGTTGGTGAGAGGGCCGGGCCCACTCGCCAATGCATAAAATGACATACGGTGATGGCAGGCGTGCGTCCTGATGTCACCGCGTGTCATTTAGATTGTCAGTTCGGCGGGCACACAGCCACGTTGGCTGTGCACCCGCCGAACTTTCAAAGACCTATTATGGCCATTATTAAACTAATTAAAGTTGTTAAGAATGCTGCCCATTCAACATTAGGGTTGGTGGCCAGGTGAAGAGCCCAGGCGGCCTTAGCATTTTTCATGAAACCTCATCCACGGGCGGGATGAGATTTCATGAAGAGTTTGTTAATTACATAAAAATTTTTGAAAAAATTAATGGACATGACAGTTTCACATGAGGGGATATGTCTTGAAATTTTTTTTCCATCTTTATAGGTGCCTCAGGGAGATTTTTGTACTGTTTCGCGCATGCCCTGACTCAGGAAATTCCCCCCCCCACCAACCCCCCAACCTGCACAGGGAGCACTCAGCGCTTCCGGGTGAGCGTCATGCTGGGTGGTCCTTAATTGGCCCATCCACGTAAAATGGCAGTGTGCACCCGATTGGGGGCGCCAATTGGATTCGTGCCCGCCCACACACAACCCCCCCAACGGGGGGAGAATTCTTCCCATAGTGTTAGCATTCTCTCCCATGTTTCACACTGCAAGTTGATGCTGATTTCCATTACTAAAACTATTTCAGTATATTGACAATATTAATGGTCAAGTATACAATCCAAAGATTCACATATTTTTTAGTGAAATTCAGTCTTGCAGCTGAACATTGAAAAATCTGGCACTGAATTGAATTCTTGCCCATGGAAATAATGATTTCACTCAGAAGAAATATTTTCTGCAGCTCTCAAACAGAGCCACATGAGTAAACAAGAACTGCCAACAATGCGCTTTTTTAAAAGTCTTATTCAATGTATAAATGTCCTTTTGAGGAGGTAGAGGAGAAGGCTCTTACAACAATAATACTCAGTACAGTCTGGTACAGGGTTAGCACAATTGGGTTAAACCCAGTAAAGAGAAGATGCTGGTCTACGTGATTTCAGTGGAGATATTCACTGAGGAACTGCTCGTTGATATCAGTTGAGTGATGCCCCAGTCAATTTCTGACCTGAAATTTGAGTTTGCTCTGTGGCCAGCAAATTGTTTCTAACCTTTTGCTGACAATCTAGCTTCTTGTCTTAGTAAAACATTCATTGAAGAGAGGCAACTTATGAACATCTTCATTGTTTAAGCAGAAGATATTATCAAATCACAGAGTGACAACCCTGACCATGAATCTAATGCTAAAAGGTACCAGTAGATGTCATTATTTGTACAAGGAACATGCTACTCACCTTGGATTGTGAATCCATTCTCCTCTATTCAAACTTATACAGAAGAAAGCCAGGACACTGAGAGCAGACATATTCATATAATCATCGAGTGATACAGTACAGAAGGAACCCATTCCACCCATTTTTGGTGAAACAATCCAATTAATGTTTTATTTTCAAGTATTTTTAGCTGGATTTCATTTTATGATGGATGTAATTAGTTTGATGTTGAAACATTACCAGAGCAGCTAGCTTTCAAACTTAAATCAGTAAACCTTTATATCAGTTAACAATTGCAATCAAACTTTAAAACAAGCAATTGTAAGATTTACATCAGTGGACTCAAGGTAATTTTTTTTCTCCTGATGGAGGCGAAAATGTGGTCAGGAAACTTGAAATTTTGAAGTTCTTCACAGAAAATTTCCTCTCCCTTCCCAAGCCCTGCTCTATGTTGTGTGGCCTTTTTGTAGGTCAGGAAGGCCTTGGGAAGTGACCCCAGACACACCTTTCCTGAGGCAGGGTCATAATTGTAAGCCCTGTGAGAAATCTGAATTTCACCCCCACCCCACCATTTTCCTGTGCTGGCATGAGCTTTGGAAGCTCTGAAAAAAACCCCACCTTGTTGGAGAGTTTGTGACCACAGTGTTGATGATTCAAGAACATTCTGACAGGTAAACACTAAATAATTTGATAATTTCAAATGCCATTATTAGATATTATATTTTAATGTGATGTGTGTGTTTTAACTGCAGTGATTCATCATAGGACTGTGTTCTGAAATGGTAACTTGATCTTTACATTGACCAGTATTGTTTAAATGTTGAGGTGCACTAAGAGTACTTTTCCTATTGGGATATGTGCTCTTATGCATTCCAAACTGAAGAAAACACTGTTTGGGATTGCTGGTGTAATAATCTGAAATGAATTAAATGTGTAGAGTCATTTAAATTGAAAAAAAAATCCTCTAAGAGCTGTTCCTGGACTGCTTTGATTGACAGCATATCTGTTGTCTCTTAGAAAAAAAAATAGGTCATCTGCTTTTTTCAGTCTCAATGGATTCCATTGTTTAGGTTTCCCAGGGTCTGTTTTGACAGCTGAGCCCATTTTGAATACTTGACTGAGTTTTAAAAGCTATTGAACTACTTAGCCAATGTTCACATTTTGATTGACAGTTTTAAGAAGTTATTAAAGGAATATCTGTCTTTGATGTGCTAAGTAAATAAATATTTGTCTTTACAATGCATTGGTCACTTGAGACTGTGGATTTAAATTTTCTTGAATAACTTCCTCATAGACAAAATGTATGCATTTTCTTACTGCCTGTGATCAGTATATTTGAATGTAAGGGATTTTTGTATTCTTATCCTCAGAGAGATTGTCCAAATTTAAATAATCCCAGCACAAAGTTTTTTAAAAAATTCAGAAGGTTATTTATTATCATATAGTTGCCCCAGAGGTTTAAAACGTGACATATCAATTACTTGACTCACACACATTATCACACACACAAAGATTAAATGCAGATGAAGGTAAAACAATATTGTTACAAGTTATGATTGTCTCAGTCTTTTTTTTTGGCAAACTTGCAGTTTCTTAGATGAGTTTATGCTTTAGTTCAAGTGTAGATCTTCTTGTAGTCAAATTTTCAGTAGGTTGGTTCTCAGGTAACCTGAAGTATAGGTTGAGGGAGATTTTCTCCCACTTTCAAGTTATTGCTGTTTATTACCTTGGTTACTTAGATGACTTAAAAGCAGGCAACAAGATGGCTTCCTCATGATGTGACTTGTACAAGTTCAAAGTCCTTTTTCTAGGTGTCATTTGGCACCTTAAAATTTATTCAGTTTAGTTTGGATGACCGACTGTCATAATATAATGTAAGGTTGATGAAATCCATTCACATATGTCTAACACATTGAGTTTCGATGTTTCTTTTCTTCATGGTGAAACAGAAAGATGAATTAGCTGGAATGCTAGTGTTTGTTTTTTGATGGTCCTTTCTTAAACAAAGGGTTGTGTGAGGTTCCCCAGATAGGTGTGAATGTCCATATTTAGTGGGGTATTTGCTTGAATCTCAGCACAGTCTGGAGACCAAAATGTCAACGGTCACATGATTTGCAGTGGTCATTTTAATAATCTGTTTGGGTATTTACTGAAAGTTCATAATAAACTTGATGATGACAAACTTATGAATGAGAGTTTTTTTAATATGAAGTGTATTTGAATGACTGTTCTATTATATTGGCCAGGGGCTGCAGCTGAACCGCTGACACAGGCAAAAGCAACTTTTGACCTGAAGTAACCTGAGTCCAGTCACTGGCCTGAGCTGGCTGGAACTGGTTTGAAGTAGCTGAGTTTCCTGGAAAACAAAGGGAATGTGATAAGACACTAGTCCTTACTTAGGAAAGGAGTAACGAGGTAATGCTACCTAGGTCCTTGGGACAGAGCCAATGAGAAGATGCCATACACTAGGCAAGCAAGCCTAAACCAACAGGAGAGAGTCAGCACAGCTTGAAGAGATAAGATTCAGTATAAGAATGGAGAATTTCGGGCATGGAGCCAGCAAGAACTCCGGAGAACAACCATCGCAGAAGTGGAAGAACCTACGTCAGCAACGTAGAGACGCAAGAGAGAGAGAATGGAATGCCTGGCCAGCATCAGCTCTCCTTTTCGGGTATTAGCTTTTATATTCTGCGACCACTCAAGGAGTGTCAGAGAAACCTAGTGGGTGTGCGTTTAGATCCTAGTTTGGGTATGAGACTGTATAACCTGGTGCAAACTGCATATCTATATCTAACCAGACATATAAGCTATATGTATATGATCTACCAATGTGAATAAAGCGAATTTAGAGTTAAGAGAGAATTGACTCTTCTCCTCTTTGTACTAAGCCAACAATCATTACCGGTGACCTTCGACGACATATTTGGTGTCCCTGGGTGGGCTCGAGGATAAATCTCTCCATTGAGTCAGCAGGAGACTCAAGCCGAACTGGGTTAGCAAAGTGCACAGAGAACAGGAGTTTGGGTTAATTCATAGCCATTAACATAAGATGACGAATCAAAGGGAATTTCCAAGCCCTGGGGACTTGGATTGTTTTGACTGGAAGGCACTCCTCCAAAAATACATAATAGGGAAGTGGCCACAATACGGGGAGTATGCGGGTCAGATTGGTGACAAGGGAAAACCCGCTGAGGAGGCCCTTTGGAGAATTGCACAAACAAAGATGTCAGATAAGAAATTTACAAAGGTACAGAAGTGCGTAGCGATCGGATGTTTATTTGAAGAATGAATAGAATGCCGACAGCAGGCTAGGAGGGAGAGAGACAGACTAAAGGAAGAGAATAAAAAACTCTGTGAGGAGATAGCCCGCCTTAGTGAGAAGGTAACTGATTTAAAGGGACAGAGAAGTGCAGATTTGATGCACATGAACCAATATCGGTTACAGCGCGAAAAATTGGCTAATGAAAAGAGTAAGAGAAAGGGAAAAGCTCAAGTAGCTAAAGCTGAGGTGGGGGGATGGAAACAACAATGTAGTGATTTAAAAACTGCTATGAATGTGATTCGCAGAGCAGCTCAAGAAAAGAGGAGCAGTACCGGTGATCACACAAAGTATCAGAAACTGACAGTGAGGCTGCAAGATCAGTTAGCCGCACAGAGGGGCATACTGTGTGCTTTCGCACCCGGAAGAGGTGAAGAAGGTGGTCAAGGGGATATAGATTGGGATGATTTAGCAGATGGGGCAGATAGATACAGCAACGGTGATGGGGAACTTCCACCAGAGGATCCACTGCCGGCATATATTCCAGAGCTGGAAAAACCGTCTGCACCATTGACCCCCCCTTGTAACCACTAGAGCACAAGCAGGGGCAAGCTCTCCTGAAAATGACATATTCCACCCCACTTAGGATACAAGAACTGAGGGATATTGTGCAAGACATTGGGACGTGTGCGCCCGGGGATGATCCTAGGGAGTTGTTCCTAGCGGTCAGGCAACAGAGAGGGGTACATGGCTTAGATGATGCTGAGGAAAGAAAATTAATTCTAATGTGCCTACACGCACATAAACACTCTGCTCACCGGAGGAACAAAAATTTGGTAGAGGCACAAATGAGGCCTTAAAGGACCAGGTATTATCTGTCATGGGCGATAACAGAAGGAACCCAGTGGAGGTGCTGATGAAATGCTATCAAAGAAAAGGTGAACACCCCACCGCATTTTCGGCTCGCATTTGGGCGGTGTTTCACGGGGTTTACGGCACAGGCCTAGATAGGGATAATTTACAGCCAGAGGTCAGGAAACGATGGCTGAGAACACTAGTGTCGCATGGCACTGAGGAGTCGAAGAAAGCATTCGATTAGTTTGATCCCACTGATAACACACATGCAGAGCCCTGGATAATTAGGAAGATGGTTAGTGTATGGGAAAGGGAAACACCAAAACTACCCAAGGCATCCAGGGACAGAGAAATGCCTGTAAAGGATCAGGCGACAACCTGGAGAAATGAAGGGAGGGGATCTACTCAGAGGGAACCCCCTCCTGTTTATCAGACATTGGGAAGAGGTAGAGGTAGAGGAAGAGCAAACTTCTTGGGAACAGGGAGAACTCAAGGCGAGGGGTCCAAATGCTATAACTGTGGCCAAGAGTGATGCTTCTCAAGGGACTGCCCAAACTCCAGATGAGAGAATGCAGGTCAGGGAGGAAACCAGAGCCTACCCATTGAAGGGCCGAATAGACCAAGTCTTCAGTGTGATATGATAGAAATATCACCGAGTTCCGGGTTGTACCCCAGATTGCTATGACGGTCTCAGGCCTCTCCGTTATGGGTGTGTGATACGTGGTGGGTTGACACGGGGAGACCCCTAGTGAATGGTAGGGTTGGAGGCCGCCCTATTACATTCCTTTGGGACACAGGGGGATCCAGCACCACATTTAACACCACTCAGATCAATGACATAGATTGGAAAATTCAAAACAAAATTATTCTAAGCGGATTCACAGGGCATTCACAAGTGGGATATGTGAGTGTACCATTGGAAGTCGGTGTGGGAAACATATTGATAGAGCATTCAGTGGTCTTTATCAAATTACCCAGGGAACAAGAACATATATTAGGGAGTGACTATATAGCCAAAGTGGGACTCTGCTTTGACCCCGTTAATTGTATGATTTGGCAAATGCCTTTGGGCATAGGCAGTATAAATCACACACTCATCCCGGTGGGGGAATATCAGGACAGAATATGCACGATCGGGGAAATGTCGATAGAACCGGAGAAATGAGTGACAATTGGGAAGTACAAATTATTGCACAAAACTCAGTAGTATTCACCCGACATAAACATGATTGTGGGAAAATGACCGGGAGTGTGTGTATACAAGGTGCAGACCCCAAACCACAAAAGCAGTATGTTTTCCCAAAACAAGCAGAAGAAGAGATATGGAAGGTGACACAGAGTCTGCTGCAGCAAGGGATATTAAGACCAACAGCTTCTACTTACAAGGTGCCTATGTGGTCAGTGAGGAAACCCGACAGTAACTGGCGACCAACGATAGACTACAGAGAATTAAATAAAGTCACCCCGTTAACAGCTCCTACTGTAGCAACTAGCCCAGAGACAGTGGTTCCACAAAATGAGGATGCGCAGTGGTTTACGGTTTTGGACATAAGTAACGGTTTTTGGTCTATTCCACTAGAGAAAGAATGTCAATATAAATTCGTGTTTACTTTCCAAGGACAGCAATATACATGGACCGCCCTGCCGCAGGGATTTCACAATTCCCCATCCATATTTCACCAACAGCAGAGGGAAGGGTTAAAAAGATTCTCGAGGCCTGAATGTCTAGTGCAGTAGGTAGACAACTTACTCCTACAAAGTAAAACCAAAAAGGAACATTATCTACTGCTAAGTGAATTACTGCAGTTGTTACATGACTTGGGATTAAAGATTAACCGTAAAAAAGATCATGAACCAAAAAGTTACTTACTTGGGAATGATTCTGACACCGGGAAAGAGGGACGTTGACAAGTGAAGGATAGAGATGGTTGGCAGACTCCCTGTTCCGCGGGATGTAAAAGAGTTAAGGTCCTTCTTAGGCTTGGTGGGATATTGCAGGGACCACATTGATGGATTTATCACAAAAGTGGCCCTTCTAATGGAATTATTAAAAAAGTATGTGGCCTGGGAGCGGAAAACAGAACACACCAGGCCATGACCGCTCTAAAGCAAACATTAGCTGCCGCGCCTGCTCTGAAGACCCCAAATCCAACTGAGCCGTTTTCATTGGAGGTGGCTACCACAGACACCACCCTTTCAGCAGTTCTATTAGAGGAGACACAAGGGAAATTACGACCAGTAGCGTATGCCTCGCGTATGCTCTCACCAGTAGAGCAGGGGTATACAGTATGCGAAAAACACTTGCTAGCTGTCTTTTGGGCAGTGCAGCATTTTACCTATATAGTGGGACTAAACCCACTTGCAATATTAACAGAACACACCCCTGTACAGCTACTGTTAGACGGAAG
The DNA here is from genome assembly GCF_017639515.1 of Carcharodon carcharias. NCBI lineage: Eukaryota > Metazoa > Chordata > Chondrichthyes > Lamniformes > Lamnidae > Carcharodon > Carcharodon carcharias. The sequence continues at coordinate 109,702,341 of NC_054477.1, forward strand.
GATTAAGGATGGTGCAGTTAGCCAAAATAGAATCACTAGATGGACGTTGTTGCTGCAAGGGAGAAATATAACCGTAAAGGGGGTATAAACCACTACTATGTTAGCAGACAACTTAGTTTATCAGGGAGAAAACCATGAATGTCAATTGATGATAGCAAATGACCCCAAGGGCCCATTTGTATCATAAGAAAAGAGAGGGAGTAAGATGGGGCCTGAAAGCAGAAAAACAAAGGAAACAGGAAAGGAAGAACCCTATTTTAAAATTTTTGTGGAGGGCTCTTCATCAGTACAGGATGGAGAAAGGAGAACTGGCTGTGGGATATACATGGAGGATGAACATAGACAGGAAAGGTATAGTGCGGCTTTGAAATTACCTAAAACCATGAGTGCGCAGGCAGCAGAACTAGCAGCCGTCGCATGTGTGGTTGGTCACCCGGAATACTTTCCGCCTAGATCAGTCATATATTCTGATAGCACGTATGTCTGTAATAGCCTCACAGAACATTTGCCCCTACGGGAAGCGAGAGGATTTGTCTCAGCGGATGGAAGGCCCCTTCCTTCGGCCCTGCTATTACGGTACATCTTTGAAGAAGCACAGGGGAAAGGATTTGGGGTCACAAAAGTGAAAGCTCATTCAAAACTATCTCCCAAAGGGAATAGGAAAGCTGATGAACTAGCCAAACTAGGTGCTGTAAGTGGACAGGAATGGCAGCCACCAATTGGGGAAATCGGGGGCCAGAAAGAGAAGCAGGTCAAAGATTTAATGGAGGAGCAAAAGAAAGACGGAGAATTGAAAAAACTAATAGAAGGAGCAGAGTCAGACACATACAAAAGGCACAAGGGGGTCTATATTCAAGACGGAGTGGTTTTATGTGAGGGAAAATTGGTGGTGCTGGGGGGTACCAAACCAAATTATCCACTGGTACCATGACTTATGGGGACATAAAGGGATGGAAAGCACCCTGGATAGGATAAAGGAGGTGGGTTCGTGGCCTGGAATGAAAGGTGACATGGAACACTATGTCAAGAATTGTTTGATCTTTGCACAACACAACCCCAATAGAAATGTTAAGAAAGGGGCCCTCCGACAAACTAGACCAGTAGAAGGGCCTTGGACTAATTTACAGATAGACTATGTAGGACCCCTTCCCCCTGCTCCAGGAGGATACAAGTATATTCTAGTAATAGTGGATACCTTCACTAAATGGGTGGAAGCTATTCTGACCAGAACAAACACAGCCAAAATTGCTGCAAAAATTCTATTAGAGAAGGTGTTTACCTGTTGGGGTTTACCCCGAAGCATAGAATCGGATCAGGGAACACATTTTACAGCCCAAGTTATGACCCTTTTTGGGGTCAGACAGAGAATCCACATACTCTATAAACCACAGTCTAGTGGAATTGCGGAAAGAATGAATCAGACATTGAAAAACATGATAGCCAAAATGGTGCAGCAGCACAAGACAACCTGGCAGGTCGTTCTGCCCTATGTGCTGATGATAATCAGGAATACCGTGGCTTCATCAAGAGGCTACGCTCCTTATAGACTCATGACAGGAAGGGACATGAGGGGAATGGAGGGGTTGGTAGGTTTTGATTTGTCCGAACCTGAGGTAGACCACATTATATCAGAAAAATGGGTACAACAGCTAGTAGAAACAGTAAAAGAAGCAAATTATGTAGCCGCTCACGGACAGGGAAAGAAGAAACAGCAAAGGAAGGCTTATTGCGACGCAAAAGCCAGCCCGATAGAGTTGAGCCCCGGACAAAGAGTGATGATTAGAATACGCCAGCCCATCTCATTCTTGAGTCCAAAGTTTGCTGGCCCCTATGAGATAGTAGATAAAGCTAGCCCATCTGTATACAAGATATCAACGACACCAGATAAAAGTGGCTGGTATCACATTAATCAGCTAAAGTTAGTGGGAGAAAAACCAGATAATCACCATTGGCATGTGCTGCTTGATGCTAGCGATGTTCCGAATCCTGAAGGTCAGGGAGATCAAGAACAGGACTAGCTACAGATCAAAGAGGAGGTGATTGAAAACTAATTTGATACTGTCCGTTCACATGCAGAGGCGAATCCAGGGAAAAAAATGAAAGAAAAATAGAACAAAGAGGGGGAATAAGTGGGTTCGAAGAAACGGACGGTTAGAATCTGAAACAAATTGGGAACAGGATATGGACGGTCTGGCTCAGTATATGGAGAGACTGGACTTAAAATAGACCTCAAAAGAAACTGTAAATAAGAACAGAAATTACACTTGTTCATTACAGGACCAGCCTAAAATGAAGGGGATAATGCATTTTGTAGCTTTCAGATTGACCATCATTAGAACTGTGGTTGAACCCGCTGAGGAGCCGTCGCAATGATTGAACGTGCCCGAAGCAGTGTCGATGGTAGAGGGATATCTCAAGACCAGGAACAACTTTGCTCTGCAGAATAAGACAGTCCGAACCAACAAAGGGAAAAGAGAGGACTTAAATTTGTATTATACGGGAATGGATGGGTTAACGTGTGGGAAAAACTTTGGGTATACCGGAGGGAACAGGAGTACAGTTTTCATGCAACAAAGTTCTAGAGGTGACATTGTCGGTAATCCCAGAGGGACAAAACCATTAGTCAATTTGTGGGTCCATTTATTGAGCGACCATCGGGGAGTGACGGTCAAGGTAAAGTTATGGTCCACTGGGACCACACCTATGTGAATATTGACTGGGGTAGCGACTCATATCGGAGATATATTGATTGGGGAGGATATAGCAGGCATTTTAGAAAGATTGGCTGAATCATCATCAATTGTTCAGTACTTACGAAAATTGTTCATTGTCCATTCTGCCTTTTAACAGCCAGTCCTTTTTACAATACGCCTTTGTGGGACAAACATATTACATAGTCACAGCAACTATGAACATAGCAAAGGATGGAAACAGTGCCCTCTGGAAGGACACAATGTGGCCATTAACAATTTGAGCTTAGACCTGGTTATCGGTGGACAAGTTCAATAAGATTCAAAAGTGTAATGATCCTGGACCAAGTTTTTGGTACAATCCAGTTAGGGAGCAGTAACTTTTTGTTTAAAGTAGATAAAGCTTGAGATTTCTGGTACTCACTAAGAGAATAAAGAAATAAGATTCCATTGTTTCTGAAAAAAAACCAAAATAAACTTCATTATGTACAGCAGATTCTTTAGGTTGGCGAGTGGGGGGCAGAGCCCACTCGCCGACGTGTAAAATGACGCGAGATGACGTCGGGCGGAACTCCTGACATCACCCCGTGTTATTTCCATTTTCAGGTCGAATGGGGTGCACCTGCCAACCTGTCAATGGCCCATTGAGGCCATTTAAAAAGTATTTAACATCATTAATAGACCTGCCCGTCCAACCTTAAGGATAGCAGGCAGGCCGGGAGCCCTGGTGGGCTTAAGAAAAAGCATGAAACCTCATCCATGGGTGGGATGAGGTTTTATGAAAGTTTCTAAATAGTTAATAAATGTTTCACTAAAAGTGATGGACATGTTCCAATTCATGTGACAGTGGCACATTCGGGGACATGTCAGAGAAATTTTGTTTTTGTCTCTAATATTTTTACATTTGGAGCTGATCTCCCTGAGGAAGCACTTAGCCTCAGGGAGATCAATGTGCTTTTTTGCTGGTAAATGGGATTAGGTAGGTAGGTCAAGTGTTACTCACGTGTCGGTGCAGACTCGATGGGCCAAAGGGCCTCTTCTGCACTGTGAATCTGTGATTTCAACTGGGGCTAGGGCACCACTTCCACAAAAAAAATCCAGCCCCTGAATTTCCTGGGACACGCCTAGGATTTAACAATATCATGCTATAATGATCACTGAGTGGTCACCTCCCACTGCAGTTGAAGCTTTGAGGGATCAGCGATATCTAACAGCTTTGTGAAGGGACAGAAGGATGGCAACAGTATGTAAAATATTACTCCTTTTCACTGGAGATGCAAGAAATACATTAACAAAGAAGACAAGTGACCTATGGTTAAATAAATAAGGCTCCAGACAACATTAAAAACCTGCAAATTGAAGATTTCTTATTGCTGTTTTAAAGAATCTCTTTAACTGGCTGAGCAACTCCATTTTGAATTTATATCCAGGCACCTTGACCAAGTGTTAATGTTACTGAAGTAGTTTAACTAAATTCATATAACCATTCTTAGTATTGCTGTTGTGCTGCTATTTTTACTGAGGATTATGCTTAATGTCTTCAATGCATTCTTTCCTTGGAGCATGTAAAATCACTGATGGGCAACCTCTGGTCTTAGAATAGCAGAAACATTTGAAAACTAGTTAGAGCCCAAACATTGTGAGGTATAATGTATAAGAGGAAGTGCAGTTTTCTCATGGGGCAATCAGCCTTTTCCTCAGCAGTTTCTCCTTTAGTTGTCCTTTAACATTTTTGATCTATGCACTCCATACGTTAATACATGCAGATGCACCAGGAAAAATGAAAAAAAGGAATGATGAGAGTGTGATGACAATTTATTAGACTGTAAAGAAACAGCCCATTTGCGAGTCCCAGCTATTTATTGAATGAGACCAGGGTGTTACACCACTTGGTGGGTGTAAATTGGTATGCTTTCTGAGATTCTGGAAACAGAAGGCAGCTATTTTGAAATTGTATATGAAAAAAGAACCCACAACTTATTTATTTGATTAGTTATTTTATTATTTTCTATGCTGTGTCCAACTTGGATTTTCTTTACAGGATCACTAAAGATCTCAGAATGCTGTACTTTCTCATCACCAAATTCAATAACAAATACAGCTTCTGCTTAGCAATTGCTCCAAATATAAATATAATTCAAAGCAGGAACGGGGATGTAATGCATTTGCAATATATCAGAAAAATTGGCATTGAATGCAGTTTTCTACAGTTACTTGTGCAAACCTGCTCACACAATCCTTTGATTTACTCTCTCATTCAGCAGGATTACTCGCTAGAAGCAGACTCACAAAATGTATCCTCTTATACTCTATGGATTCACAAGCACTTGGCCCTTGCTTTATGAAGCAATTCTTACAGATTAAGGACAAATCTCAATCTGTTAGTTTAGTGTAATTGAATTCCAAACCTCAAAAGGCAAAAGATCAATCAACAATATCCACCATGGACAACCCATTAGTCAGGACACCTATTATATATATTTGGCTCCATTGATATAACTGTGTTGCTTCCACAATAGAAAAGGATTAATGGAAACCAGCTGGTCTGACAGCAACTATACCATCAGTATGAGTACCTCAAAACAGAACTGGCACCTACGACAATCCCAGTACCTCTAACATTACCACTATCTCTGAGTACTAATATCACTAACAATACATATAACAATACTAGTATCTTCAACAATGCAGGTATCACCAACAGCATGAAATATCCAACAATATTGATATCTCCAACAATATCCCCGCTTTGAACATTACCAATGTCCCCAACAATACCAGTTTCTCCAATTGTACTAGTGCCTCTAACAGTGTAGATTACCATCTGTAGAAGTATATTTTCCTCTGTTACATTGATAGAGGTTTAGGATCACTCATGGCAAATGGAATGCCAGGTGCCATAAACACCATTTTGTTTTCTAAGCATAGTTGAACTGCACGGTTGATGTACTGCTGGCTGTACGGATCTTCCCCAGCACTCATGGAAGGTCTATGGTCAGATGATTAACTGCATGGCTCAGTTGCTTCTGTCTTTTTTTAAGCTGTCATACTCCAAAATCTAACCTGTAATATGTGAAGTGGATTTTAGAGTAGTAGGATCCAAACTGTACCACACTTCTTTAATTTGAAGTGATCTGTAAGTGAACCCTCAGACCGTCAGAAGGTTACTGCCCGATACAACAATATATTCTTTGGGCATCTACCTTGTGGATTTTGTCTCACTTTTCATGACATCTTCAATTGCCTTATGGAGATTTAGATAAAACAAAATATACCTTCAAACGAGAGAAATGTGAATTATAAAAACAGAGACTTTCACAGCCATGTTTTCATACAAAGTTATGTGAGCCCTTTGGCAAATGTGTTTTATTGTGTACAAGTCTGTGCACTGTCCTGATCTTTCCCCAAAACCCTGTATATTTTTCATTCTCAGGTATATATACCATAAGAATCTACTTCCACCAGTCTTTCAGGCAGTGTATTCCAGATTGTAACTTGCTGCTTTAAAAAAAAACTTTATGTCCTCCCTGGTTCTTTTAGCAACTAACTTAAATCTGTGTCCTCTGTTTACTGACTCTCCTGTCAATAGGAATAATTTCTCCTTATGTGCTCTTTCAAAACCCTTCATAATTTTGAACACCTCTACTAGATCTCAACTTAAACTTTTCTGCTCTTAGGCAAACCTCTCTAGTTTCAACAAATAAATTAAGTCCGTCATATTGTAGTAAATCTCTTCATCGCCTCCTTCCTAAGGTGCGGTGCCCAGATTGGCTACAATACTCTGGCTGGGGCCTAACCAGTGATTTGTAACAGTTTAGCAAACTTCCTTGCCTTCATATGTTATGCCTCTGTTTATGAAGTGCAGAATCCTATATGCTTTTTTCACAGCCTTCACCCTGCTACCTTCAAAGTATTTGTGTATGTGAACCCTTCCGGGCATCTCAGTTCTTGGTGGTCCCATCTTTAAAACATCAACCCTCTTCATTACTTCATTAAAGAACTGTTCATGATCTAAAGATCTCCCTAAGTACTTCACAGCTGATTAAGTACTTTCTAATTTTGAACTGTTAGCAAACTTCCATGGGAGACAAACTTTGTCCGATGTACTTTGAATCCTATTGGTAAAGTACAGTGTGTGCTTTCAGGTACTAAGGGACTGTTACTGCAAAGAGCTTCACATTGGGATTACATGGAGACCAGGCCAAATGAGTACAAGCTCATCAGTCATATCTCAACTTATCTCAACCTTAGGGTATTAGTAACACACCTGAAACCAGTCCCTGAATGGAAGAAGTGTTTTGATTGCTTCATCGTGGCTTTAATATACAGTATATTAACTCAATCCATTGATTATTGAGCTACATTTCTTTGCATCATCCAAAATGTATATATCTGCAGAAAATCCGTTTTTGCAACATTTGCAAACATTTTTCTCTTGCATGATGATGAGAAGCGTTGAAGTGGCAAAGTGTACAAAGTTGCAGTTCATTTTTTCTGCAATGAAACACTGCTATAATTTATTGATGTTGAAACAGTCCCCTTGGTCTCCAAAGTGATTTATTATCCGTATGCTTAAGAGTGTTCAATGGTGCACTGAAAATTATACATGAGGATCTATGTTTCTACCTTTTTGTTGCCTTCAATGTTCTGAAGCAATTTCCACACAACTTTAAAGAATATGGCCTATATATTAAAACTATATAAAACATGACTTGTAAAGTATTCCATTTTTCTTATTCAGCTTTCAGGAATCAATGAATTGCACTCAACTTTTTAATTATACTTTGTTAAATATCTAAAATAACTAGTAGACCATTTAGAAAGACTTTCAGATTTAACAGGAAATTTCCAATATATGTATTGTGGAACAGAAAGTATATCTGACAAAGTTCATCTCCCACGGAATTGCCAACAATTCAAAATTAGAAAGTACTCAATCAGCTGTGAAATACTTAGGAAGATCTTTAGATCATGAACCGTTCTTTAATGAAGTAATGAAGAGGGTTGATGCTTTAAAGATGGGACAAGATTGAAGTACAAGGAAGGGTTCACATACACAAATACTTTGAAGGTAGCAGGGCAAAGGCTGTTAAAAAAAGTTTATAGGATTCTGCACTTCATAAACAGAGGCACAACATACAAAGACAAGGAAATTTGCTAAACTGTTAGAAATCATTGGTTTGGACCCAGCTAGAGCATTGTAGCCAATTCTGGGCACCGCACCTTAGGAAGGAGGTGATGAAGAGATTTACTAGAATGATGATGGACTTAATTTATTTATTGAAACTAGAGAAGTTTGCCTGAGAGAAGAAAAGGCTAAATTGAGATTTAGTAGAGGTGTTCAAAATTATGAAGGGTTTTGAAAGAGCAAATAAGGAGAAATTGTTCCTACTGAGAGGAAACAGGACACAGATTTAAGTTAGTTGCTAAAAGAACCAGGGAGGACATAAAGATATTTTTTTAAAGCAGCAAGTTACAATCTGGAATACACTGCCTGAAAGGCTGTTGGAAGCAGGGGAGAATAAAAATATGCAGGACTTTGGGGAAAGATCAGGAGACTGGGATTAATTAGATATTTTGAATAACTGACACAGGCATGATTGGCTGTGCTATATGATTCTATGATGTAAATGCAGATCCTTCAAGCATTTTAACATGGTTGATGCTTACATTTTTTGTAGAGAATTTTAATTTTTCCAAGAAACTAAGTGTCCAGCCTTTTTTAATGAGTAAGAATTTCTCCCTTAGATCAAAACTGCATATTGATATACTCCCTTCAATAGATCAATTTCTCTTATTTCTTCAAAAGCAGTGAGGAAAGAAGCTTAACTGCAAGCAGATTTTTGGAGGGTTGGGGAGGGTGAGAGTGAAACTTGCCCCATGTTACCAGTTTCAGACTGGGGCTATTTTAGTTCCTGGAGCTCACCTACATCTCACCAGCCAGCTGTCCAACCTAAACGGGTGAAATGAGACAGCTAGCCGGCTTTGGGTAAATCAGAATGACGGGTCGACAGAGCTCACTATTGGTACCATGATAACTCATGGTAAGGTGTGGAAAGTGAAGGGGACAATCAGTGTCATTTTCTGGGTGGGGACTGAGACCAGACAGACTTTATTGCTCCTCCTGGCCCTATTAGTGAACATTTTGACTCACCCTATAGGACCTCCTCTTTTTCCTATACAATTTTTCCTGAGTAGAAAATCCATTGGAGGGTTTATTGTCAAAATATAATTGGCATCCCAGTGATATTATGGATCCCAATTAGCATATGAGAAGGATGCTGCCCGATTCAGGGAAGCATTTTGGGGTCGCCTAAAATAACACGCCCGGTTAAGGCAGAAGCAGATGGGAATTAAGCTGGAACAATGCAGTGAGGCTCTACATGGCTATTTTAACTGTGTGCTTGCCCAGGCAGGCTGTGTTAAAGTTCTCATCTTCCATAATTCCAACTAAAAGGAATTATCCTACCTAAAATTGTTCCGCTCAGAGTGCACTCTTGGCCTATCGCCTCTGAACTTAAGTGGATTTCCCACAACCCTTCCATTGCTAAAGCTGCCTCTGCTAAGTTTGGGCTCCTTTTATTGTGCTGAGCACTAATTTTCTGCTTCACAATCTTCAAACTATGCATAAATTAATTCAAGACTTATATTCTAATTGCATACTGCGAACTACTTTAGGAACATAGCAATTGTTTCTATCATCTTAGTGGTTGTATGATACAATGAATCAAGGAATTGTTGAGTAAGACCATCTTTTCACCACTGAATGGGTTTCATGAAAAACCCTTCATTTCGTAGCAACTTCTGTTTATAGCATTTCTGTTTATATTGAAATCTTCTTCTATCTCCATTTTATCAATATTACTGTAAATTCTTGCTCTTTTGCATCAGACTGCAAACAAGCCATCCACCATGTTCTTCCTTCTCACTGAATTCCCTCTTAGTTGAAAATTTAAATGCCGATGTCCATCCAACTCATATTTTCTTTGGGCCCCAGAATTTTGGAAATTTCTTACCTTTGCTGATTTTTCCTTCTGCCTACAACTTTCCAGCTTTTAAAAGTTTGATGTTAACCAACCATTATATCCTGTTTTATCTCAGTTTCTCTTTAACTCTTTTCAATCTTGATGATTTCCTGTACTACAGGCCTTGGTCCTTCACCATGGTTTCTCAATAAAAAAAATGTACAAAATCATTTCAATCATAATAAAGTACCAAAGTTCAAGTAAAACCTATGTGATCAAAAAAAAATGCCTGCAAAATGCCTTCAATTACTACGGAGAGTAATAATTGAAGTGCTACATTTTAGTGTTAGCTTGGCTCAGTTAGGAGCAATCTCACTTTTGAATCAGGTGGCAGTTTATGTAAATTCTACTTGAGAACTTAGTGCAATACTGAGGAAGTAGTGTCTTCCAGATTAGGTGATAAACTGCCTTCCAGTTACCTCAGGTGGAGGGAAAGATACCATGGCATCATTCAAAAAAATAAGCACAGGAGTTTTCAAGATGCCCCAGCCAATGTTTACCTCTCAACTAAAACCACCATATTGGTGATTCATCTCGTTGCTGTTTGTAGCATTTTGCTGAATGCAATCAGCTGCCAATTTGCTTATGTAACAGTAGTGAAGCAGTTGTAGATATGGCAGTGTGCTATAAAGCCAAGTACCTTTCATTCACATCCTATTGCAGCAACTGATGAAATTAATACTTTTGTACAGACTCATAAGAGTTGACCAGTATGAGGAACTGTATTCAATTTGAAACCATTGAGTCAAGAATCCTGTTACGCTTCCAGCTAAGCAATGCTGGTGAAATGGGAGCAGCTCCAAAGAAGTTTGTGGGCTGGGTTTATAGAAAAAAAAAGACTTGCATTTATTGAGATTAAGAAAGGTGTGAAATATATCCCCAAAAAAATTACAGCCAACTACCTTTGAAGTGTAGTCATTGCTGTAATTAGGTAACACAGCAACCAATTTGTGCACAGCAAGTTCCCACAAATAGCAATGAGATAATGACCAAATAGTTTGTTCTCCTGTCATTTGTTGAGGAGTAAATATTGACCAGCACACTTCGAATAACTCCTCTGCTCTTCCTCAGGAAAGCACCATGGAATTTTAGATATCCACTTGAGCATATACTGGGCCTCGATTAGTGTCTTATTGAAAGACGGCACTACTGATGGAGCAACATTCCCTTAGGACTGCATTGTAGTGTCTGTCTGGATTATGTGCTCAAGTCTATATATGCTCCTGAATCAAAGTTTGCACAATGTGTTATTATCTTCAGTGACAGCTGTGTTTCTCTTTCTATTAGGGTGTTTGACAGCTACTCGATATGAATATTCATTAATTCACTAAAGCAAACAACAGGTGCTTTGATGTAATTATTCATGCAATTCTGCAAAGAACATTACAATTTAAATGTCATTCACCATAAAATTTATGAAGCAGCATTTAATGCCCAGCTAGACACAGGTCACAGAAGTTACATTCAAGCAAAGTAATTTCAGCACACTTGCTTTTCAATTTAGAATAAAATGAATAACATGAGTTTCCAGTAGGGGCACTCCAGAGTAACAAACAGATATAATTCCAAAACAAATTGTGGGATGTACATCTATTAAACCTTTGTCTTTAAGTTATCAGCTGATTAGTCTCTATTAATAATAATTTGATTAGAACATTATAAGGGAGAGTAGGAATAAATAAAAACAGACAAGAGCCAGCAAAAATTAACAAGGAATTAATGCAGTGCTGCTGAGACCGTAACTTCGCTATAATAAATGACCTAGAAAATGTGTACATCGTTGAAAATAAAATAGCCTTGATGAAAATGTTGCCTATCAAAGGAAACACTCAGGCAGCATGATGGCCACATAGTAATAGCAATCAGCAAAATCATTCATCAGCTTTGTAATATTTTAATCAGCATTACTTTATACTCTTGCCCTTCTTTACTATTTACTGTAATTTCCTAGTGATAATAACGTTGCAATATTTGGCTATAAAGTAGATGTGATGAGTCACATCTTGTGTAAAATCCAATGTCACATTTGATGTAACTGTTGCTGTGCTGTGGGAATACAGCACTTGATTAAACTGAACCTTAGCTTTCAAATGCAATCAGACTTCAATTAGCATTCCAGTCCACTGTTGGTGTGAAATGTTACAAGGCTCTATTAAAAGTGCAAGTCATGAAACTTTGCATTATGTTGATGCAAGAACACTGAAATGACATGTCACTACAAAACTCATAGTTTCATCAGCTGCCTGTGATGACAATGATATACTATTGTCCTGTTACAAGATAAAAGTTTTGCTGCAAGGATATCTACAAACTGGACTGATACATTGCCTTTAAAATACACAACAACCCAACGAGCTTCACAGATAATATCCTATGTCATGCTAGCAAAAGTAAACTATCTGTCCTCATCCTTCTTAACTGGTCTGGAGACCTTGAAACAATTGACTACACCATCCTCCTCCAATGCCTCTCCTTTACTCATGTAACTGGATGTAACTGCAATCGCCTGGTTCCATTCTTATTTATTCATATGTAGCCAGAGAATCAAAACAATGGTTCAACTTCCCACTCTCGCACCATCATCTCTGGACTTCTCAAGGCTCCATCCATGGCTTCCTCCTATTTTTCATCCACATACTGCCCCTTAGCGAAAAATATAGCATTAGACACCTAGCTTTGCCTTACTGCCACCACCCTTTTCCCCTCCAGTGCCTCTAAATTGTCAGACTGCTTATCCAACATATAGTGCAGGATGAGCAGAAATTCCTTCTATCTAAATATTTGGAGAGCTCAAGCCATTGTATTCTGTCCTTGTTATAAACTTCAATCCATAGCCACTGACTCCATGGCCCAGACTTTCTCTGATGGGTCGGATGCACAGAGACAGGAGAATTCCCGGCTCTACGAACCCAACCTTTAAAAATAGCTACTACCAGGTTGGATTTTCATTGTGGGGGTGAGGGCTGGATTGAAAATCGGCCCCACCTCCCAGGGAATGAGTGAGAAAGCTTCCGGGTGTGGAGGCGGGCTGGACAGAATGCCTACCTCTGTGTTCTGGCACTCTGTTGAATTAAATTTAAAAAAAGAATAAAACATAAAACAGCCTTTGAGCCTTCAACCCCACAGTCCCCGCATTCTCCCCATGTCTTATTCATGCCTACCTATGCCAAATTATGCCACCCACCTATCTCATACCTGCTGTGCCAACCTATGGCTCCTACCCAGTCCCTGTAGTTCCTCATACTCCCTATGCCCCCACATCCCAATGCCCTTTATAGCCCCTATGTCAACTTAGTGCCAACCCATACCAACCCATGCCCCCTACCCAGTCCCTATGGTTCCTCATACCCCCTTTTCCCCCACATCCCAATGCTCTTTATAGCCCCTATGCCAACTTAATGCCAGCTCATAGCAACCCATGCCCCTCTACCCAGCCCCTATGGTTCCTCATATCCCCTATGCCCCCACATCCCAATGCCCTTTATAGCCCCTATGCCAACTTAGTGCCAACCCATACCAACCCATGCTCCCACACACCACCCTTTGCTCGTAGCCACATCATGCCAACTCACCTAGTATCCTTTGATAGTTCCTTAATAGCTTTGACAGCTTTGACAGTTCTTTTATAGTTGGATAGTCATCATGGGACCATATACAAAGGGATCCTTTATCTTTCCAAAGGACTAATCTGGCTATTGTATAGAACATATCATTTTATTTCAGTTGGACTGTGGATTAAAATTACAATGGCTGCAGTTTGAAGGGCATGTCTACTGGAACAGTGTGAGGGATATATACAATGTTGCTGTCCTGGAACAGAGTGTGCCATGAAAGACAGGGTGGTGCTGAGGGGGAGTCCGTCAAATGGTGAACTACCTGGCAACAACATTTTAATTGGCTCCTGACCAGGTGACCAGGTTTTGCGTGAGCGCAACGCAGCAGAATAGCTCCTAGCCTGAAAGGAAAAAAACCTAAAATCTCTGTCTCCTGTCTGTGTCAGATTCCAGTAATTCTATAATAATAGCTAATTGTATTTTTCTTCTCATATCTCTATAACCTGCTCTCTCTCTCTCTCTGAAAACTCCTGTCAAAGGGAAAAGGGGAAAACCACCATTAGAGACATTGAAAGGCAAGTGCTCAACCAGTGAACTAAAGACTGAAAGTGCTGGAAGACCACTTCATGTCATCAACAAAGAATGGAATTTGGAAGTCATCGAATCCTATACTCTAGAATTGGTGCTATTGAACTGTTTTGTCCCACCCTTAAAATCCATGTTTTTGTGTGTCTTATGTGTCTTGTATGTGTGTGTATAGGTATTTAAAAAGGGTTAGAATTTAGGTTATAGAGTTAGAAATTAGCAATTCACATTTCTTTCTTTTGCCACTGGTTAAAGACAATGGGCTGAATTTTCCCTTCGTTGGGGGGGTGGAGCTGACCCAATCGTGGGCGGGCGCAGACCTGATCGCCGCCGCACTGCCATTTTATGTTGGCGGGTCAATTAAGGCCCACCCGGCATGGCGTCCGCAGGGAAGCGCTATGCGTTCCCTGTGCGGGCGGGGGGGTTTGGGGGGGACGCCCTCAAATCGAGAGTGCGCTCTTTCAAGCATGCGCACGAAAGAACACACTCATTTCCCTGAAGCCAAGTGCAGCCTCAGGGAGATCGCCTCGACTTTTAAAAATATTAAAAATAAAGAAAAAAATAATCCCTTACATGTCCCCTCATGTGGCAATGTCACATGAGTTCGGACATGTTCATAATTTCCATTACAACTTTATTACAATTTTTAAAACCCTACATGAAACCTCATCCCGCTGGTGGATGAGGTTTCATGTTTTTTCTAGTTGCTGCTGGGGCTCCTGATCTGCCCGCCATCCTTAAGGTTGGACGGGCAGGTCCTTCAATTGCTTAACTGATCTTGTCAAAGGCCTCAAGTGGCCATTGACAGGTTGGTGGGCACACAGCTGATTTTGCTGTGCCCCTGCCTTCCTGAAAATTTAAATAGGGCGGGGTGACATTGGGGGTTCCGCCTGACGTCATCCCGCATCATTTTACATGTTGGTGAGCGGGTCCCACCCATGCTCGCCGACGGTAAATTCCTGTCGAATGTGTTCAATAAACAGTTACTTTCTTTTTAAGTTTATAAACCTGGTGCTCATATTCTGTTAACCTATATTAAACAATTAGGTGGGTTGATCAAAATCTTTTTCACATTTTTCGTGGCTCAGGGAACAGTGCGGCTTGATATTGCTGCGCACTATCCCCGGTGAGTCATGACAAAGTTTGGGGCTCAGGTCTGGGATATTTTGGTACAAAAGACAATGATGGTTCAGGTGTAGATTTAGTAAGTAATAAAAGCTAAAAGGAAACAACAGGCTTGTACTGTCAAAAATAAGATGGCACTGGTAACTGCTAAATCTTTCCTGCAAGTGGAAGAGATGTCCCCAACGATTTTATAAAGGTTCCCAAAAGCCAGGTTAATCGAATTGGCAAATAAATTAAGAGTAGGATTGCCTGCCAAAGCTAGGAAGGCGGAGATAGTCAAAGAGATGACACAATATTTGAAATTGGAAGGAATACCCGAGAGACCGAGTTCTCCAAGGGGTGGTTCACTGGAATGGGCTCAAATCAGTTGCCAATGAAAATAATTGAATTGGAGGAAAAGGAAAAATATTTCAAAATGAGAAAACTGGAACAAAGGGCAGCAGAAAAAGAGAGAGTGAGAGAATTCCGGCCTAAAGTGCTGGCAGTTACAACAGAGACACCAATAGGTGAGGCAGGACTTATTTCCAGATCAGAGCCCAGTGGGAGATGTTTAAATTTGTACAAGCTCTTCAAAAGTTTGAGGAAAATGATGTTGAAGCATTCTTTATTTCATTTGAGAAAGTAGCTAACCCGATGAACTGGCCAAAAAAACCTGGACATTGCCCATGAAGAACAAATTGGCAGGTAGAGCACAAGCAATTTGTGCTTCACTGTCAGAGGAGGTTTCTTGGGATTATGAGTACATGAGCTGGTCCCTGAAGCATACAGACAAAAGTTTCAAAATTTAAGGAAACAACCTGCGCAAACGTACATTGAATTTGAAAGGATTAAGCAAAGTAGTTTTGACAGGTGGATATGAGCATTAGGAGTTGAAACTACCTATGAAGTTTTCAGGGAGACCATTCTCTTGGAAGAATTTAAAACTGCACACAATATTCGAGGTACAGTCTCACCAATGCCCTATGTAACTGAAGTATAACATCCTTACTTTTATGTTCTATCCCTCTCATAATAAAGGATAGTATTCCATTAGCCTTCTTAATTACTTGCTGCACCTGCATACTAACTTTTTGTGACTCATGAACAAGAACATCCAGATCCATCTGCACCTCAGAGTTATGCAGCCATTCTCTATTTAAGTAATACGCTGCTTTTTTTGTTTTTCCTGCCAAAGTGAACAACTTCACATTTTCCCACATGGCGGGCAGACTCTGGTTTGGCTGCCATGCCATCACCTTGCTGCTTCATCATGCCAGGAACCACGTTTAAAGTACAGCCGCATTCAGTGCTTCTAGCCCAGGACTGCAGCAAAGAAGACATGGCCCTGAAGGGCAAGAAGACTGCAGCCCTCAAGCGCCTTATATATGCTGTGGATCCCACCATGATGTCCTCTACCCCCACTCTGGCCACAGGAGGGACAGCAACATTACCACTCTGGCTTGGTAGGCATTAGCAGTGGTGATCAGTGCCAATGCGGATAGAGGATGAATGATCTCATCACTCTAAACTTAAGCCCATCACATGTTCACTGGCATCTCACTCACTGCCAGCTCAAGGGACATCACCATCCATTCTCACACACATAACCTCACATGTCCATCTGGCCTCATCTCTTCTGGAGACTTCCTCCTCAGCTGTCACCTTCTTGAGGCCACTTGCACAGATCAGCATATGCCCCCACTTATACCTTGGGACACCCTCCATCCTCAGTACAGCCCTCAACCTGCATCTCTTCCCTTGCAAGAGTCCACTCCTCCCACTTCCCCAAGCAAGCCCTAGCCATACAACCATTGAAAAGCCGCAAATGGCTGATCTGGTAGGCAGAGACCTGCCTGTGAGTGCCCTCAAAAGTGATGTGGTGCTGTCTGTGAAGCCTGGTGCTGATGACTACGAGTGCTGACCGAAGCAAGATAGGCAAACAAACCTTGAAGTCCTGAGCAAAGTGCAGCCTGTCAAGTGTATGCCTTATATAAGTTGTTGTGAAACACGTCGGCGTGTTTTTCTGCTGACATGGGCGGACGATCCAGCGGCTGGAGGAGGGGGGGGATGGGTCTGGCAGGCTGGTCTAATAATGATATGTTGATATATTACAATGAGGTTCCCAATGTCTGATGTCGGGGAACGTGGCCATTGACGGGTTGAATGGATGATCGCAAACTGGTTTCATGACATTGTAGAACCGATTTTTGGCCTTCTCGCCATATTGTCTGCTCCTGCCACTAAACACACCTATTGCCAGTGGGCACGGAAAATCCCGGCCTGTGTGTTTGAGTCTAATAAGCTTGTGTTAGACTCAAACAAAAGTAGGGAAATAAATGAGGCAAGGGTGCTAAAGGCTTGGGTGAGAAGTTAGATTTCAAGAATACTTACGAAGATGGGAGATGCAGCAGAGCACAATAATTTGAGAAAATAATTCCAGAGTGTGGCAGTGAGATGTGTAAACAGTAGGAAGGAGTTTGGAATGGAGAATTTGAAGTGGGATATGGAGCTGGATGAAGATGCAGAGGGTGATTGGTTAAGGCTGGAGAGGATTTGTGGATGAAGATAAGGATCTATTTTTTAGAAAGTATAGGGAGAAGTCCACAAGGATATTACATGGTGAAACTTGAATTGCAGAAGAGTCATTGAGATATATATTTTATATAAAACAATGAGCAAAAAACAAAATCTTTAGCATGGCGATGTGAAACAGGTATAGCAAAACTGTACAATGACAAATTCCTCAGTGTATTTTCCATAATTGATTCATCCAAAGGCCCTCCATTCACCTCACCTCACAGCATCTGACCAAGGCAGTTTAAACTAAATTGGTATACCTAGATCTTAGTTATCCCTTTCATTCCTCCTATACATTGCTGATCAAACTTGGAATCAAAACAGTCAGTTAAAAGCTAAATAGAAAGGACAGCTTTAGGATTGATTGCAATGGAAATTTAAATCTTATATCAGCTAGCTCAGATTAATTAATTACTGACAATGATATGTCGCACTGTAAATTCTAGGAGATGAGTTGTTCTGATCCCCATAAAGTTTGATAACTTTTCAAAATAAATTTTAACTTCCAGTGAATGACTGAAAGGATCACACAACAAGACTTCATGCTTTGAGGCTTTTACTGGAACAAACAAACTAAAAGCTACATTGGCTCATCACTATTTCAGTAGCATTCTAAACTACACAAAAGTTTCTTCATTTAGCTTTCACAATGACTAAAAATTCCTTTTCGACAATTACAATTTACCCTGACGCACAGTAGCAGCAGCAGTGTGTACCATCTACATGATGCACTGCAGGAATTCACCAAGGCTCCTTAGACAGCACCTTCCAAACCCACAACCACTACCATCTAGAAGGACAAGGGCAGCAGATAGATGGAGACACCACCACCTGAAAGTTCCCCTCCAAGTTGCTCACCATCCTGATTTGGGAATATATCGCTGTTCCTTCACTGTCACTGGGTTAAAATCCTGGAACTTCCTCTCTAACAGCACTGTAGGTGTACCTACACCACATGGACTACAGTGGTTCAAGAAGGCAGCTCACCACCGCCTTCTCAAGAGCAACTCGGGATGGGCAATAAATATTTGCCCAGCCAGCAAAGCCCACACCCCGTGAATGTGCTTTAATTGGACAGTTCATTCACTAAGAACCAATCCAAAGCCATTCTCAGCTCCATTTCCCTTTTACAGTTAGATCACTTCTACTCTCCGATCTGACTTTCATGGTGGGGGACAAATTGGAGATACCTCCCTCTAGTCAAAACTAGGCACATCATCCAGCTCATTTAACCCTCATGAAATTGCCCTCTTCAATTGGAGCGTGAGTTTCTACCTATAATATAGTGAGCAATGGAAAAAGGCTGCTTCTACCTCTGCTCCCGCTCTATCTCAATCTCTTGCAGACTCATCATGACTGTGAGGTTTAGTGATATTTAGGAAAACCAGCAGCCTGATTCTACAATGGCTTCCTATGGACTCTTCCCCTCTCCAAGCCATCTCCATGGCAATGTGGATCATATGGACCTTGTATAATTGTAGAAATGCTAATTAGCTTCCCTCTAGACTCCCAACTTTATCCTATCTTGGAATTAAATAGACAGTTTAAAGTGTAACCGATTAAAAAACTTGACATTCCTAACACCTCCCTGAACTTGGAAACTGACAGGCTAACCACCAGAGCTGCTCTGGTCATTGTTTACAGGTATAAATACCTTGCACCTTCTTTCAATAAAACAATCTGGGCCCCCTTTTAACCTTTAACAACCAAACCACCCAGCCTTATTGCCAACAGAATTCAGAACAGGTCACATGACCCCCTTATTCCTCCATTCTACCCTAAATTAGAAACACAGTCCCAAAACACAATAATCTTTTAAACCTCGTATTTGTTAGAGATCAAATGTTATACAGAGCTATAGCAAACATGTAAACAATTGTGAATCACTGATAGAAAAGCCACTTGAAAGGAGCATTATCTCTGTGAGAAAATGTTTGATACGTTTCTATCCACAAACTCACAAAAGAAATGATGTGTACTGCATCAAAGCACATCATTGTATTATCAGTGTTATCAATCTATATTGACACTTACTGAGGGTGTGCTGCACTGTGACTTCTGCCCCCTCTTACCTGACATATCAAAACCTTCCCTCTGAGGTGGACATAAAAATCTGAGTTAATTCAAGGTTCTAATTTCCTCTTTATCCAACAAGGTAGGATAACAGTTTCAGAAATCTCAAAATAAAAGACAGGTCCCTGCCTCATTTCCTTTCACATCTATTCACACAGTGAGTTGTAAGGCTGCTAGTGCAATAACAGATGATAATAAATGGAGAAGACAGGAGCACCGTGTTCTCATGGGAACTGCAGGCTGACTGCATATTCCTAAACCACAGCGTTATATCACATCTCCTGAATGGTCAGTGAGTTGAGGAAGATGAAGCACAAGGTCAAGGGTTAGCACAGCTCTCCACAGCAAGAAAATCCCCTGCTGCTTCAGTACACAACTAACCAGTACAAAATCTCCCTGTAAAAATAAAAGACAAGGGCAATTGATATTAACTAAAACCTCTTGTATGAGGAGGGAGAGATCTTTCTGATGCACAGCTTTTCTAATAGGTTTGGTTGAAGTGTAATTATTCACTGATTGTGCAGATGCTCTCCTTGAAATTTCCTTGAAAAGTTACAAGTGAAGCTTTACTAGGGTTTTGATGAGAGGTCATTGACCTGAAACATTGGGCAGAATTTTCTCCCTGTCGAGTGGGTGGATCTGGAGTGGACCTGGAGCAGCCGTGGGCAGGCGCAGACTCGATCGGCGCCCGCAATTCGGTCTGCGCCGCCAATTTGCGTGGGCAGGCCAATTAAGGCCCGCCCAGCATATTTGCCAGCTCCCATGAATAGCGGCAGTGTGTGGGCTGTGGCTGGCGTGCATAGACTGCTGGGTCCAATGGCAACCCGGCAGTCTGCTTAAAGGAAGGCCTAACAGCCTCCTGTAGACTGCCCACAATGGCCACTTCCAGGTCACACCACAGGGGGTTGACTGAGTAGGGCACGCAGGAGGGAAGGACTGAAGAGCAGGCCAGGCTGCAGGGTAGGCCAGCTGGGGGCCAATGTGCTCCTTGCTTTTCTGATGGCTGCCATGCCGCTCTCTTCAAGGAGGTGGCAGCACGGCGGGAGGTGCTGGTCCCCCAGGATGGGAGGAGGAGGCTCCCCTGCATGACCAAACGTGCCTGGGAGGAGGCTGGCGGAGGTGGTGAGCTCCTGCAACGTGGTGCGACGCACCTGGATCCAGTGCCGTAAGTGCTTCAACGATTTGTTGCACTCTGGAAAGATGAGTACCATGTTGGCATTGGGCATTTAACCCAGAAGGTAGCCTTAGCCTTTGAGGCCCTCCCCCCAAGTCTTAATATCATGACTGCATTGAATCATGTCAGGCATTTCTCCTACACTGGATGGGCAAGCAGATAGTGCCCATGCTTACATCAGCCTGAGTGGTTCATGAAAAGATGCGTTCTCCCCCATACCATGTGTTGCTCTTAGTCACACATGACTAGTCTGGGGGCAACCTGCAGGAGATGCAGCTCAGTGCATATTCAGAACTCCAACACATGCCCTATTCACAGTGATGAGATTGTGGAAGGGGATCCTCAAGGTCTCGTGACCAAGAACCATCTGCTGCCCTCAACACTGCACGTAGTTGTGCCCCTTTGCTATGGGAGCAAAGACCTTACGTTTCCTAAAGTGATGGACGCAGAATGTGTCCAAAGTGGCCATTGGTAGGGGGGATTGGGAGCAGGTGTACTATCTTCGTGTAACTGATCAGCTGTAGCGGGAGAAGAGGCACTGGAGGCCTGATATGGGCCACTGTGGTTGGGGTGCAATGTGCGTGTGCAGAGTCCATGTGCAAATTGCCGCAGTAAATGGACTTCTCTGTTTTTCAAGAGAAGAATGCTCACAATGTGTCTGAGCATTCGAGAACTGGAGGTGGCCAAGCCCAGCTGCTGATGTTAAGCCACTTTGAACAGGAGCCCCTGGAGTTGAGAGGCACCATGTGCCCAGGTCAACTGGTGTCAGTGAGGCTGAGGCGGCCCAGCCAGGTATTTGAGGCAAACAGTGAGATCAGCTATGTCTTCACGACATCCATGGCACTGATGATCGTTTGATTTGTAATTGTTGCAAAATTGCTCGGTCACAGAGTGATAGAGTCAGAGGTGTGATCATAGTAAAAAGTCCCTCAGCCCTTCGAGGATGCGTGCGTCAAATATCTTCCAAAATCGCCTTATCCCATTTCCCAGCACTATCCCCATGGCCTTGCATGCCATGGCATTGCAACTACACATCTAAATATTTATTACATGTTAGGAGGGTTTCTGCGTCCACCGCCTTTTCAGGCAGTGCATTCCACATTCCCAACACACTCTGTGTGCAAAAGTTGCTCATCGCATCACTTGTCAACCTCATGCCCCTTACCTTAAATCTATGCCACCTGGTTACTCATCCCTCCGCCAAGGGGAAAAGTTCCTTTCTGTCGACCCTATCTATGCACCTCATAATTACATAAACCTCAATAATGTCACCCCTCAATCTCCTCTGCTCCAAGGGAAATAACCCCAGTCTCTGCTATGTCTCCTCATAAGTCAAACTTCTTCAGCCCAGTCAGCATCCTGGTCAACGACCTCTGCACTCTCCCCACTCCAATCACATCCCTGCCATGAAGTGCATTTCACAGCTTCATGCAGAGCTGTAGCTGTGGCCTAGGCAGCATTTTTTGCACTTGGAACATTACCTCCCTGCTCCTATATTTTATTCCTTGGCTAATAAAGGCAAGTATGGTATTTAGCTTCTTAAACACCTTATGTGCCTATCCTGCTACCTTAAGGAGCCTGTCAACCTACACAGCAAGGTCCCTCTGATCCTCCTCACTTTCCACAGTCCTACCATTCATTGTGTATTCCTGTGCTTTCTTTGTCCTGCCCAAGTGCATCACCTCACACTTATTCAAATAACATTCCATTTGGCATTCTTTAAACCATCAGACCAGCCTGTCTGTATCTGCCTGTAACGTAAGGCTATTCTCCTCACTATTTGCCACCCCACCAATGTTTGTGTCAATAAGGTCTGGAAGGCTGAGCGCATAATGAGCCTGGCGGAAAGGGATGAAGTGTGTTACTGTGTGCACACTAGCTGATCCACTGTCCTTGTTGTTCATTTCAGCATCATCAGAGCCTGGCTGCTAGGGGGAATTTCAGATGCCCCCTCTTACGCCTGAGGGCCCCCAACTGTCACCTGCATCACACCATTTCTATGAGGCAGGCACCAGTGCAGATACTAGCACCTCGGTGGGTATTGCAACATCGGCTAGTGTCCCAGGGCACAGTGGAGAGGGCACTTCACAATCG
Source organism: Carcharodon carcharias (assembly GCF_017639515.1). Classification (NCBI taxonomy): domain Eukaryota; kingdom Metazoa; phylum Chordata; class Chondrichthyes; order Lamniformes; family Lamnidae; genus Carcharodon; species Carcharodon carcharias. The sequence goes on from NC_054477.1 coordinate 109,725,217, forward strand.
CTGGAGGAGCTGGCAGAGACAGAGAGTGCCGATGGCACCAGCAACCGGAGGACTGCAGGGGACCAGGCACATGCTCAGTCGGTGCGTGATGATGTGCCTCTGGAGTCGTCCGCGATGCAGCAGTTGCAGGAGATGCAGCCGGGTGTGCAGGAGCATCTGGGTGTGATACATGAGGCTATGCTTCGTGTGGTCTCTGTGGTGGAGGAGTCCACGCAGAGCATCACTGATGCAATGAGCCTCATGGCTGGGCACCATGCTTCCTCCATGGAGAGAGTGGTGACTCTCATGGAGAGGCACCTCCAAGAGAACAATCAGGTTTTCCTGGGGTTACGCTCGAACCTGCACTGGCCACACCGCCATTACCAATTAGGTACTTATACTTTTTTTTCTGCTTGATTAACGTTTTGCTTTGGATTTGTAAACTTCTGATGGTTAAAATAAAACCCAGATGTGTTACCACGGCTGAGGGTGGCTCGTTTGTTCTGCATTTGTATGTTCAAGATAAATGTTATGAGTGTTTGTTTCAACATTCAAACTGATGTCCAAAGCCCTTAGTTGCAGCGGATGACCTGGCAGATTTAGCACTTAGGTGCCAGTATGGAAGCTCCAGGCAAGGCTGGTCCTGCTGATCCATTTGTGTGGAGCTAGCTGAATTACAAGTTGGATTAAAGTCTCCCCGGTATCCCTGCCTCCTTGGTATAGTCCCGGGTCAGCATTTAGCTGCTCAGCATCCCCCTTTGGCTTCCTCATCCTCAGAATCAGTGCTGGGCTCATCATGTGCAGCCGCTTCCACTGCATCAACATCATCATCGTCCACTGCATCCCCCCTTTCCAGCATAAGATTGTGGAGAGTGCAGCATGCAACCACTATCACCCACACGTGATCTGGGGGGTACTGGATTGCGCCCCCTGAGCGGTCCAGTCATCGGAAGTGCATCTTGAGAAGACCGATGGCTCTCTCCATCACAGCTGCCGTTGTACCATTGCTCAGCTTCTGTTCTTGGATGGTGGAGAGGCGTCATGAGCCACCTTCTGAGGGGATAGCCCTTGTCACCCAGCAGCCAACCATCCAACCGGGCTGGAGCACTGAAGAGCCTCGGCACCTGGGAGTATCTGAGGATGTAGGCTACATGGGAGCTGCCTGGGTACCATGCACAGACTTGCAGAATCAGCATCCTGTGATCACACACAATCTGCACATTCATGGAGTGGAAGTCCTTCCTGTGGACGTAGGCACAGGGGTCACCTGCTGGCGCCTTGATGGCCACATGTGTGCAGTCTATTGCACCCTGGATGCGGGGGAAGCCAGCAATGGCTGCGAAGCCTCTGGCTCGACTGTGTCTGGCTTGCCTGGTCACAGCAGAAGTGGATGAAGGTCAATGCTCATCTGAACAGAACATCTTGACACAAGTGTGGACAGCTGATTGGGAGACACCGCAAAGATCACCCACCGAGCCTTGGAAGGAGCCAGAATCATAGAAGTTGAGGGCAGTTGTGACCTTCAGAGACACTGGCATGTGGTGTCCGCCCACACAGTTAGGAGAGATCTCAGGGCCAATCATCTGACAGATGCAGGTGACTGTCTCCCTTGACAGTCGGAGCCTCCTTCGGCACTGCGCCTCAGGCATATTGAGGTAGCTGCTTTGCCACCAGTATACCCTGGCAGCAGGATAGTGGCGTCTTCTGCAGCTCCTTCTGCCTTGGAAGGGGCCACAGAAGATACCACAATCCTGGCCCTGCAACCCTTGTGCATGTGCCTGTACTCCCAAAGGTGGCTCTCCTGGAGGCTGAATGTGCACTCCTGGCCTCTCCTTATTCTAGCCCTCCCTTCCTCCTCAGAGGAGTTGCCTCCAGTGGACATGTCAGAACCCATACCCAAGCGAAGGGGATGCCTCAGAAAAGCTGCAGGCCTGATAAAGATTCCTGACTGAAGAGTGCTGAACTGAAAGTTCAAAGTACAGAGAAAGCTGCTGGGATTCATTCTGAACTGCTACAGATCACACAGGAAAGATTAAAAAATAAAAATCTGCAATAAATACGTCACAAACCAGATTGACAACCCCACTGAGCCCTCTTATCCCACCCGTGGATGAGGTTCATTAAAAAGTCTCTTACCCGCCCGTTGTGCCCGTGTGCTGACCCGAAGATCGCACGGGCGCCTGAAAATCACCGTTGATTGACGAATTAAGGGCCTTAACTAGCCTGTTAATTAATGGCGGGAGCACGTCGAACCTCATTGCGCGCCTGCCCAGCGAAATATCGTGATGGCATGCGGTGATATCGGGACACTCGCCTGACGTCACCTCGCGCCATTTTACGCACTGACGTGTGGGGACCGCCCCACCGCACGTCAAGCAGAAAATTCTGCCCATTACTTTTGTTTTCCTCTCTACATCTGCTGCAAGACCTGCTGCTCGTTTCTAATATGTTTGATTTTTGTTTCGGATTTCTGACATCTGTAGTATTTTATGTTCATTTTACTTTTGTTTGGCAAATTGTCCAGAATTTCTTCCTTTGATCCAACATACAAATACAAATAAAAATCTGACATTTTGAGGTTTAGAACTGAAACCAATTTTGTTCATTAAATGTCTTGTGCATCATTACCCTTTGCATGGCACAAAACGATTTGTTTACGATTGTACATTCTTTTCATGGACTTATTTGCATTAAGTATCTTTTAAAAAAATTCTCAGCTCTTCTAGGCCTTGAGACATGGAGCTTAACTCATCTTGGACAGTAATTGCACGAGCCATAATTCACTGAAGTGAAGAAGGTACACACATACATGTGTGTATTTGAAAGGCAAGGTCTATGATGCCCATATGATAAAATAGCCTGCCAACCTTCAATGCTTCTCTCTCTGGAGATGCTGCCTGACCTGTTGCCCTGGAACTTATTGCTCTGGCTGGATTCCCATAGGTCCAGGGAGCCATAGTTGCACATATGTGGTAATAAAGATGCCCTCAGTATTCATCAATTGAAATTGAAAATCTAACCTCACTATTAAAAAAAGGAAGGAGACCGGAACAGGGTCTTGCCATCAGTACTAGGGAAAATGCTATAATCTATTAAGGATGTAGTAATTCACATAGAAAATCACAATATGAGTAGGTAGCGTCAAGATGGTTTTATGAAAGGGAAATCATGTTTAACAAATCTATTAGAGATTTTTCAGGATATAACTAGGAGAATAGATAGGGGGGCATAAGTAAATGAAACATGTTTAGATTTTCAGAAGGCATTTGGTACAGTATCACACTGGAGATTGCACAATATTAGGTTCATGTGATTGGAGGGAATATATTACCATGGATTGTGGACTGGTTACTAGACAGAAAGCAGAGGGTAGGAGATAAGAGGATCATTTTTGGAATGGCAAGATGTAATTGTTGACTTGCCACAAGAATCAGTGATTAGACCTCAGCTACTTACAATCTACTGTGGGAATTTTAAACTGTCAAGGTAGGTGGGTGTCAGCGTATGCAGTTAAAACATCAAAAAACACTGGCACAGTGAGAAGCTGGCAAGGACCTGCTGACTTCCACTTTTAACCTGAATGTATGTATCAGCATACAGGAAACCTCTGTGGGACGGTGGGTCAGCAATTATCATATGCCCAAACGCCAATTAGCTGCATCAGTAACCATAGGTTCATGTTTTAACTGCCTGCGCACAGGGTTTCAGGGCTTCCTGGGACCAGCCAGATTGAACAACATTACAGTAGAGTGGGGATTGACAATTGACAGGCTTTTAAATGACAGCTGCATCCATGTCTTAGTGAAAGGTTTTTGCTCACATGACTTGTTCTGAGAGAGTGCTGTCACTGCTTTTGAGGTGAGTTTCAATATTTTGGAGATCATTTCTGCTAACCTTGGAATTTTTTGCCTTTGATTTCCACTTCCCAGCTGTCAGCCTGCTCAGTGGCATGGGAGCAAGTTATGCAGCTCTACCTTGGACCTCAGCTGTGAAACAGGAAGAGCAGTGACACTGGCAACAGCATCAGCAGGAGAGCAGCAACCTTAGCCTCAACAACCTGCCACTTTACAGGACAGAGAGGTTGGACACAGAAAACCAGCTCACAGGTGACGATATAGCAGAGGATCAGCGTCTGGACACGACTGAGTAACAGTACCTCAGGTGGCTTAGAATCTCACATCAGGTCATTGCTGAAATCATCGGCTTTCTGGAAAAAGACCTCTTTCCAGGTGGAGCAGGTGGATTCACATTGTCAGTGGCTGTCAAAGTCACCACAGATTCACAGAATTGTTACGGTGCAGAAGGAGGCCATTCAGTCCATCGTGTCTGCACTGGCTCTCCAAATAAGCATTGTGACTTAGTGCCATTCTCCTGCCTCTTCCCTATAACACTGCATATTGCTTCTATTTAAATAATCATCCAATGCCCTCTTGAATGCCTCGATTGATCCTCCTTCCACCACACTTCCAGGCAGTGCATTCTAGACTTGAACCACTCGCTGTGTGAAAACATTTTTTCTCACATCACACTTGCTTCTTTTGCAAATCATTTTAAATCTGTGCCCTCTCGTTCTCGATCCTTTTACGAGCACCAACAGCTTCTTCCTATTCACTCTATCCAGCCCCCTCATGATTTTGAACACTTCTATCTAATCTCCTCTTAGCCATCTCCTCTCCGAGGAGAACAGTTCCAACCTCTCCAATCTATCTTCATAACTGAAGTTTCTCATCCCTGGAACCATTCTTGTAAACCTCTTCTGGACACTCTCCAATGCAATCACAAACGTCCTACTCGTGTGATGCCCAGAGCTGTACACAATACTCCTGCTGAGGTCTAACTCATGTCTTTTATAAGCTCAGCATAACCTCCTTGCTCTTGTATTCTATGCCCCTATTGATAAAGCCCAGGATACTGTTTGCTTCATTAACTGCTCTCTAAACCTGTCCTGCAACCTTCAATGATCAATGCACATATACACCCAGGCTCCTCTGCTCCTGCATACCTTTACAGTTGTACCTCTTATTTTACATTGTCTCTCCATATTCTTCCTGTTGTTATGATCCAAGTTAAGGTTACCCTTGGACAAGCCTGGTCCCAGAGTGGAACCCAGCTTGATAGATCCTAACTTTTACCTTTGTTTGTTTAGATACATGTAAAGTAGCTACTGAACAGGGGCATAGGAGTCAGCTGATGAACTTTTAACAAAGGAATAAACCATTTATTCAACAAGAAAGGATGAATGATATAACATTACCCCTTCACTTTTACAGATGTATACAGATTTGTAAGGATAACACAAGTTACAAAAGCTATCTTATACTCAAGTGTTCATAGTAAGTACACAGTCCATGTAAATTATGGCACCCTGTGGTCAGACACACCACACTCTGAAACCAAGTGACAGATGCCACCTCAACCAGATGCTATGGATCTCTCCTCAACTCCACCCCAGATGCTTGTCACACCGTGAACCAACTGGTCTCACAGAATTCCTTCACACAAGGGTTTCCAATCTCCACTCTCCAAGACCTCACCTTGAAATCTTCTCCCAAATTGACATTTTCGCTCAGGCACCTTCCATGAGGTTTCACCTCCAGGGTTTCGAATTCTCCTTCTGATGTTCCTCTTCCCTACATCACCACATGCACTCAAGCTGTCTTCCATGTATTCTCTCTCACCAACTCGGCCTTAACAGTATACCACTGCTCCTCATGCCCATAGCAAAGAATTACAGATCCTCAATTGTCTCTTTGAACCTCCTTGCTTCATGCAAGCTGTTCTCACTTTAAATCTGAAATTTGGAGCCTTTCTCTCTGCCCCTCACTCATAACTCCACTCAACAGGACTTTTTCCCAGGCTCCTGCCCTTCCTTTAACTAGAATGTCTTCTTTGGACCTTCTCTTCTTCCACTCCCCTGGATCTTTGGGATTTTTCTTAGCTTGGGGCTGGGTCTGCTTCACAGCTGCCTTCAAACCAACTGAACTCAAACAGCTTCCAAAACAAACTGCTGTCTTTCTTCTCCTGTCTGTGGGAGGAACCTGCCTAGCTGGCTCCCTGTTGCTAGGCAACAGCACTGTTCTTCCTACTCTTGTGTTTACTTTCACTTTATAGCAGTCGATAACATCTCATTAGAAATGCAAGTAGCCTTTTAAAGTGAAACTAAAACTCCATTTGACCTTTCTTAAAACACAGATACAGAAATACAAATCAAACTTAAACTTTAAAGATAAAATTCATTTCTAATACCCAGAAATACAAGTATAACTTACTTAAACTATCTCCTCCTCTGTCACCATGGCCTCAGTAGCATCTGCTTCCTTGGTTTACCTCCAGCTTCTTCTGGGGTGACATTTGTACAATCTCACAATTTGCTGTGCACAAGTGCAAATCCTAGGTAAAGGCTGCCATGTTTGACAGGGTTGCCACTTAAATCCATTTTGCTACTGATGGGACCAGTCAGAAGGAAAGGGTCTTGGAATTTACTGCTCTGGCTAGATTCCCACAGGCCCAGGGAGTCATAGATTGCACACATGTGGCAATCAAGATGGCCTCAGTATTAATCAATTGAAAGGACCATGTTCAGCTCACTGTTCAGCTGGTATGTAACCATGCATTATTGTGCATGTCTGTGCAAAATACCCAAGAAGATGTCATGATCTCTTTATCCTGTGCTGGTTAAGTGTCCCACAGATCCTTGCATCTCCAAAAAGAGTCAGTGGTTGCCTTCGTGCAGACAAAAGCTACATTCTATGGATATGGTTATGATTGATATATAGGAAAGAGACAGAAGCCAAGTGAAAATAAGAGAGCTCACTGAACAGGCCACTGGGATACTGAAGATGTGATTCCTATGTCTGGAGAGGTCTGGGGGCACCCTTCTGAATGCACAACAAGGATACTGAGAGCTCTGATAGTGGTCTACTGCATCTTTTGCAAACAAAGTGTAGCAGAACATAAGCTACAGGAGGAGGAAGGTGATGACCAAGGGCAGGAGGAGGAAGAGGAAGAGAGGCCTGATGTAGTCACGGTATCTGCAACTGCAGATTAAGCTACCAGGGATCCCTTCAGTGGACTCATACAGACAGCTAATCTGAGGCAGTGCAGCCAACAGTACACAAATCTGAACCCAGTGTGCCTACCTTCAAGCCTCAGCAAACAGTCCTACAGTCAACAGTTCATCCCTCTCACTGATGTCCATTTTTCCTTTTATACTATTGACAATATCATTTTCATCAATGATGAAGACCACTTAGCAGGCGGCACCAATGATTTTTTTTGTTATTGCATGGGATGTGGGCGTCAATGGCAAAGCCATCATTTGTTCCCCAGTCTTAATTGCGCTTTAACTAATTGGCTTACTACGCTCTTCCTGAGGGCAGCTAAGAGTCAACCACATTGCTGTGGAGTTGGAGTCACATGTAGGCCAGACTAGATAAGAATGGCAGATTTCTTTCCCTAAAGGACATTAACGAACTAGATGGAGTTTTCTAATAATTGATGATAGTTTCATGGTCTCAATTATTGAGACTAGTCTTCAATGCCAGATTTTATTCATTGCATTTAAAATTCCACCAGCTGCCATGGTGGGATTTGAACCTATGTCGCCAGAGAATTAGGCCAGGTCTCTGGATTACTAGTCCAGTGACACTACCACTCTGCTAGCATCTCCCAACAATGGGGGAAGATTGGACAGTGAGTAACAATTTAACAAACTTTTAAACATCAAAGTAATTTGGCATTTGAAATGAGGGGCAGGATCATTCCAGATTTGCAAAAAGTGCGGTAGTGGGCGGGGAAACAGTCCTTTTGCCCGCCGGCCACAATGGCGGGTTTTTGCGCTGTGCCATCCCATTCCCACCTCATTAATTATGCAGCCACAGCAAACATACCATCTCACTGGCGGGCGGCCTCCAATTTGCTTGCCATGCCATTACCTCACCGCTTCCTAAGGCAGGGCACCATATTTAAAATGCAGCCACACACACGCTTCTCAATGTTTGCAGCCCAGGACTGGTCTGGTGAAAACATGGCCCCAGAAGCCAAGAAGAATGCAGCCCCCCCCAATTCAGTGACACATCCATGGGACGCCCTCTGGATGCCATGGAGGCCTGCTGTGATGTCCTCTCCACCCTCTCTGGCTGCAGCACGCCCATCAGTCTCACCATTCTGGCTTGGGAAGCGGTGGCAGGGGCGGTCAGTGTCAAAGCTGCACACAAGAAGTCGGCCATCCGGTGCAGAAGACAGATGAATAATCTTATCTGTGCTGCCAGGGTAAGTCAACCATCTTATCGCTCTAAACTCACACAATCACAAGGCCATCACACATTCACTGGCAGCTCACTCAATGCCAGCTCAAGGGACATCACACTTACTCTCTCACACACATGCTCATCTCCATCTGGCCTCATTTCCTCTGGAGACTACCTCCTCAGCCCTCACCATCTTGAGGGCACTTGCACAGATCAACATGTGCCCCAACATATGCCCTGGGATACCCTTTTCCTTAGTACAGTCCTTGCCCTGCAGCCTCTCCCCTTGCCTGAGGCCACTTCACCTCTTTCTCCAAGCAAGTCCTAGCCCTGCAGCCATTAAAAAGCCACCCTTGCCTTACGGCTGGTTTGGTAGTTAGAGACCTACCCGTGAGCCCCCCTAAAAGTGGTGTTGTGCTGCCTGCAAAGCCTGGCACTGATGACTGCAAGTGCTGCCCGAGCAAGGTAAGCAAACAAACCTCAAAGCCCTGATCAAAGTGCAGCTCACCAGGTGCACGTTGCTTATGTACAGCTGTGACACATGTCAGCATGCAATCATGGCGATGTGCCCAGATGATTCTATATTGGGGGGGGGGGGGGGGGGGGGGGGGGGGGGGGCGGGGGGGGGATGGTTACAGCTAATACAGCTTATATTGAGATAGTAAAGCACTGAAATTAAGTTCCCAGCATGCAGCAGTGTGAAACGTGGCTCGCTATTGATGGGCTGAGTGGACGATTGCAAACTGGTTTCATGACGGCATGAGGCCAATTTTTGGGCCTCTCACAATATTGCTCCTCTCACCCACTGCCCCCAACCCCACCCCCCTCCGTCCCCCATCCGCCATGATGCCTGATGTCAACAGGGCCAGAAAATCCTGGCCTAGGTCTTTTTCTATAACTTCAATATGTGTGCAGCTCTTGTGCTATCAGCTGAGCTAGGGGCAGTTGCTCATATTCTTTCTCTGACAGCTGAGATGCTCATGGTTGATGTCCTCTGAGGTTTGGAACCTGGGAGGGTCCTGCAAAAGGCTGCCGCATCAAGACCTGTGCAGGGACAGTCCTGGTCAACAGGGCAAGAGTCAGCAGGTGGGACTCTGACTAGGGGTGACACGTAGTGGTGTGGAGGGGGGGGATGATTGGAAGTGATTTAAGCAGAGTCCCCTCTTCCACTTCCTCTTTCTCTAGCTTCCCTGTCATGGCCTGCCTTCACTTTGCTGCACTTCAGTAGAACATTGAATGGCCAAATCAATGCTTTCCTCCATCAAATTTAAGCTGATCGGCTAAGCGTGTAGGCTATTGGTCAGGGCCAGTATGCTCTTGGTTGTCTGCCATGCCTGATCCTCTATGCAGGTGGCCACTCTTTCCAAAAAGGTGGACATCTGTGTAAAAGCCTCAGACAATATGAGACTCATGGTGGAGATGGACTTCCCCAAGTTCTCTCCAATCATGGGCAGTGTGGCATTGAAAGCTTACAGAACCTCATATATTTTCTGCTACTGCTCTTTATTGATGACCCCAAGGTTCAGAATTTGCAGTGAGATGAACAAAGCTTGGGGTTTTCTGCATCTGCCATTGGGACCTCTCTACTGCTTTACCTGTCTTCAAAAGCTACTCCTGCTCATTTGTAATCTGTGGCTCACCATGTGAGCTGTCTTGGAGGTCCAACCTAGATGTGTGTTTCTGAGCTGGTGGAGAGTGTGCATGAGTCATTTGATGATACTTCCTCAGAATGAGTGACCACCTCTGAGGAGTCTTCCTCTTCCTCTGGCACCAGCTCCTGAGTGACATTTGAAGGAGCTGTGGAGTTGAGACATGAATGAGAGCTGACAAGGTGAGTGGGTTCGACGTGAAAATTGTATAGATCATCGTATTTCAGTGGCTGCTGACATCAAGTTAACAAGAGTGAGTGTTGTTTGTCATGTGTCTGTGTGATAGAGTCTAGGAGTCTCCATCTCTCCATTACCAATGGCTATGCATCCTGCACTGCAGTTACTGTAAGAAAATTTAGACAGCGCTTTGTGTGATTTGACCTGCAACTGCGAACCTTTTGAATTAAGATCTCAAGATCCAGAAAATGTTACGTTGGCTGGATGCCAATATTTTCAAGCATCTTTAAGTGAAAGCTCAGAGTCTTTCTTGGATGAGTGACATGCACTCCTGATGGGAATTCTTTCACCAGCTAAAGATCAGAACAAACAAGAAACCAAAATATTTTCCCATAAAATGCTCTAAACAATTACAACATTTCTATGTATTCCGAGACTCTGCTTAGCTCCAATATGCTCTGGAGTGGGCAGAGTAATGGGGACTGGAAGGCCACCCCCAGTTTTCTCTCACCCTTGAGTTCTGCACCTTCCTCCTAGATTGAGAGAAAGAAGAGAGTTATGAATGTGAGAAATGAAATATATTGAGAGAATGGAATGGCAATAATTGCAGAGGGTCACTGTGAGGGATGGATGTGAGATCATAATGATATTGAGTGTTCCGTTTGGAATGTTGGAAGGTGCCTTGAAAGAGAGGGAGTGGATGCACTTGAAAGGTATCTTTATCTGAGGAGTGCTGTATAGGAGAAAATTGGAGAGGTCAGACTGAGGGTTTTACTGCATACCGTTCCCCTTTCCTGCCCTGATCAGATCATTGAACCTCTTGTGGCACTGAGCGGGAGGAACCACACTCCTGTCGCTCACCTTCTTAGCTACTTCCAGCCATGCCAGTTTGATTTTATTCTTCCTGTCCACTGGGAGCAAAATTTTTCTGTGGGTCATTATAGCCTACAGCATGATCTTCAGGGATATGTCAGAGAACTGGGGAGTTCCATCACTTGAGTTGCTGTATCTCACTTGTTAGATGTAGAATGGTTTCATTCTGTCCTCTGTCAGAATCCCTTTAAATACTGATACTTCAACACTCAAGTGTGGGTCATCATCATGTCCATCCACTCCAAATGTTCAAAATAGAGCCATGGCAAAATCCATTCCATGAGCTTGCAGGTTGCCAACCTTTTGTTGACCACCCCATTAAACATCAAAATTCAATCACTATCTTTGTGATGGAATCCGTGGTTAGTGGGACCATTAGGAAATGTATACCTGGGCAGAATACTGTTTGAAGTTCTGTTGGCTGCACTGACCCTGGTTTCAAAACTTGATTTTTTTTTTTGTTTTGTCAGACCTTAACTGAAGGGGACACAGAAACTTCAGGTTTTGGGGAAATGAAGCTGTGACCTCAGGTTTGTGGGTAAACTGAAACTAGTTGAGACCAGACAAAGGCACCGAGCCACCAAAAAGCTCAGTTTGCCCAGCAATGCGGTGCAGGCAGGCTGTGGGGAGTTGTGTGTGGAGCATTTTAAAAAATCAATCCTGAATGCTGGATCCAGGGCAGAGATAAGAAAAGTAAAGCAGTTATTTTGAAGGGACCAATTAACCAGAGGCAGCCATTTTGGTGAAGGTGATGCCCATGGGGCTTGGGTTGGTTGGGACCAGCTGCCAGTGGAGAGTCCATGGCTAAATCCTGTGAGGAGAAAGAATGTATAACTTTACCTGAGGAAGATAATGTTTTGAAGGACTTTCTGGCTGAATGTGCTGTCATACATGTTGAGTAGACAGTCTGATAAATCTATGAGACACATTTTTAAATATGTTAAATGAGGTATAATTAATAATATGACATAGTGAAATGCAGCCTTGACATCAATGGCAGTCACTCTCACCTCACCTGGACATAAAAGGTCCCATGGCATTACTTTGAAGAGAGCAGGAGATTTTGCTTGATGTCCTGCCAATATTTACCATGCATCCTACATTACTCTAAGAAAATCTGATTATTAGCTCATTGTTGTTTATGGGATCTTGCTTTATACAAATTGGCTAGCATGTGTCCTACATTGGAGCAGTGACAAAAATTACTAAAATATATAATTGCCTGTAAAGCATTTTGGGATGTCCTGAAGCTATAAACTGTGATATATAAGTGCAAGTTCTTCAATATTCTGCAGCAATATGTGCTTGAAATGGCTATTCCATGGATAAAACATTTCTGAATCTGAAAGAAGTTAGCTTAAGGGCCTATTGGTTTTCAATATTATTATATAATGAAGTAAAACACTTTGGCATCCCTATTAAAGAGATATCACTCCCCAAATAAAGTCCTTTCACTGGAACAAGCGTCATTTTGTGATGAAGATTACAACCACTGATGGAGTATTGGTGGGCTGAAAAATGATTGGGAGGAGGTTTGATTCTTGTTTTAAAAAGCACAGTGATGATGTCTGTTGAGGGAATAAGTGATAGGTCAGCTGAAGTGGCCTCTGTGACAAGATAAATTTGCGGTACTGCCCGAGGTTTGGAGACTCTGTAGGTGGGGAGTGATTACACAGCAATCTCCAGAATGTTACTAAGCATTGGAGATTGTTTTCTCTCCCACAATCTAATACTCATGCAATAGCCTAAATTAAACATGATTGTTAAATTACATACATGTCAACAGACAGCATTTTAAGTTGACAGGCAATGATTCAACCCATGTGTTAACTTGTTAGTTTTTCATGAGAAAGTTTTGCTTTTATTGCAATGGAATTGGAGGTTATCAATATCAGCTATTCAAATCAGTCAGAAAGTTAGCCTAGCAAGTGTCAGAGCCAGTCATATCAGTTGCAGCATGGGATAGGATGCTGTCAGGTCCAACCAGATTGGGTGGAACACTGAGCTACACCCTACGAGCTGGAAGCAGGTTGGCTTGAAGCCTACCTGAACCAATCAGATCAGTCAGAAGATGGGAATGAATGCCATGAAGCCAATGCAAAATTACTTTCTGCAAATACTGAATACGTGTGAATTTAAAGCAGAAAGGTTTTAAGATCAGCTTATGTTTTTGGGAAGTCAAATATGTATGTTTATTCAGTGTATGTATCCATATAAGTTCTCTTTAAAAATAAGTTTCTAAACTGTTTTCTTTAATTGTCCTTATTTCTGTTTCATATACAGAATTTTTTACTGTTTTCAAGATTTTTGAGGTAGGGGCATGAACATTCCATAATAATGAAAACTTTTTTTACTTGGGAAGATCTCATTGTGATTGTACGGTATCTTCAGAAAGGCCCCAAACCATGCATAACACAGCAGTCAATATCCATGGATAAATGTGAGAACTAACCTTAAGAATCTATAAGCATATGTAATGATCCCAGGACAAGCCTGATCCCAGAGTGGAAACCAACTTGATAACTTTTATTTGTTTGTTTAGATACGTGGAGAGTAGCTACTGAGCAGAATCACAGGAGTCAGCTGATGTACTTTTAACGAAAGAATGAAACAATTTATTCAACAAGAAAAGATGAACTATATTACAATACTCCTTCACCCACAACTATACCTTTACAGATATATACAGATTTGTAAGGATAACACAAGTCACAAAAGCTATCTTATACTCTAAGTCCACAGTAAGTACACAGTCCATGTACCTAAAGGCACCCTATGGTCAGACACACCACACTCTGAAACCCAAGTGACAGATGCCACCGCAGGCAGATGCTACGAATCTCTCCTCAACCCCCCGCCAGACACTTGTCACACCGTGAGCCAACCAGTCTCACTGAACTCCATTTTTCACATGAGGGTTTCCAATCTCCACTTTTCGAGAACTTGCCTTGGAATCTTCACCCAAACCAACACTTGCCCTCAGATGCCTCCCACAAGGGTTCACCTTCAGGGTTTTGAACTTCCTTCCGATGTTTGACTCCTCGGGTCACCACATGCATTCAAGCTGTGTTCCACGCAATATCTCACACTGACTCAGCTGTCAAAAGTATACCACTGCTTCACATGCCCTTAGCTAGGGGTATAGACCTTCAATTGCCTCTTTGGACCTTCTTGCCTCTTGCAAGTTGTTCTCTTTTTAAATCTGCTTTCTGCAGCTTTTGTCTCTTTAAATCTGAAGCTTGGAGCCTTTCTTTCTGCCCTTCATCCTTAACTTCATTAACAGGCCTTTTCCCAGGCTCCTGTCCTTCCTTTGACTAGAAGATCTGCTTTGGACTTTCCCCTCTTCCAATCCCTTGGATTTTGGGGGTTTTCCTTAGCTTAGGTCTAGCTATCTGTCCCCTTCTATGTTGCTTCTGCTTCACAGCTGTCTTCAAACCAACTGAACTCCAACAGCTTCCAAAGCAAACTGCTATTTATTTCTAGCTTTTGTGTGTGTGTGTCTGTGGGAGTGATCTGCCCCTCTGGCCCCCTGTTGCTAGGCAATAGTCCAATTTCACTACCCTTGTTTGTTTACCTTCGCTAAAGTCGTAAAACTCTCATTAGAAATGCAAGCACCTTCTCAAAGCGAAACTAAAACTCAATTTGACTTCTTCTTAACACACAGATACAGAAATACAAATCAAATGCAAATACCAAAGCTAAAACTCACTCCTAACACCTACAGATACCAATATAACTTACTTGAACTGTCTCTATTTCCTAACACATGTGAACCCCAAACAGGGGACAATCAATTCTTAAGGTAATAACTGAAACAAATATTTTTCCAAGTAAAATAAACTTTTTCAACAAGGTTAATAAGGCAAAGTAGGTTCACAAAAGTCCCAATGAATGCTTAATATGGTCATATGCTGTTTTAACAGATGTGTACACCTGCTTTGTAGGAAAGGCACAAGAAACCAGATTGTCGTGCCTCCATCCATGTCAGAATGGAAGTAGGCAGAATTTAAAAATGGCGGAAAGGACCCACTTCCAGAATTACTGTCCCCATTCCCAATGTATGGGAATTTTTTGGATGTGGGATAAGGTTGGTGGTAGAGAACGCACATGCAGCAATTATGCCCTTGCCTACTCCATTGTCAGGGTGGACTTTTTAGACCCTCTACTAATCCTTTGAGTAAGGTCCCTTTTGATTCCTGGCACCTCAGATGAGTCATGAACCATCAGGCAAGCCCAGTCTGAAGTTCGGAACCTTTTGACAGGTAAGTTCAAAAGGTGTTTACAACTTTAAATGTCACACTGAAAAGCTGTATAATAAGTTAAGTATGTTTTTAATACAGTATTTAATGATGGGGATTTGTTTAGAATAAGTAAATGACCATTAAAATGACCAGCATTGTTAACGTGTTCCAATGCTTCAGAATGTTTTATCTAGTGGATAAAATGCTATTTTGCATTCAAAGTATTGAGATTAAGATTTTAAAGTGTCAATTTCCCCCATGATTTAATGTTTTCTTTGATTGAAAGTCCATCTATCTGTAAAGCTCTTGAAGCAGTGAAA
Source organism: Carcharodon carcharias (assembly GCF_017639515.1). Taxonomy (NCBI): domain Eukaryota; kingdom Metazoa; phylum Chordata; class Chondrichthyes; order Lamniformes; family Lamnidae; genus Carcharodon; species Carcharodon carcharias. The sequence goes on from NC_054477.1 coordinate 109,740,705, forward strand.
CAGATGGCCAGCTGTTGAGCTTTTGATGCAGTGCAACAGATGGTCATTTATTCAATTTAAAATTGTCAGTTAGGCTCGCTGCATAGCATATTTGTGTGTATTGGAAGCTACATATATTAATATACAGGGCCCTGTTCTTTGCAGACAGAAAGAACATGTACACATTGTGCCTGTTTCAGCTAAACAAAATAAGCTACAACCATTTGCTGGTTCATTCCCCAGGGCAATGTCTTGACCAATCAGAGTTAAGCTGCCTGGTATAAATTTAATAACAGTGCTTGGCAGTTAACTGTCAGTTACCATCAACTGATGCACTCTCGATGGCAACATCTCTACCAATCAGAGTCCACTTGGCAACTACTCAGCACTCTCTTATGCAGTATGTTGTTTCTCCTGACATTGGTATTTTCTTGCAAATTGTCCTCTTGAGTGCAAGACAAAAAGCTTTGACAAAAATTTCTCTTTTTTCAGCAATAATAAAAAAAACATTTAATTTACTGGAAACCAACCTAATGTATACCAGTATAACTAATAAACAGTTCTGTGTAGTTTTTCAAAGTCATTTCTGGAGTTTAAAATCGGATTATACACAGGTGGTGAACTAAGTATTTATTATGAGGGGAATTGATTACAAAAGTAGGGATGTTATACTACAGTTGTACAGGGCATTGATGAAGCATATCTGGAGTATTCTGTGCAGTACTGGTCTCCTTATTTAAAGAAAGGTGTAAATACATTAGAAGCAGATCAGAGAAGGTTTACTAGGCTAATACCAGGGCCAGAATCTTTGGGATGATGTGCGGGGGTGGATCCCACTCACCGCGCATTAAGTGATGCGCAGTGATGTCGGGCGTGCACCTCGATGTCACCGTGCATCATTCCAATTTTCAGTTTGGCGCGCGGGCACTGGAGTCGGCTGCGCGCCCGCTGAACTGCCAAAGGCCTATTAAAGCCATGTAGAAACTAATTCAAACAATCAACAGAGCTGCCCATCCAGCCATAAGGTTGGCAGGCAGGTGAAGAGCCCAGGCGGCATTTGCGTTTATCATGAAAACTCATCCACGGATGGGATGAGGTTTCATGAAGGATTTATAAATGCAATAAATTTTTTAATTAAAATTCATTGACAGGTCCCAGCTCATGTGACACTGTCATATGAGGTGACATGTCTGAAAACTTTTTCTTTCTTTATTTAAATTTTGAAAAATGAGATTAATCTCCCTGAGGCAGCTCAGGCCCTGACTCAGCCCACTCCTCCCGCCAGGAAGCGCTCAGCGCTTCTGGGTGTGTGTCACGCTAAGGGGACCTTAATTGGCCCGCCCACATAAAATGGGCGGTGACGTCGGGGGAACTCCCGATGTCACCACGTCTGATTTAAATTTTCAGGAAGGCGCGAGCGCAGCAAAATCAGCTGTGGGCCCACCGACCTGTCAATGGCCAATTGAGCCAATTGACAGGGTCAATTAAGTAATTTAAGGACCTGCCCGTCCAACGTTAAGGTTGGCGGGCAGGCCAGGAGCCCCGGTGGGAACTAGAAAAAACATGAAACCTCATCCACAGGCGGGATGAGGTTTCATGTAGGCTTTAAAAAATTTTAATAAAGATTTTGCAAAAATTATGGACATGTCCCAACTCATATGACATTGTCACCTGAGGGGACATGTAAGGGAAATTTTATTTTTCTATTTTTATCTTTTTTATATGTAGAGCCGATCTCTCTGAAGCAGCACTTAACCTCAGAGAGATGAGTGCACTCTTTCATGTGTACGCGCGAAAGAGCACACTCTCAATTTTGGGATTCCTCCGCCTCCCAACCCCCAATTAATTGCCTATGTAAAATGGCGGCATGCTTCCGATTGGGGGCGCCGATCAAAAGCGTGCCTGCCCATCAACTCCCCCCCCACCCGATGGGGGGAAAATTCAGCTCGATGAATCTCTTTAAGACAGAGCTAGATAGATTCTTGATTAACAAGGGGGTGAAAGGTTATCGGGGTAAGCAGGAATGTAGGGTTGTGGTTACATTCAGATCAGCCATGATCTTATTGAATAGTGGAGCAGTCTCAAGGGGCTGAGTGGCCTACCCCTGCTCCGAATTCATATGTTCGTATGTAAGTACTCTTTTAAATAAGCTTATTTGTTGCAATAAAGCCATTTTCAGCTGTATTAATAAAATTGCACTAGGTTATCATTCTTGACTATATTAAGGATATTTTTCAATGCCACCTTTTTTAGTTACTTTCTGAAACACTGCACAAATGCATTGGTTCATAGAAGATTGGATGTTTGTGACTACGCAAGTAATTTTGAACAGGAACTTCAATAACCAAATCAATTCAGAAAACTCATATAATGTTTTCCCAGAATGCAAATTGTCCCCAAAGTGGAAACCCTCCCCTGGACTATGCAGCACTCCCTCAGTACTGCAGTGAAGTACCAGCCTTGATTATGGGCTCAAAATTTGTAGTGGGTCTTGAACTCACAACCATTTGAGTCAAAGTGGGGATGATACCACTGCTATGGCTGTCATTGTGGGCAGAATTTTCCCCACGGGGACGCGCTGCCATTTCATGTGGGTGGGCCAATTAAGCCCCGCCCAGTGTGACGTCCACCAGAAAGTGCTATGCACTCCCTGTGCAGACAGGGGGGAATCCCTAAACCCGAGAGTGCGCTCTTTCACACATGCGCACAAAAATGCGCACTCATCTCTCTGAGGCTAAGTGCTGCCTCAGGGAGATGGGCACTACAGCAAAAAATGTTAAAAATTGAAAAAAAAATTCTCTGACAGGTCCCCTCATGTGACACCATTGTACTGTTAAGGGGAAATAAAGGGATACAGGACTGGGATACAGCAAGAACTTATTGAAGGGAATCAATTTTTAAAAATCCAAGCAGGCAAAACCTATCTGCGTAAGCAGTTAACAGTTAAAGGTCAGGCTGGACAGAGAGAACCTAAACCTTGCACGTTCTCAGGGCTTGTGAAGAAGATTGGATGCAGAAGAATGTAAATATGATAGATTGGGAATTTTGGAAGTCAGATTGGAGCCTTAGGTTGGAAAACAACTAAGATTGAGCCTGTTTGCAACAGATAGGGAAAGAACAGATGGTCTTGTCTTAGTTTGGGTATGAGGGAGGGTCTCTGCCTGGGTGAGAACAAAATAGGAACATCATACTTGTCAGTTTAATGTAAACCTATTTGTTGACAAGATCGAAATCTTGTTCTTGTACGTGACCAATAATGTATAAATATGATGAACACATGTAGTTTAGCAGAGTACTGTCTCAAGCTGCATTGAGATGGTGCCCTCCTTGCAATTGCTTGAATAAGCGATCGTAACCTGTCCCTGAGTCTCCTGTGGTCCGTTCATCAAAGACACCATGTCAATTTGGCATAGTTGGAAGGATACTTGGATTGGATCCTCGGAATGGCTCTGCAAAGTGGGTGAGTATGTTCATTTACCACTTGTAGTTGGTGCAGCAAGCCTACCTAAGAACGGTCCGGTCAAGTATCAAAGAATCAGGAGGAGGACTCAGGACAGGAGATAGAAAGCACCAGGGGTAATAGGCGGAGTCGTGCAGGTGGGCTAGCAGGGCCAAAGCCGCGCAGGAAGGCCAGAACCATTACCCAGTAAGAGGTGGGCGGAGCCGTGCTGGCGGGTTACGGTTTGAAATATAACCTTAGCCGAAGCTGCGCAGGGAGGCCAGACCCCAGTGAAACCGCACATACGTATCTCAGATAACTAGGTTGTTAGGACCGTGTGAACGTACCACACAGAGATAGACAGAAAATAGGAATAGAATGCCGTCAGGGAAACAAAATAGCACAATAGGACTCGACTGGGGAGCCACGGACTCCATTATGAGGTTTATAGCGGAACAACAGTCAAAAATAAGCACTAAAATGCAGAAGGAAGGGTGGAACCCACAGGGAACCCCTGGAGAGCAAAAACACAGGTGGTTAGAGCAAAAAAAGGACAAGGAAAAGAAAGGGATGATGGTTATTATCACACTGTACATACAGTTAATACTAAGAACGGGTTAATACTAAGTTCCAATTGATTAGAGAGAGAGAAACAAAGTCAGATGCAGGACAGATCAGAACAGTGGCAGCAGCAGTGACACTGATCAAGAGGGGGAAAGCTCCGAGGGAGAAACCTATGAAGGAGCTGAGGCAGTTCCGCCCTCATATGAACCAACCACCCCACTTTGATAAAAACAAAAAACTGCGGATGCTGGAAATCCAAAACAAAAACAGAATTACCTGGAAAAACTCAGCTGGTCTGGCAGCATCAGCGGAGAAGAAAAGAGTTGACGTTTCGAGTCCTCATGACCCTTCAAAAGAACTGATTTTTCTTTACAAGGAGAGGGGTGAAATATAAGCTGGTTTAAGGTGGGGGGGGAGGTGGGGGGGCGTGGGAGAAGTGGAGGGGGCGGTGTTGTTGTAGGGACAAGCCAGCAGTGATAGGAGCAGATCATCGGGCAAACTGGGCAACCGCTTTGCAGAACACCTGTGGTCTGTCCGCAAGAATGACCCAAACCTCCCTGTCGCTTGCCATTTTAACACTCCATCCTGCTCTCTTGCCCACATGTCTGTCCTTGGCCTGCTGCATTGTTCCAGTGAAGCCCAACGCAAACTGGAGGAACAGCACCTCATCTTCCGACTAGGCACTTTACAGCCTTCCGGACTGAATATTGAATTCAACAACTTTAGATCTTGAACTCCCTCCTCCATCCCGACCCCCTTTCTGTTTCTTCCCCTTTCCTTTTGTTTTTTTCCAATAATTTATATCGATTTTTCTTTTCCCACCTATTTCCATTATTTTTAAATCTTTTATGCCCCCCCCACCCCCACTAGAGCTATACCTTGAGTGCCCTACCATCCATTCTTAATTAGCACATTCGTTTGGATAATATCACCAACTTTAACACCTATGTGTTCTTTTGTTCTGTTGTCTGTGACATCTTTTGATTATCTGCTTCTATCACTGCTTGCTTGTCCCTACAACAACACCCCCCCTCCACTTCTCTCTCTCTCTCTCTCCCCCCCAACCACCCCCCCCCTCTCCCCCCACCCCACCACCTTAAACCAGCTTATATTTCACCCCTCTCCTTGTAAAGAAAAATCAGTTCTGTTGAAGGGTCATGAGGATTTGAAACGTCAACTCTTTTCTTTTCCGCCGATGCTGCCAGACCTGCTGAGTTTTCCCAGGTAATTCTGTTTTTGTTTTGAACCACCCCACTGTGTCCATTGAATCCCATGGCCCCTATGGCAATAACCGTCAGGAAAAGTAAAGCCAGGAAAGGTGAATTAAAACCCAAAGGGAGCAAGGGGGCTGAGAGATGGGAAGGGAATGATGAATTTGAGAGGGTTATAGAGAAGGTTAAGCACATACTATTCAGCCCGGGGGAAAAGCAGGTTTTGCTTAAAGAATTGCTGAGTCTTAAAACTCAGCATAACAACCCAGATTTTTGGACCATACTGCGCAAAATGCAAGATTCCCTTGCAATGCACCCCCTCGATACTCACGTACTGGTGAAGGCTAAATGCCCAGGGGGTATTTGTGGAAGATTACCCCTACAGTTTGGAAGTGGTGACTGGGCGAAACCTGGGGACGTCCCGGACAGGGAGAAGATGACAGCCCTGCACAGCGAGCTTGAGAGAGCTGTTAGGGAAGCCTTGGGGGAGGGAGAGACTTATTGGGGGTGTATAACATCCATGGTCCAGAGGAAGGGAGAGTCCATAATGGACTATGTGGAGCGAAAGTGGGAGACATATGTGCAATTTTCAGGACAGCTGCACCCTCTGCAAGATGATGAGATCTTCTTGAAAATGTTGAAGGAAGGGTTTGAATTGGAACACCAGAAGGTTATTAAAATGAGCCTCTCAGTAGGAGTGAATTATATGGATATTATGTGCTGGACCATGGAGTTGGAGGCACGGGGGCGTAAAGTGGTGGCCCCTGTGGCTGCGGTTAGTCCGAGGCTAGAGTGTTATAATTGTGAAAGGGAGGGACATATAGCCAGGGAATGTAGGAGTGGACGGAAGGGGCCAGTAGAAATGGGGCTGCAATATACTAATTGTAATTGCACCTCCGGGAAGGGGGTGAGAAGGTCAGGGTCCCAGGCAGTCCCGAGGAAATTCTGCTACTCCGGGTCAAAAGCTGTTGAGCATGGACGAGGCCCGGAGGCTATTCTGGGACCTGTCAAGCCAGGCATAGGTAGTGCCAGCCCTTGAGATATCCAGGGCCGGGGACCCACGGATGTTTGTTGATGTGCTGATAGGGGGCCGGCAGTGCAGAATGTTAATAGACACCGGGGCATCCATTTCAATTACGGACTTGGACCTACCAACTACAAGCGTTACCATCACAATGATAGGAATAAGCGGGGTACACAGGCGGGCGAGACAAAGTAAGGTCACGTCCTTAGAAATAGGGGGATTGATAGTTCCTATTCGGATTTGGCTAGGACAAGCCAATGGAGTATTATGGGGATGGATATTCTAAAAATATTAGGGGCAGTAATTAGCCCACAGGATGGTAAGATCATTATGCAGCGTCCACTTAAGAAGAATCGAACACCGATTCTCCTATGCAGTGTGGCTGCAATGACAGAGTTAAACCAAGATCAATGGAGACAACATGGGGAATGGGGTGTCCTGTGTCGGCAAGTTGCCAGGGTTTGGGCGTGCCACAAAAACGACTTGGTAAGGTTAAAATGACCCTCATACATATTCCTGGGCCAGAACGCCCCCTGAGAAAACAATACCCCATTAAATCAGAGGCTTAGGATGCGGTAAGGGGCATCATATGGAGCTTAAAGCAGGATGGGATAGTGAGGAGGAGTCAGTCCACCACCAATTCCCCTATTTGACCCGTTCAGAAAACGGATGGGTCATATCGATTAACAATTAACTATACAGCTTTAAATAAGGTGACACTGAGGGAACACCCAATAGTAGCAGGCCCTGCCACTATATTCAATAATCTAGTTCCGAGCCACGCAATCTTTTCAGTCCTGGATATAGTTAACGGATTTTGGGTGATACCATTGGACGAGGGGTCCCAGGATAAATTTGTTTTTACGATAGGATACAGATAATACACTTGGACTCGATTACCTCAGGGTTTTCACAATAGTCCAGCCATTTTTCACCAGGTGATGTGCGATACGCTGAGTCAAGCAGCACTAGACCAGGGCAGCGTAGTGATCCAATACGTGGATGACCTTTTGATTGCCTCAGACACAGCAAAAGGACACATAGGGGTGCTGTTGCACATTCTAGAATTACTGGAAATGGCTGGGTTTAAAGTCAGTGGAAAGAAAGCTCAGTTGGGAAAACGTGAGGTGCAGTACTTGGGTTATGTAATATCACAGGGGAAACGAGAAATTCCCCGTAGTCGGAAGGAAGCTTTGGAAAGGATGCTGAGACCTGTAGATGCGTGAGGGGTTTGGCAAATCTTGGGATTGTTTAATTACTGTAGGGCCTTTGTGGAGGATTTTGCGAAGTTAGCCACACCCATACAAAAATTGGTAAAAAGGGGGAAAGCGTCACAGGATTGTATAGAATGGAGCGAGAGACAAGGAATAGCTTATACGGCACTAAAAAAGACATTTACCCAAGCGCCAGCTTTAGGGTTGCCCTGTATTGGCAAGGTGTTTCATCTCTATATCAATAATGAGGGGGGATTCTACAGTGCGGTGCTGACCCAAAAGCATGGGGATCGAATGAGACCTGCAGCGTATTTCTCAACAAAACAGCCACACATAGTCAGCGGGATGTCTCAGTGCATAGCAGCAATTGACTGCGTGTCCTGGGCTGTGAGGGTTTGTGAGCTGATAGTGATGACAGTGGATCTGATATTACACACCAGATACACTACAGTAGAATAACTTAACACGGGAAAGTTAAGAACAGTTTCAGACAGTAGGCAAGTGGCATGGGAAGCTATGTTACTCCCACGAGATAAATCGGTTGTAATAGTTTGCAACTTAGGGACTAACCCAGAAGAGGGACTGCTGCTAGATGGAAAGGAACATGTCATCGAATTCGAGCATGAGTGCTCACGGGAGATAAATGAGGAGAATCCAAGGGTACTGAGGGAAAATGAGTTAGAAGACACGGATCTTGTTCGAGGACGGGTCCCGTAGATATGTGGATGGGGTCCCGTGCACTGGGTGGGCGGTGGTGGATGGAGAAGGACAGATCATGTGTACGGGAAAATTGATGGGTAATTTATCAGCTCAAGTAGCAGAGTTAGTGGCACTGAAAGAGGCTCTGCATATAGCGCAAGGGAAAAGGGTTAATATTTATACAGACAGTAGATACGCCTTCGGGGTAGTACATGACTATATGACAGCTTGGAGCTGCAGGGGCTATGTCACATCGGGGAAAGGTCAGGTACAGCATGAAGCGATAATCAGAGACCTAGTTGAAGCCGCTAACCTACCCCTAGAAGCAGCAGTAATAAAAATTAAGGCCCATCAAAAGATATCAGACCCCATTGAGCTGGGCAACCAGCATGCGGATAAAGCAGCTAAAGAGGCCGCAGCTACCGGTCCAGAGTATCCGGTGGCAGTGACAGCAGTGGATCTGGAGGAAATAAACATAGCAGATTTACACTGAGATGCTAGGAAAGAGAAGTGAGAACAGTGGAAGGGGCAGGGTGCTATGGAAAACACAGATGGGGTGTGGCAAAAAGATGGGAAGGTAGTAGCACCCCAGTGTATTCAACAGAATTTTATGAGAATATACCATGGGAACTCGCATCATGGAAGGGAAGCCATGTTAGGGCAATTGGGCAGATGCTGATGGTGGCAGGGAATGGGAAGAGATATAGCTAAATATTGCCAGCAGTGTCTGATATGTGCCTAACATAATCCAGGTAGGCCCTTCAAAATTCGCATGTCACACCAACCCTGACCGAGGGTTCCCTGGGAACAGATACAAATAGACTTTACAGGACCCCTCACGCCAAGTCGAGGGAAAACCTATTGCTTGGTTATTATCGATCAATTCACAAGAAGGGTAGAGGCTTTCCCCACACAGGATTGATCAGCCACGACTGTGGCCTGGATAATGTTAGAAGAAGTGATTCCACACTGGGGAACACCCTTACAGATGGATTCAGACCAAGGTATGCATTTTACAGGATGCGTACTAAAAGAAATATGTAAGTGGCTAGGAATTAAACAGAAGTTCCATGTCCCTTACCATCCACAGAGCTCAAGCATGGTTGAACAAATGAATAGGACCCCAAAATGAGCATTGGCAAAGGTCATCCAGAATACAGGACAAGGCTGGGCAGACTAATTGCCCAGCATCCTTATGGGGTTTCAGGCAATTCCTAACAGAACAATGGGGTTAACCCCATATGAGTTGATGACAGGAAGAGCAATGAGATTGCCGGGAGACGTCATAACTGGCAGCGAGGAAGTGGGTCTGGTAAGGGAGAGAATGAGGCATTTCGTCCGGAAGCTGTGTCAATAGCTTCACGGACTAAGGCAGGAAGCCAGGGATCAACAGATTATATGGGACTTGGAAGCGGAGGTCAGATCAGATCAAGCTAAAGTGCCTGGCATGGGGGAGAAAGTTATGGTCAAGGTTTTCCCCGAGAAACCTGGGTTTGCACCCAGATGGGTGGGACCATATGAAGTAATCATGACCAGTGATATGTGCGCATGTGTGGACTTGAGGGGAAAGGGGCGCTGGAAACACTGGTCACAATTGAAGCGTTTTACTAACTGATTTTTACCCACAGAACTAACCTCAGTAACCAGCCTGGGACGGTTATCTGCTTGAGTTCACAGAATATTAATTATAGTGTCAACCCTCGTGAGAATGGCAATGATGGCAACAACCACACCACCGGAGGGACTTTGGTACAGCACGGACAAGGCCGAATGTGATTTACAACGGGGAATAATAACTGTAGCAGTAGGAGCACAAAAGCTCTTGAATTGTAGTAAGGGTATGCTTCATGTCAGGCACGATTTGATGAGATGGATGCGAAAGATGGAGCTTATGTTAAATTCCCAAATCTAACTACTGTGTGTCTTAAGTATAAGGAGTGGGAAGGGCAGTTCGGCTTTGGCTGTACAGTAGAAAGCCGTATTCATGTAGCATGTGCAACAACACGCAAGATTTTTACTCATTCTCATGTCTGAGATTCTAAATGGAATATAATATCATACTGACTCGTGAAAACAGTGGTGACAAAAGGTGGACATGGGAGATCCATCCAAGGGAAGATACCGACACCAGTACCCCCACTCCCCCCACGGTTACCCCTACGCCAACTGACCCAACTTGTCCAGTCATGTATCCAGGGCCAACAAATGCTCTCGTATTGATCAACCAAAATAAAGTGTTAGATGATAATGTACACCATGAGCTGGTACCCGTAGTCTTGAATGTATCCGGTGTCGCCCTGCCCCAGTGGTGCCCAACCCACACCCAAGCACTTTATACGACTCTGACGAGCCAGTTGATAGCTGAAGCGGTCCAGTTTAACGGTGGGACGCGATCAGGCCCAGAGGGGGATTGAGCTAAGCGCAGCCTGATAAATGACGCTGCCACGTTATTCAATACAGGAACATCAATAGTTAATTCCATTGACCTAGCAACTGTAGTTCAGAAGGTTCGTACCCTGAGCTTTAAGCTTAAGGAGATTTTAGGACAGGGACAGGAGATCCAGGATACACAATTAGATACAGACCAGGACATGAAATGATTAATTCAAAGCCTGGCTACAGTGCTCGAAAGTCATGCAGGGACTGTCAATAAACTAATTGAAATAGAGAAAAATATTTCAGATGAAGCGAGCAGAAATTATGTTTGCTGTACCTAGGGATCTTGGGCGTTGGAACAAGCCCGAGAGAATTTAAGAGAGATTAATGAAGGGGTAACTAATGAGCATTTATTGAATCTCTCACAACACAAGAATCATGACTTGACTGGTTGCCAGCTCAGAGTTTGACACGTGTATATTGAATGAATATTGAATGTATAGTGAATAGTAAAATGCTAATAGGCTTTGTATTAGTAATACCTGTCATACTTATGTCAACACCCGGCAGGACATTATATAGAGTAGAAAATATTGGAGTTATATGGGGGGAATACTATATTAAGTATCACGATATTCAGCCATACGCAGTAGACATAGAAGGAAATATAGTTAGCACCACAATAGAAGGATGTAGGATAGAAGCCACCACAGTAGTATGTGCACATCCGATATATGAGACGGAGGAAGTGAAGTGTGGATTTAAAGCAGCCACAAACCGTACAATGGAAACTACATGGGCTGCAAAAGAACCAACCCAAGTTGCATATACAGGGAATGGGAGATATTGTATCGCCACATGGCAGGAAAGAATCCAATATGGGGGTAACCAGATATGCCCCATCTACAATCATTCAGTGTGCCTACACCCACAGGTGCCAGCAAAGGTGGGGAAGGTGGAACTGGTTGAAATATACAAGAGCGGAACGACTACTATTCAGGTTAAGGAAAGCCTTAAGGATAACCTGACACAGTATTTGAACCAGTTCTCCTATGAAATTCCCCTATTATCAGAGCATCTCACCATGATTCGGAGACAGGCTCAGCAGATATACAGAACTTACTATACCCTAAGATTGGCAGACAGGCCAGGATCCCTGGCAGGCTTCAGAAAAAGTATGAAACCTCATCCACAGGTGCGATGAGGTTTCATGTAGGTTTTAAAAAATTTAATAAAAGTTTTTTAAAAAGTTATGGATTTGTCCCAACTCATGTGACAGTGGCACATGAGGGGACATGTCAGGGAATTTTTTTTTTCTATTTTTAATGTTTTTGACAGTAGAGGTGATCTACCTGAGGCAGCACCTAGCCTCAGGGAGATGAGTGCACCCTTTCATGCGCATGTGTGAAAGAGCGCACTTTCAGGTTTAGGGAATCCCCCCCAACACCTCCCCCGCCCGCACAGGAAGTGCATAGCGCTTCCTGGTGGACGTCATGCTGGGTGGGCCTTAATTGGCTGGCCCACGTAAAATGGCGGGGTGCCCCCGATTGGGGCTGCTGATCGGAGGAGTGCCTGTGCGTGCCTGCACTTCAACTTCGCCCCCAACGGGGGAAAATCCTGCCCGAGGTCTCTTTTCTAGAAGCAGTTAAGTCACCAACTTGGACATTTCCCTTAAGGTCTAAGGAGTTAGCCAGATTATTCTGCTTTTCCTCCAGCAGGCAAGCTGAAATTGAAAGGCATATACTCCATCTGTAGAGCAAATACTCCACAGATTGTCGTTATGAAAAAACAAAAAGCAATTTCACAATTAATAATCTCAGTTGTTGTCAAGAGGCAGCATAGTGAATTACTAATTACTTGAATTTGACTGCAGCAATTAGCCTTTATGATGTCTAGCTGAAGGTTTGGCAGTCTGTTCACTGTGTTCATATCAAGCAAGACAAGAGTGGAAAAGAGAAAATGGTGTACTCTAGGTAATTATTTTATAATAGCTAGATTTTTTTGCCAATAAATGACCAATAAATATTTCAGAATAGCCTTAAGTCAAATATTTACCTTAAGTTTTACACTTAGATTTACTATTTGATTTCATTAGTTTGCATTGTTCCATAATTTGTTTCTGTGCCTTTTATACACAGAGTCACTCTTTCTCCTATCACCTCTGTACTCGCTAACCTACATTGGCTCCTGGTCACGCGACATCTGGATTTTAAAATTCTCATCCTTGGTTTCAATTCCCTCCGTGGCCGTGTTCCTTCCTATTTTTGCAGTCTCCTCCAGCTGCAACCCAACCACCTCACTCTGCAGGTATCTGCACTCCTCTAATTATGGCCTCTTTTGATCCTCAATTATAATTGCTCCACCATTGGCGGCCATGTCTTCAGTTGCCTTGGCCCCAGCTCTGGAATTCCCTCCCTACAACTCTCCGCCTAACTATCTCACTTTCCTCCTCCAAGAAACTGCTTAAAACATACCTTTTTGACCAAGCTTTCAGTCATCTATGTGACTTGGTGTCAAACTTTGTTTTATAATGCTCCTATGAAATACCTTAGGGTGTTTCATTACATTAAAGGTGCCATAGAAATATAAGTTGTTGTTGTTGTTGTTGTGGTTGACCTAGCCTCAACAGCTTTTGCGTGGAATGAGTTTCAGATTCCCACTACCTTCCGCGTAAAGGAATTTGTCCAGACAGTTTTAAATTTGCTATTCCTCTGCCAGTCATACATTCTATCTTCTCATCATAATATGACTAAAAATAACTAAAAGGAGGAAAATCAGCCAGAAATATGGGACAAGAAGAAATGTAAAAAGACCCAAATCCCTTTAAGTGGACCTGCTCAGTAAAACAAGTTTAGTGCATTCTGTCCTAAAATCCCCATATTTAAGTGGTCCTTGCCTGCAATGTGCTTATTTTTTTCTCACATTTACAATCACAATCAAATATTAAAAGCAAATATTATTCCATTTAATATAC